>NC_062568.1:53832500-54137500 GCF_022837055.1 Prionailurus viverrinus | reverse complement strand
GTTAGATCAGCACGTGAAGAGTATGGGAATTAGAATTTTGATGGAAGATGGCTCAGGAGGATGGGACAATCTATCATTCTAGTAATGTTTTATTACATATTGCTGTAATTGAAACCTTGATTTGGGAATTTGTAATTGAATTTGGGAGCACTGAAAATTTAGAGAGAGGGAAGAAATGAGAAAGGTTTGGGGAAGCTAGAGGAACATGAGCATAGTATAAGCCTAGGTAGGAGATGAAGAGTGACAGAGCCAGAAAGTTAGAAGATCGTGGAGGTAGAAATATACCAAAGATAAACAGTATATCCTTCAGCCTCTTATGGGTCTTGCTGGGCAATTTGCATCCCAACTTTTCTTCACTTCTGGTCACTATTTCATCCTGGTCCAAGAGAGAACCAAACTAGTTTTTTGTGAGCTGGTTTCAAAATGACTCAAAGAAAAGTCTAGGAGCTGCTTAGATATAGCTAGGAAAATAGTTAAATGTATCAGACTACAGTTTTGTCCTATGTTGTTTAGAGGCCTTATTGGGAACAATGCTCATGGATCTTTCACAGATAGTCTGGAGCTTGGAGGTTGTCTTCATCACTCTTTTTTTCTTGGGTGGGGGAGAGTTTGAATACTGGCCTGTGCTGTTTAGTGTGTGTGTGCATGTGGGTGGGTATGTTTTGTATTTGTTTTTTTGGAGGGTTGGGATAATGAAGTCATGTTGGGTCAAAATTGGCTTATGTCTGTTAAGAGGTTTGATTTTTGGTTTTGCTGTCATTTATAGCAAGCAAATGAAGTTTAAAAAATAAGTGTCTTGGTTCTAAGTGCACTAGATTTATACCTTCTCAAAAGAAACAGAGGCTTTACTGAACATGAACATACAACTGTAAGGCTTCAGACACTAGCTTTAATGGCAATGAAACATCACTAGAATGTTATTTTTGTCTAAAAATATTTTCTTTAGGACCACATGGGCTATAATTAACACTGTGGCCTAATAACACTTATTTCGATGGGATTAAGTTACTTTTTGGAGGAGTACTTACTTTAGAATAGTCAGGAAAGCTTTTCTCCATTTTCTCATAATAATAATGCAGATAGCAGGAGTACTTACTCCCAGACTGCTATTGTGAGTATTCCCTGAGACATCCTTGGCGAGACCACTCTGCAGAAGCAGACGGTCCATTCCCAGAAGACCCAGGTGCATGTCACAGTCAGTTCCTGCCCTGGACCGTGAAAGCCCAGTAGAGGTTCATTGGCCCAAATGGTTGACTAGTTAGGAGAATCGTTTACCTGACCCTTCCTTTTTTCTTCTTTATACTCCTTTCTCATTTGTTGTTTTAAAAAATTAAATATATAAAAATTTCTATTACAAACAGAGGGAACAGAAAACAGAGAGAGCTGTATAATGAGCCCCCATGTGCATATCACCCAGCTTCCCAGTTATTAGTATTCACAGCCTGTCATTCCCCCATCCTCACTCCCCACTCCCACTGGATTATTTTGAGGCATTTGAGGTAAACTCAGATATCATATCATTTCTGCTATAAATATTTCAGCGTGTGTCTCTAAAAAATATGGACTCTTTTTAAAAAATGTACCTATAATACATTTATCACTCCTAAAGGTTTAAATTTCCTTGATCTCTTCTGGATTTTGCTGACTACTTCCCTGTGGTGGTATTTAACAAGTTCTTCCATTTCATGTACTTCCTGTAAGCTGTTAGCCAAATTTGAGGATTAATACCAGTGCACCTTGGATGATGGGATGGAAATGTGGGAAGAGTCCTCAGCAAGGCATTGAGCCACTGAAATAGGCAACCACTAGCAAATGCCACACCTCTGGATTTCTTATTATGTGAGATTGTAAATTTAACCCACTTTTAGTTGATTTTAGCTATAAACAATTGATATACCAGTTATATTCAAATAAATCTCTTTTGTGTTTCTGTTTACTATTTAAAGCCCTGATGCAGAAAGAGGGGGAAAAAACACCTATTATACACCTTGACCTTGAGTTTCCCATAAAGTCAAAGTCTTTCTTATCTATTCTAAGAGAACTAAAATGATGATACAGATAGCACAAAACATTGAATGGTCAGAATAAACTATGATGTCTTATTTTAAGTAAAATCTGCTGTTGATAAGATATAAGTTGAAAAAGTGCGTGACAACTTAAAAAGTAGAGATGGAAGCCTAGAAACTTCTATACTGGTGATAGCAATTGGAGTTAAAATATTTTCCAAGGATTATTCCTCAAGTACGTAACTAAGCGTTGACTTTGAGTGTTGGCAACAAAGGGAAGCTTTTCTCCGGTTACATTATGCTGAACATAACATTCTTATTAAGTAGGAAAATTGGAATTTCTGAATCTCCTCCTTTGCAACAAAACAGTTCCCAAGTTTCAAATTGAATGCACGAGATTAGAAAGCAGAGTGATGAGGATTTAATTAAAAACAATAGTATGATATTTGAAATCAGTTTAAGAACTGAACAAGTAAAGGACAGCTGACAATCTGTCCTGTGCTTGCCCCTGCTTCTTGTATTTTGCATTCCCAGACTGTGTCGTTTGGAAGCAAAGCTTCATTGTTTTTTGGTGAGTAGATTACACCTCTGTCTTTGCAGACAAGGTGATGACAGCAAGTGGTTCCAGGAAACCCTGGGTAACAAAGGCTCTTTGTTTTGTGTGATGAAGCTCTGGCTTGTAAATGGATGACATCAGTCGGCCTCCCATCCACTCCTCTGGATCCCTCAGTGTACAGAGACTCCTTGTTAATGACTTTCACTCTGAACAGCTGCTGGCTTCATTTACTGTGAAGATGGTGATCATACATCCCAGATTTCAAATAATCTGTTCTGTTTTCAGACCATGTGTCAGGCTCTCCATCCTGATTAGAAAAATATCACTTTAAGTATGGCATAACCCCTTCTAACTTCTCTCTCCACTGGAGCTTTCCCCCACATGTCTCATTGTTTGGGATACCTCTTCAGGTGCTGTCCCTTCTCCTTTGCCCAAAAAGCAAAATTCCACATGTATCTTCAATGGAAATATCCTCTCTTTAGGGATCCTGCCTAGAAGGGATTTCAACTTAGTCCATTCTAAAATTATATTACAATTAGTAGGGCAGGAGACTACCTCTCTGTGGAAAGCTGCCTGATCAGAATTTGAGTGAATGAAATAAAGATTAAAGCCTTTAAAAATGCACACAGTGAGGGGTGCCTGGGTGGCTCACTCAGGGCATGATCTTGTGGTTCATGAGTTTGAGCCCTACATCAGGCTCTCTGCTGTCAGTGCGGAGCCTGCTTTGGATCCCATTTGGATCCTCTGTCCCCGCCCCCCTTTCTCTGCTCCTCCCCTGCTGGTTTTCTCCTCTCCTCTCCAAACAAACAAACAAACAAACAAACTTTTAAAAATGCACATGGTGATGCATTTGAGTAGGTGAACATAACTTATCTTGGAAAAGTCACTGAAAGGAAGAAGTCAGGATTAGGGTTCAGTTTTGGAGATTAGATAACAGCAAAGAGCAACTTCAAAGCCCACTGTGGGGCTGTCTGCAAGTGGGGGCCAGGCAGTGTGCTCACCATTTACTCTGATGATGTGGCTTGGAGAACATGCCAGAATCTCTGGTGTCCTCTGTGCACTTAAAGCATGAGCCAGGTCCACCACAGGTGCTTAGGGGATACTTGCTGAACGGCATTGACCAGTAACATTTACTTAGATCGACTATGTTTGCTACACTGGATAAATGCATTTGCAACCATCTTTTCTGGTTCAGGGTATCAGACTATGCCTGAAATGCCACGAAGAATGTTTGTACTTGATAGTTTTTCAGGGAGGTAAGGCTTTGATTTTCCTGTGGCTTTTTTTTTTTATTGTTTTTGTTTTTAAACCTGACTTTGTATTGAAAATATTAGAAATAAAACTTAGGACAGACAGCCCTTGGGTGTAAGGAGATTGGTAATGGCTTGGGACAGCTGAATAAATAACATATATTTATCTGGCTCCCTGGGCCTTACCCAAGCCTTTTTACAACTACCAGGTGTTTTATAGACACATTTTTCTATGAAGTAGTCAAACTGTAAACAGAGTGAATCCTGACTGATTATCACGTCTTAAAAGAGAGAAAGGGAGAGGGAAGAGAAGCACCACCACCGTTTTCCTAATAGAAATATCTTTTGTTTTTGTCTTTGGAAGCACAGGACCAAGGGGGTGAGGGTGGATTTGGGGCTGTGGACTGTCACATGGCCCACAGCTCTGCTTTCAACCCATCCTGATTATGGCTTCTATGTAGGGATGTCCCACATATGTAAAGATGGTGCCCTGAGAGGAAACTGCACCCACTGCACTCCAAGCACCATCCCAGAGTGTTTTGTACTTACCATGGTAGGTGCTCAGGAAATGTTTCTTGGGTAAAGCATCATGTATTGTTTAACAATATTCATGAACAGTCTAGCTTCTCCTTCATATTCATAAGCTTCTTGGGTCAAGGATGAAATCTTATGCACCCAAGTATCTCCTGGTGTAAAGATATATGTACTCAGAGGACGCCTGATGGCTCAGCTGCTTAAGTATCCGGCTCTGGATTTGGGCTCAGGTCACGATCTCAAGGTTCATGCGTTCAAGCCCCGCATGGGGCTCTACACTGACAGTACAGAGACTGCTTGGGATTCTCTCTCTCTCCCTCTCTCTCTGCCCCTCCCCTGCTTGCTCTCTTTCTTTCTCAAATTAAATAAACTTAAAAAAAAAAAAAAGATGTACGCACTCAGTAAATGTGTTTGAGTGGAGGAAGGGAGCCCTCGTGAATACCAAGGGGAGCCTGTGTGTTAACCTTCATCCATACTTAGCAACAGAAATGTTCTCTCAACTTCCTTTCAGGGTATTACAGATTCATGGTAAGAGCGGGAAAAGAACCTGAGAGACTTTTAGGCCAAATTCTTTGTTTCATACATGAAAAAATTAGGTTTGGAGAGATGCAGCAACTTTCCCAAGGTCATATAGCTAGTCTTCAGCAGAGCCAAGAAAAAACTGGAATCTCCCTGAAAGCCATTTTTCCTTCTCAAGTATTTTAAAGTTTTATCTAAAAGATTTTCATTTCAGGGTTATATATATATGTCCTCAAATAGTTGTTATAATCAGTTAGTCCTTAAGAAAACTCTAAAAACTCTAAGAGCTTTTAGCTAGTTATTTCCCATATGACACATTTCAAGATATTAAATAAGAGGTTCTCACTGAGACATCAAGATAAAAAATATGACAAGCAAAAGAGAGGAGCCATAAAAGGATAGAGATCTTCAGAGGGATTATCCAAAAAGTGGTAACATGACTCAAATCCTTGGCCTACATTCAAGGTAGAAAGGGGGCTCAATAAATAGCACCTCAATAGCACCCTGCCCAGGGTCTGAACAGACTGGGAAATAAAACCCAAGGTAGCAAATAGAGGCCAAAATACTTCCTTTGTTACTAAAAGGCACCAAACTGGAGGGTAGGGCTTAGTGTGGCACCAAGTGTGGCTGTTGACCGAACCCTAGGTTTTGGCTGACCTTCTAGGCCGAACAGATACACACCTGAGGGTAGGACCAGTGCCAGAGGAAGAAGGGGGGGCCCAGGCTAAGCTTGCCCAGTGAGTGGATGTCAGTAAGTGGCTCCAGGAAAAGCCCAGGGTGTAACAGCTAGTGTAGGACTCTCCACAAAAGTGGGGAACAGCCAGTCTCCATAGCAAAATATCAGGGGGGTTGAGGATTGAGAGGGAAGACTTGTGAAGAGGGTTTTTCTCACCCCAAAGATGCTTTCTCACTGAAAAGTCTTCATTTAGAGAGCTATACATACATCTCCCGCCGCTTGGAGTAGGCTGGTGACTGAGTGGGCCAGCACTGGGGGAAGTGGGGGTAAGGGGAGGGAGGGGAGGAGGATGGCAGGGGAGAGGAAGAGCAGGGGAGGCAGTGGGCTGGGAGGGAGAGGAAGAGAGGAGTGAGGAAAGGGGGAACTTAGCTCCTGCCCAACAGGGCCACCTAGAGGAGCTCTTAGGCTTCAGCAGGGAGCAGCCTGAGACAGCGGGAGAGGGTTTCAGCTGAGGAAGGAGCTTCAGGTGCGAGGAGGTCCCGGGCCTGGCCTGGGGAGGGAGGGGTCTGGCCTGGGGAGGGAGGGAAGGTGGGGCTCTGAAGCACTGTGAGAGCACCCCTTACCTGGAAGAGGCAGCCTTCAGTTTCATAGCCTAGCTAGTAAACAGAGAAGCCACCCTGAGAGGCCACTAGCAAACGAGGAACTTTTGTCCCTCTTCCCTCGCTTACTTCTCTTCCCCCTGCCGGCTTTGACCCAGGAACAGAGGCTGGTTAGTGAAATGGGCGCAGACAGTTGGAAACAGTAGGTGGAGGAAAGGAGCAGATGGACCTTGCCCCCTTCCCTGGCTCCTCTGCTGCAGAAGGCCCCAGAGGGGTAAAGGGAAAAGTGTCAGCTTTAAATCGGATGCTAGGAGTTGATTATTATGCAAGACTGGATCTCTAACTTCTTGATTGGGAATGTGTTGGAGATTTAAAATGGCTGTAGGACCTCTTATTACCAAAAAATGAATCAAAACAAGTCATGGGATTATGGAGGTTTTTCTGCAGGAGCAGGGGAAGAACTCATCCCCACTAAGTAATTCTAAAAGAGATGGAATCAAAACCAAAGTTACTGTCCAATTTGAATAGGTGATTTTCTTCTTCAAATTAACTGTCTGTTGACTTCTTTTGTTGGTTTTTATTTCTCTAGCCCACCAACATGGGCTTGTTGGTGCTGTCTCTACATTTATTAAGCACATTGCCTAAACCAGGATTGGGGACATGAAGAACATTGGAAGCTCCCAACTAACCCAGGGTCAAATCCCGCTGATGGCATTGCTACAGCTCCTCCCCCCCGCCCCCCCATGGCTTGGTGCATGCACAGCAGCTCCTGGGCTACTCGTGCAGCATGTTATGAATTCTAGAAGGAAAACAATAAATGCATTCTATTCAGTAACGGTAGTCTTCCTGTGACCTCTTTCTTCCCAGCAAATGGCACTGTTAATTACACCTGTTGGTGAGTAAACCGAATGAAATCTGTTGAAAGTCCCTTCTAGTCCTGGCCAAAGCCAGGCAGAGGAAGCCAACTGGAACTCCCGTCACCATCTCCCAACACCCTTTGTTGTTTGATCAGAATAGTTTCCCTGTGTACGACATTAGTGATTCCCAAGGCTGCTTTAAGAAGTTTATTTATTATATGTGAAATGATTGAAAACTGCCAATCACGAATCTGGCAATCCCCTCTCATGAGCTTAAAGACTGTTCTGATTACGATAATTACATTTTTATGAATATCCTACCTAGGGAGTAACAATTTTACTATGTCAGACTACATCACACAAAGATGCATCAATTTCATCTGCAATGAAAAATAGAGCCTAATAGCACAGTTATATTTATATGATAGTCAAACATCAAGATGCAACATAAGTACTTCAACTGAAAGAATTCTGATCATTATTTAACCTTGAGATGATGATTAAGGGTGAAGGCTTGTCAGCTTCCATGAATTATTTTTTCATGATTTTTGCTGTTTTGATTTGATTTTTAAAACTCCACAATTAACACTTATTAACATTTGGATTCTACCCCACCCCCCACCCCCGGGTAACGTTGGCAAGGCAACAACAGTAATAACAACAAAAGAGTAATGGATATGATTAATGGCCAAAGAAAGAGTATTGGGAAATCATAAGACACCATTATGTCTCAAGTACAACAGTGCCATACCAACTGGTTTTCTACTTAGCTAAGTTTCTTAAAGCTGATGCAAGCAATGGACACAGTATTTAGGTTTGATGCTATATGTACATATTAGTTTAATGCAGAGAAAAAAGTATTCTGTTATTATAAATAGTGATCAGTTCCAGTTAAAAAGTGTGGTCTAAAAACCAGTACAACCAAGCATAACATAGAACTCTGTTAGAAATGCAGATTTTCAGGCCCCCTCCTAGACTTGCTGAATCAGAATCTCCAGAAGTGGGGCACAGGGCCCTGTCTCAACAAGCCCTCCAGGTGATTCTCTGAGGTTTGAAACCACTCTTCTAGCAGGTTGTAACAGTTTCCATTGGCTGCAGTGAACCACTGCAGTGCTAGAGGCTGCATTCCCAGCCACAGTGTAGGCAGCCCCCTTAACGCCAGGAGTGTGCGTTCCAGGGGAGCTTAATTGAACAGGCTGTTTCAGTCAAGTCCCTGAGTCCAGAGGTTCCTCTTATGTGGCCTTGGTCTTCTCTTTAGATCTCCTGAGGTCACAAGCCCTAGTGTCTTCCCATTACCAGTCAGAATTGTTAGTCCATCCTTCCTGGTAGAAGAGAAGTTTGTAATACCTTTTATAATGTCAAAAGATTTCCATCACCCAGATCCTTGCTGGTTCCTTTTCTCTGTTACAACCATTTACTTAAAGTCACCTTGGGCTACTTAAAAAATGGTAACATCCAACATGGCGCTCTTCTGTATTTCTTTATGGCACTATCTGTGATACCATCTTTTGATAGCACTCTGGATCAAAATTACTGACCAGAACTCACCAGAAAAAAGTATGGAGAAAGGCCACACATTGCAAGCATACGTAATTCAAGAAAACAGACTAGAACATACATTTAGTAAAGAGTGTTGATGCTTACTGGCCAGGACTATGCAGTGCTCTTGTTACACAATTTTTTCTTTGGGTTTGGTAATAGATTAGCTAGCTAGCTGATTTTTTAAGAAAAGCATTTTTAAGACAAACAGCATTGTAATGAATCAGCATGCATGGGGGTAGTATTAAATGGAGTATTTAGTATGACAAAAAGTGGATGCCATCTCATGATTTAATTTTCATATTATATATATATATATATATATATATATATATATATATATATATGAATATATTCTTTCAAAGGCCCAAATTCAGGGGTAGCACCTTAGAAAAGAGATTCTGAATCTGGAATGTGCATCAGAATGACCTTGAACCTTGTTAAAAATATAAATTCTCATTCTTGGTTCAGCAGTACAGGTACTGAAATTTGAGTGATACAGAGAAGATTGGCATGTTCCCTGTGCAAGGATGACATGCAAATTTGTGAAGTGGGTCATATTAAAAACATTTTCCTGGGTTCCAAGAGATTTTTATTTGGGTAGGTCTGAGGTGGAGCCCAGGGACCTGTATTTAACAAGCACTCCTTAAGTGCTTAAGTGGTCCACAACTTTCATTTTGAGAAACACTGGAAGCCTTACTCAGAAAGATGAGGGGGGTGCCTGGGTGGCTGAGTCAGTTAAGCATCCGGCTTCGGCTCAGGTCATGATCTCACTGTTCATGAGTTTGAGTCCCGCATCAGGCTCTGTGCTGACAGCTAGGAGCCTGGAGCCTGCTTCAGATTCTCTCTCTCTCTCTCTCTCTCTCTCTCTCTCTCTGCCCCTCCCCTGCTGGAGTTCTGTCTCTCTCTGTCTTTCAAAAATAAACAAACATTAAGAAGAAAAAAAGATGAGGAAAACACACCTGAGTGTGGGGCAGTAAGGCTCAACCAATTCACAAGAGTTGTACCTTCTTTGGGTCCTGGTGATGCATTACTTCAAGCTTTTGAATAGGTCATGTATTCTCCCTTGTCCTAAAGTTATTTGTGTACTTGCCTCAGTCCACAAAGGACTGTAAGCCCCCTGAAACACGGAATTTAGGTGGTCCTGACCTTTGTGTCTTCAACTGGATTCACCCCATGCCTTCTCATTACTGAGAAGGTGCTCAATACTATTTGTCAGATGAATGCAGACAACAATGGCAAAATGCAGTTTGAAGACTGTGACTGAAGTAGTCTTGGCCCCCTTCACTCACCAGGGGTAAGACCTTGAGGTCACTTCCTCCCTCAGTGTGTCAGCCCTGCATTTGTAACATGGGAGATCAGTCTCTTCCTCCGCCACAGGGCTGCCGTGGGTAAACATGAGGGACTGTTTGTGAAAATACTCTGAAATTCTGGAGCCACTTACTTGACTTCTTTTGAACATGGCTGTCTTTTGCTTTACCTTTATTTCCCCTGTGAATGAGTGCTGGGTTGTATGACTGAGGCAAAGAACACAAAGTGTACTTCTGGCCATTATGGGAAAGCAAATTCTATGATTTGGAATTTAAACTTTTCCAAGTTCAAGGAGAGTAAAAAATAAATTCAATACAAAAAGTTTATAGTAGGATTGGAAGAAATACTCCACAAATATTGAACAGTAGAAAGCAAGGGAGATACACTGAAGAGCACATTAACTATTCACATTGCAGTTTGGGACTTTCAGAAATCTGTGCTTAATGAAAAATGATGTCTGAATTTTAGTGGCTCCCCTGAGATCACCTTAAAAGGTAGCAAGTGTCTGATAAGATGAGCTGATAAATACAGGTACGTTCTTTTGAAAGTGTCAAAATGGTAGTTATGACCACTCCTTAAACTGTAAAGGAGCAAAGAACCAAAAGAAATTAGATCACTTAGCAAGAGGCAATGTGCCCCAGCTGGTAAATGGTGGGTCTGGGACTAGAGCTAGTGCATAGCCCAGTGAGGAAAATAAACGCAATGTACCTACGAACCTATGTTTGTTCAGTTGAGCCTACTATCTTTTATTCTAAGAGTTTGGCTTATTAAAATGTCCTTGCTTTTATGAAACGTCAGTATTGTTTTTAAACTGGCCTATGGAAAGTTGACAATATTATGACTTCCCATTCAAATGTATTTATTCAACCTTGAGTTTGAATTCTGGATCAATCACAGCAAGTGGCTTGAGGCAAATTTCTAATTGATTCGGGCCTCAATTCTCCACGTGTAAAGTCACATTGACTAACAATGACATATGCAATAATATTTGCAAAGACCTTAGCACAATTTGTAGTACATAGTAGATGATCAATAACTGGTGGTGGTTATATGGAAAATGAAAACAATATTTATGTTGTCATCTAGGTAAGTAAATTAGGCAATGGGTCTTGTGTTTACACTTCTGTGTTAGATATATTTTTCCATTTTTCTATGGTGGCCCCATCTGGGACCTGTCCATACCTTTGCTCTAAGAGTAAGTCCAAGCAGGAAGCACCAAGGGGGAGGGAATTTCCCTTTCATGCACACAGCCAACTAGCCTTGTGTTGGTGGTGAGGAGCATGTCTCTAGAACCAGTGGTAGAGTGGGTTTGTGCCTACTGGCTGATGTTCTTGTTAAATCTAGAATGTAGACCCTTGATTCTAGGACTAGTGCTTCCTATTGTATAATATGTATCTTCATATTCCCTATGCCTAATAAATTGTAGCTACTCAATCAGTGTTGTTTATTTGAATGAATACATGTAAAAATGGATCTTTGGGAATACAATAGCACCATAAGGCATTAGGGTTTCCCAATTATCTGATATTTGCTTCAGATACCTATCTTAAATAGATAGCATTTTGACAGTCGACCTTTAACTTACTAAACTGCTCGGAGACAGAAAACAGGAAAAGGGTGGGAGTTCCTCATGACTAAAACACATTTATGTTGAGTCCATGATGGACACACCAGCTGTTCTGGCAGGCATCTTCCTGGGCAGAATTTAAGCTAAATCTGAGCTCAATGTCTAATAGCATCCAGACTTCTTTCCCAGACCCCTCAGAGGTCAAACATGTTATCTAGATGGGTCACATTGTGGGGCCTTTAAGTGACTCTAATGCAATGTGAGCGGTACAATGATTGAATTATTTTAGAAGTATCTACTGACCACTCTGGGAGTACAAAGGAGCACACACTTTTGCTGTCTTCTATTTGTCTGGGACCCTCCTGTCACTGTTATGGAAAGCTGGTGGCTTAAGAAAGCTTTTAAGATACGCACTTTGGTTGATTTCTCTATCAGAAGCTGGGAAGGGCAATAAGGCAAGGACAGGTTTTGTGGGGCTGAGCTTTAGACAATTTAGGCTGCTATATTAAGAAAATTAGTATAAAATCATGAATAAAACATTAGATGTAAAAATGAGTCCTTCCTTATTAGAAGGGATCCTTGCAAGTGGAGGTCCCAAAGCTGGAGCTTCCTTAGCTTCCTGTAAATGTGCCTCTGTAATGCTAAGGAATTCGTGGTAGAGTGTTGATGGGACATTTCAAACATTTACCAGTAAGAGAAATGTGTACAGGTATCCCCCGATTTTTTGAAAGGTTGCATTAGGCCACTTCACTTTTATGGAAGACCTACATTGTACCTTTTTGCTAACTGAAAGAAATCCAAAGAGAGTTTTTGCTTTTAGGAAAAAGGCAAAAGGTGAAAATAGCGTTCAGTGTTTGTTTTGCAGCAAGCCATTGTAGAAGCAGTGCAAGCCCCAAGCCGTGAGGGTGGCACCGCCAAGCCCCTTCCCTGGAAACCACACTGGGCATCTCAGCGTCAGGCTCTGTAGCTTTGAACCTTGCCTCTGAGCATCTGTGCTTTATCTCAATTTATCTTGCACATCCATTAGCAAGATGTGTCCTAAGGGACCAGAGAAGCCAAAGAGAGATTGTTTTTCTGGGTCTGAGAATGCTCAAAAAATTTTCCATGTGAGTTCACGGTAATTGTTTCTTTGCTTTATGCCATTTTGGCTTAGGAAAGTTTTCATAGGAGCGCTCTGCTTTCGGGTAGTGGGGGAATCCTGCAGCTAACTATAGCTCCAGAGACAGACATGAAGGACCAAGTGCTCAGAGTGCAGGGAAGCCAGGCTGTGGGGAAGACAGCAGAGAAAGGGGCCACTCTAAATTATATGTCCAGGAAGCCTTCAGTTAATCGGAATGTCAGGGGACTGGGGAATCCTTTAGGAATTAATAAAAAAAAAGCAGGGCACCCGGGTGGCTCAGTCAGTTAAGTATCTGACTTTGGCTCCGGTCATGATGTCATGGTCTGTGAGTTCGAGTCCCGCATCCCACATCAGGTGAGCCCCTGCTCCACTTCGGGTGAGCCCTACTTCTCCATCTCTCCCTGCCCCTTGTGGGATTCCCTCTCTCCCTCCCTCTCTCTGCCCCTCACTCACTTGCACCCTCTCTCTCTCAAAAAAATTAATCAAAAAGTAAAAAGACATTTTTATAGGCCATCAAAACTTTTTCTAAAACCTTCCCTCCCTCACCTCCAGTTTTCCTGTAGTTAAAAAAAATTTTTAAATCAATTTAATTTGGGGCACCTGGGTGGCCCAGTCGGTTGAGCATCTGACTCTTGATTTTGGCTCAGGTCATGATCCCAGGATTGTGGGATTGAGCCCTGCTTCAGGCTCCCTGCTGAGTGTGGAGCCTGCTTAAGATTCTGTGTCCTCCCTATCCTGCTCTCTCTCCCTCTGTGAAATAATAGTAATAATAATAATAATAATAATAATAATAATAATAAATTTAATTCACCCATTGAGATGAAAGGAGAAAAGAAACCAAATAATCCCTTAAGGGAGGAAAATTATAAAGTATTTACTTTCTCTTCTTAATAGAAAACTCTCTGTTGCTTTGGCACTTGTGACTGGTGGGAGCAGGGGTAACTGCTACTCTGAGACCATTCCTCAGATAGAGTGGGGACACTATTTGGTTGTGGTGAGGCTGGTACATAAAAATGTACCGAATGGCTGAATGAACCAAATGAATGATTCCAGTTTTAACAAATGAGGCCAGTTTTGAAAGCAATTTTTATCCTAAGAGTGTTGCAATTAAATTTTATTAGACTCTTTTTTAAAATGTTTGAGACAGAGAGTGGGTGCAGAGAGAGAGGAAGAGAGAGAGTCCCAAGCAGGCTCCAAGCTGTCAGCAGAGAGCCTCATGTGGGGCTCGATTTCACAAAATATGAGATCATGACCTGAGCCAAAATCAAGAGTCAGACCCTCCACTGACTGAGCCACCCAGGTGCCCCAAACTTTAACAGACTCTTCTGAATGCACTGAAAATGCCTTCCTGAATATGGCCTCAGTTTGATAGCAAAGGGATTAGAAAATCGAATGGAACTAACTTCCATTGAGCGCCTGACATATGCCAGTTATTTTGCCTGATGTTCTGTATATTTAAGCACTGTAAACATTTTGCAGTTGAGGAAATTAGAACTCAGAGGGCTTAAATACCTTGTCATTGGCCTTCCAGGGAGCAAGTGGCAGAGCTAGGATCCAGATCCAAATTTGCATGTCCTGGGCTTGTTCTCTGACCCTGTAGCTTGTCATTTGGTCTTTTCTTTCCAGCAGATGTGAAAGACACATGAAGCAGAGACTTGCGCTAGAGGTGGGGAGGATCATAATGAAGGGAGCGTTGGGGCACCTGGTTGGCTCAGTTGGCGGAACGTGTGACTCTTGATCTCTGGGTTGTGAGTTTGAGCCCCAGGTTGGGGGTGGAGATTACTTAAAAATCAAATCTGAAGAAAAAATAAGGGGGCGTGTGGTGGTGAGGTGACAGGCCAGGCTGCTTGTGCATTAGTAGTATGTGATTTGGGGTCTTATATACTCATCTGTAAGACCAGAGGGTGGGACTAGATGACCTCCAAATGGGGTGACCACACAGCCCAGTTTTCCAGGGCAGCCCCAATTTGTACCTGTTGTGCCAAAGCAACAATTATCAGTATTCCCTCCTACTCTCAAAAGTGTTCTACTCGTGGATCATAAATTCTGAGGCTGCCCTATATATAGGTTCTTTCCAGGTCTTACTTCCAAATGGAATCTAATAATTTCCTTGATGACCAAAGCAGCATGAATTTTCATTTTTCAGGCCTGTGAGGTCAAAGGGACATCATGTGAGGTGTCCTCTGTCTGGAGGTTGTTTTGCATTTCTGGTACGGATAGTCTGCCTGCTATTGCCTCTTCCTCTACAGGTACACTAGGAAATTCCCTTTCAGGCAGTTTGGCTCCAGTAAATTTGGGATCATTATATAAATATTTGTTGTTTTACCAAGAGTGGCTACCTGGCTACCAGTTACTGAGCGCCAGAATAAGTCAGGCCAAGTACTGAGTGTATTATCTCATTTAATGCATTTATTAATCCTGTAAGATAGTTACTTACCTTGTAGATAAGGAAGTGGAGGCTTAGAAAAGTTTGCAACTTGCAAGTAAGAGATGGACGCGGGTCTTCTAATCTCTTAACTATTATACTGCATTAAGATACGTACAC
This sequence comes from Prionailurus viverrinus, assembly GCF_022837055.1. Taxonomy (NCBI): domain Eukaryota; kingdom Metazoa; phylum Chordata; class Mammalia; order Carnivora; family Felidae; genus Prionailurus; species Prionailurus viverrinus. The sequence continues at coordinate 54,122,421 of NC_062568.1, read as the reverse complement.
ACATGTGCGCAGCAGATAATTAAAAAATTATCGGGCCCCCTAAATTCCCCCTGGCCTTTCCTGTATTTCTCAGTGTCAATTCTATTCTTTGTGGTTTCCTGGCCCATTGGTCCCACCATCCATCTGTACCTTAGAGTCTTAAAGCATCTGCTTCAAGTAAACAGACTGCAGACTTTGGCTATGATGCAGGTTCTCAGGAAAAACAAACAAGGGATTAGAAAGTAGATGTGAGGTACACACACCATGAACCTCCACCACTACCTTCTCCTTTTCTTTTCTTTGAGTTTGTCTTACTTTACTAAAGTATAAAACAGAAAACAGACGCTTGCTTTTTCATTTGTATTTACATAGACAATACTTAAATAAAAACCACCAGTTGACACTCTTGTCATTCTGCTTTTATTTATTGTCTGGCTAACTTACAAAGATGCAGATGTCTAGGGTAGACTCTACCCCGCCATTTAAACTGTCCTAATGACATCGATACCAAAATGTGCATGTTTACATAATGCAGTGGTATGAAAAACATTTTTTTTTCCTTTACTGTCCCTGACTATAAACAGGGAAAAATTAATTTCATGCCAAAAAATTTTGGCCACTTTAACAATCATCCCATTTCTGCTACTAAAATAACAAAATTGGTATTACAAGTTAAAATATAAAAGCCTAACAGTTTTTACAAATATGCAAATAATCTGCTACTTAGACATAAAAAGTCGATTTCTTTCAAATCACAAAGTAAGGCACCATTGGATTAAACATTTCTCTCGGCTTCTACTAAATAAAATGCATAGTGAAATAAATATGGAACACTGAATTTTAATACTGTAATACATTTCAATATAAAATGATATGTGAATATTAAAATACTGTATTGCATCTTGAATACATTTATCTGGAAATATTGTGGAAAAAAAACAAATGTGAGCCCTGATTTCAGGAAAGAAAATATTCATTTTTGTGATTTGCCATAGTTGAAGATTTTAGCATAGAAATTATTCAGTTTGGGCTGCAATTAGGTTGCCAACTTTCAAAGAAAGGGTGTAGGTGTATTAATGAAACATTTACTTAAAAAAAGACCTGCTAAAACTTCTCTGTCCTGGATGAAGAGCAACTCTGTACTGTGGCTCTGTTTCAGACGTTAGGAGGGCACTATGAGGTTGGGATATACAAGGAAATTGGCCATTCTTACTGCCCCTTATAAAATTCAGATCCAAAATCCTTTGGATCAGACTTTTCTACGCCATATTTGCTATTAAGGCCAGATTCTGTCTTTTCTAAAGTGGGTCATAAGGCTTTATCATAAGGATTTGTATCAACTATTGATATCTGATCAAAGAATCCAAAATAAAATGATGCTATTACCTAAAAAAAATGTTTTTTCGAAAATACTTTGCCACTTTTATATTTCTTAATTCTCTTTGGGTAAAGGGCCCCAAATGACTGTATGACAGACAGATGAATGGTAGAGGAGAGTTAGAAAAACCCAAGTTCTCTAATCTTCTAAGCCCAAGACTTTGGCAAGGAAAGTTACAAAAATACAATATATTCAAATGGGCAACTTCATAATTTATTAGATATCCCATTTATTAGAACTCTAAGTTCTTTTGCTTTTATATAAATGAAACAGTTATTTATTCTATAAATAGGAATGTGTCTTTCAAATTTTTCTTTGGATTGATTTCTCGTTAGCATCTCCCAGGAATACATGAATACACTGAAACCAGGATACAAAGTTTAGGTATACATATATATATATATGTGGCCACGTGCTTTTAAAAAATAAGTAATGGTAATTTTAAACATAATCAACCATATAAAACATCTAAATGGAAATACTCCCCCCCCCCCCATCTATAGCTAGATTTAAAAGTCCCAGTAAAGTTTTGTAAACAAAAATCATACAAAAAAAGGGCAAGGCTGGCTCGTCCCTATGGTCCTTCCCATGGAGCTGTATTTGTATAGATCCAAGGCAAGTGATTCCCCCGGCAGAGTCAAGACAAATTCTCTTCGATTTGTAGTAGCAATGTCTCTCAACCCCATCAACATCAGATTTAGATTAGAGTTTTGCCCATCAACCCAAACCTGCTTCCTTCCTCCACATTTCCAATTTGCCACCTTTTCCTAACTTTCTCGCACAACTGTGGAGCCTATGAGCCTCCCTGCCCTGATGTGCAAGCTAGACAGGGGAGGAAATGAAGTGCAAGGCAGGAATCCAACTGATAGGTGAGCTCAAGGCAGCTGGCTCTGAGCCCCAAAGCCCTAGCTGGCTTTCGGTTTCTTTCCCATGGCTTTATTCCACATGACTGTACACCCTGTGAGATCAATTTCTGACCTTGGTATTGTGAAGCAACAGATGTTAAGGCAAGAGGGGGAATAAGGGAGCAAAATCTAAGATCAAGCTGTCTGCCAAACAAGGTGTTAGGTCCTAACCTCATTTTTAGTTACTTTTTGAATGGCTAAAGCTCATCTTGCATTTTCTTTGTTTGTCTGTTTTTGAAATAAGAGGTTTTTGTACCATCCTCTGTCTTCTGGGCCTGTGCTGTCCAATATGGTAGCCGCCAGCCACATGTGGCTGAGCACTTGGGATGTGACTAGTCGGAAAGGAGATGTACTCTCAATGTAAAATATACCTGCATTTTGAAGACTTAGTACCAAAACACAATGTGAAATATCTCCTTAATAGTTGTTATACTAATTGCAGGTTGAAATGATAATATTTTGGGTATTCGGGTTAAATAAAATATATTAAAATTAATTTCCCCTTGTCCTTTTTTAATGTATCTACTAGAAATTAAAAAACTGCTTAGGTGGCTCACATTGTATTTCCGTTGGAAAGCTCTATCCTAGAGCTTATCTCAGACAGCCAAAGATTGGACATCCTGTAACTGAAAAATGTTACATGAGCCCTGATGCAGCAACTTGCTTCCATGGTCTGTGGTGCATGCAATCGGACAGAAAGCCAAGCATGCAAAAAGGGCATGGAAGCAAATAGCTCTCAGGGACTTTAATATTACAGTCTGTAGCAAATAAGCAGTGAATGTTTGAATTTGGTTGGTTGAGAGCTAGGACACAATTCATCTCTGCCACCTTGCCACAAAAGCCTACTGACCCCTAAGCAACCAACGCTGGCGGGCTGTAGCTGAAGCAAGCAATAGCTTGGAGAATATACACAACATAAAAATCCAGGTGCATTTCTTTCCTGCATTCCCACCCCCCCACCCCCCCACCCCCACACACACATTCCCATGTTACCCTACCTTCCTCCCTATTGCCAGTATGAAGGGGCCAAGGGAAGACAAGGGGAGGAGGGTTTGCAGCTCTTGGATAGTAACAACAGAAGTAGCTCTTGGGCTCAGATGGAGAAGAGCAGGTAAAGATCACCTCGGGATGGGAGGGAGTGGAGGGGCACCCCTTTCTCTTCGGTTGGATCCACCTTGATGAAAACATAGACAAAATACAAATTTTGGTTAGAAAGCTTGTGATCTCACTATACAAACTGAAGGATGGTTGCAAAAGTACCCACTACCTCACCCTCTATGACTAAATAACTGGCATATGTGAATGAGAAGTAACAAGTGAGGGGAAGAAGCAAGTGAGGATCTGAATGAACATTACTAGAGATGGGTGACCCACCACTGGCTACTGAGTACTTGTGAAATCAAGGGAAAAAAATTGTAAACAGTTTTTTAAAGTTTCCTTATTTAGGGGTGCCTGGGTGGTTAAGTTGGTTAAGCATCAGACTTCAGCTCAGATCATGATCTTGTGGTTCATGGGTTCGAGTCCTGCGTTGGGCTCTGTGCTGACAGCTCAGAGCCTGGAGCCTGCTTCAGATTCTGTGTCTCCCTCTCTCTCTGCCCCTTTTCTGCTTGTGCTCTCTCTCTCTCTCAAAAAAAAAAAAACATTAAAAAATTAAAAAAAATAAAAAGTTTACTTATTTATTGAGAGAGAGGGGAAAAAAACCAAAACAAAACACGAGCAGTGGAGGGGCAGAAAGAGAGGGAGAGAGAATCCTAAGCAGGTTCCATGCTGTCAGTGCAGAGTCCTATGTGGGGCTCAAATCCACAAACTGTGAGATCATGACCTAAGCCAAAGTTGGACGCTTAACTGACTGAGCCACCCAGGAGCCCCAAGAAAAATTTTAAAAAGTACTTGTCTTCTTGCCACAAACATAGTATGTATTTATGACAGATTCAGAAAATATTGATGAACAAAAACAAAACAAAATCTCACCAATGCCTGTACCACCTGGAGATAACCAATAACATTATGTAAATATTTTCCATTTATTTTCTCTATATAAACAGTTCCCTTTTTTCTTCCCCAAATAGGATCATATGTAGTTGGTCTGAATCTTTTTCAAGAGTCGTTAGTGTTTATACATATAATTATTAATGACACATTACATTCTATTATACAGTATACTATAATCAATCCCCTTTTGTTGGGCATTTAGGTATCTTCTAATTTCTAAACAATGCTTTTTAAAAAAAAGCTTATTTTGAGAAAGAGAGAGAGAGAGAGAGAGAGAGAGAGAGTACATGCGTGTGTGAGTAGGGGAAGGGCAGAGAGAAAGGGAGAGAGACTCAAACTCACGAACCGCGAGATCATGACCTGAGCTGAAATCAAGAGTCGGATGCATAACTGACTGAGCCAGCCAGGTGCCCCAACAATGCTTTTTTGATAGTAACTATCCTAAAAGGTGTGAAGTTGTATTTCATTGTAGTTTTATTTGCATTTCCCTAATGATCAGTGATTTTGAGCATCTTTTCATGTGTTTCTTTGGCAATATGGATATTTTCCTCAGAGAAATGTCTATGCAAGTATTCAACCCATTTTAAAAATTGGGTTTTTGTTGTTGCTGAATTGTAGGACTTCTTTATATATTATGGATATTAATGTTTTATCAGATATATGATTTGCAAATATTTTATCCCATTTCGTGGGTTCTCTCTTCACTCCATTGACAGTGTTCTTTTAAAAACTATGCATATTCTGGGCTCTCAGTACCAAGTTTAAAATCCATTCACAATTTTTAAAATTCATTTATCTCAGGTACATTTTTTCTAGGATCTAACAGGTGTTAGGCATGCAGCCAGGTGCTCTGATGCTGTGAGCAGACGTAGCAGGGGCACATGTCAGTTGAGGAAGGCTGCTATGGCCACCGCTCTGGAGAGACTTCAAGGTGGGCTGGCACTGACAGATTCTTCAGGAGGCATATCAGCAGGGATTTCTGAGATAGAACCAAATCTCTGAGCAAGGGGAGGAGTTAGAAGAAGATACTGGCACCCCATTACCTTGCCTCTTCCTTCTGCATCCCAACCACATTTTTTCTTGGGCCCATACCCAAGCAAAGACTCATCTAGATGGAAACCAGTCATCTATCATGGAGCTCTGACCATCAGCTGACATACCACAGGTGGTTAGAAAAATGAGGGCTGGCCTTATGCAAAGCTGCAATTAGGTGGCACACCTCAGGGCCGCCTGGGTGCCCTCCAGGCTGGTGCCCTACCTGGAGGCCACGGCAGCTATAGGAGCAGAATAAAACCACTCGGTAGTATTTTAGTTAAATGATCCAGAGATAATCCATTCAACACCCAGAATGCTGGAATATTTAAAGCAAATCTACAAAAACATTTTTGGGGGCAGTGGACGTTAATTCAATTTCAGAAACATTCTGAAATGCCTACTATATTTCAGGTTCTGTGCCACTTGAGGAAGATGCAATCATAAGCAGGACAGTTCCAGTCCTCAGGCTGTGTTCAGTCTTAAAGACAGAAGGGTAGGGAAGGGAATGTGTTCAGCTATTAAATTAAAAACCTAGGGGAAGGGGGTTGATTCTGTTACTGACTTAAATACACAAAGAGCACTTCAAGTAGATTAAGAGTGCTTACACGAAACCAGGAAAAATATTTAGAGTCTATGTGAACAGCTCCTTAAAGTGAATTCATTTCTTAGTGCCCCCCAAATGAAGAGAAACAAGCTGTTTTCTTATCAGAGAGAAGCCCCTCTTCACGCCACACACACACACAGAACAAAGATACCTGTCCCACACAAAGGCTTATTTTCCACTCTTGTATAAATGTATTACACTTACACCTTTTTAATTAGTTATCTTCTAGGAATAGAGTATTCCACATAAATGAGTTTTTCTAGTAATTATACTTTCCCTTCCAAGCATCAGTATTCTGTTTACTTCTGGCATTTGTTCATGGAAATTTTTAAAAAATATTTTCTAGTGTGCCTGGGTGGCTCAGTCGGTTGAGCGTCTGACTTACGACTCAGGTCATGATCTCACGGTTTGTGAGATTGAGCCCTACACTGACAGCACAGACAGCACAGGGCCCACTTGGGATTCTCTCTACCTCTCTCTCTGTCCCTCCCCTGCTCTCGCTTTCTCTGCCTCTCAAAATAAATGAATAAATAACATTAAAAACAAAATAAAATATTTTCTAATTCTTTGAATTCTTCAGCAGAGGCACAGAGCACAGTTTGACCTATTCTTCACAACCCCGCGGAAACTCCTGTATTGTCCTGTGCTATGATACAAAGTACAACTCTGTGCCCCTGTCACACAGCCAGTCCCTCTCAGGACCTGGGACTCCCACCTATCACGTCTCCCTGAAGCCACTGATTTTGCTTTTAACCAGCCTTGACTTCAGCTATGAATCTGCTCGGTGGCTGGGAAACAACCAACCAAAAATTATTTAAGAACTGTGTGTTGGGGCACCGGGTGGCTCAGTTGGTTGAGCCTCTGGCTCTTGATTTCGGCTCAGCTCATGATCTCATGGTTTGTGAGCTCGATCCTCAAGTGGGGATCCGTGCTGACTGCATGGAGCCTGCTTAGGGTTCTCTCTCTCTCCCTCTCTTTCTCTCTGCCCCTCCCTGGCACATGTACGCATGTGCATGCGCTCTCTCTCAAAATAAATAAACTTAAAAAAAAAAAAAAAAGAACTGTGTGTTAAAGGGTCAACAGGCACCACGTGTGTGTGAGGAGCTCCATCTAAGGAATGAGGACAAGGCTAGGGACGCTTTGGCATTTATCTGAAAATGCTCACTTTTTCTCCATACATTTCTGGTTTGGGAGTTTGGTTCTAAATCTAAGACTGTCACACTCTCAGCACTGAATCTGTATATTTCATGCTAATTCTTTCTGAGTTCTAACCACTTATTGTGTTGAAATTTCAGTTTCACTATTTCTTCTTGTTCACCTTTTTGTTTCAACAGGGGAAAGGAGATTCACTTCTTCATGGTGGCTTACATATTTTAGTAAAACCCAGAAACAATCTAAATGTCCAATAATGGTAAACTAATTACTGTATGCTGACTTGATGGAATGGGCAAGTGTTTTACTAAGCAAAATCATGTGAATCCCACCAAAAAACTGCACTCTATAATTATAACTACAAATCAATTTGAGTTATATGGATAAAAATGAGCAGAGGACCTGGTAAAATGAAAATAAATGTTATGTGGAGATTTTATGAAGATTATGTAGAAAGATTATGGGTGTATTTAAAATTTTCATGTAATGTTCTAGAAGCTAAAATCGTAATATATTTATTTTATTTTACTTTAATATTATTCTTAAGATTTTATTTTTTTAGTAATCTCTACACCCAAGGTGGGGCTCGAGCTCACAACCCCGAGATCAAGAGCATGCTCCACCGACTGAGCCAGTCAGGTGCCTCTTAATATTTTCATTTATTTATTTTTTAATTTTTTAAAGCTTATTTATATTTTGAGAGAGAGAGAGAGAGAGAGAGAGAGAGAGAGAGAGAGAGAGAGAAATACAGAATCCCAAGCAGGCTCCATACACTGTCAGCACAGAACCTGATGAGGGGCTTGGACCCACAAACTGCAAGATCATGACCCAAGCCAAAATCAAGAGTCAGACGCTTAACAGACTGAGCCACCCAGGTGCCCCATCCCCTTATTATTTTTTTAAGTAATCTCTACACCCAACATGGGGCTTGAAGTCACGACCCTGAGATCAAGAGAGTCACATGCTCTACTGACTAAGCCTGCCAGGTGCTCCTAATCCTAATATACTGAAAATATCAAAGCAGTTACAGTGAGTTTTTGTTATAATTATTAAGACATTTGGCTAGTCTCAAAACTGGTAGTAATAGAAGATGGCTCTATTTGTGCTATCTTAGGAAAATCAAAATCGGGAAGGCTGTCCAAACAAGCAAAGCAATAAAACTTAACCTATTAGCAAACCAGTTATTTTGAGCTTGTAATGACACATTAAAATGATCATTTCTCATACGCATTCTGGATATCTCCATTTTTCCCTATTGCTTGTGGAAGGGGAGTTTACCAGAATGTAGACAGCTCCATATGGGGCTCTCTGCCCCACTCTAGGCAAGAGGCCTGGATTTCCTATACAACCCTGAGTTGTATGTAACCCAGGCTATTCCAGTATGAAGCCACCAAAAGTCCTTGCAGAAATACTCACTCCGGGTTTCATTTCTTGCCAGTTTACTGGGATAACTTTTGGCCGTTGGTACATATGGCTCTGGAGGTGGCAAATCAGAAATCGGATGGAAGTAGAATCTGCTTTCCCACTCATCTGAGAGAGAGAAACAAACAGTATCTTCAGTAACAATCTGCTGTAAAGACTTATGCAATGAAAGGAGAGAACTGCAGAGATCACTTCTAGTTGCATGCCTAGAAGTTTAAAGCTCGAAATGCTACAAGTCACTGATTAGCACGTCAATGGAATACAAAGCAAATCAAAGACAGATAAATAATCCAAGTGACTTTAATTAGAGTGATTAGGACCCAGCCAGTCCCTCTCAGGAGCTAGGGGCTAAAGTCGGAGATAGCTTTCTTCCCACCAGTGGGCAAAGAAGTAACTGGGGCCCTCTCATAACAAAGGCAGGGGAAACTGGCTTATGAACTGTAAACCATGGTGCCTCTTGACTACAGCCAACTGTTGAGAAAGGTAGATAAGGTAGGTAATAAGGTAAACTACAAAAAATTTTTTTTTTTCAGAGTCCTGGGATCGTCTAGAAAGTTAACCAAAATGAGACTTTAAACAACGAGAGAGAAAAATGAACTGCCTTTTTGAAAAGTGGAGGAGGGAGGATTACTCCTTTTAATTTGAAATTATAGTGGTCTCTAATGGTTACTTAGATCAGAGCAGTGCAGTGTGATAAGAATGAGGTTCACAGAAACAAGAAATGTTAACGCAAGCACACAAACAACAAACACAAATTTACCATTCAGTTGTCCCATAGCCTGAAAATGTTTCCAAGGAGTTGGGACCCCACCTTACCTTCACCTGAAGAGTCTTGGAAGCCATTTCTAATTGATGTTGATGGTGGAGGAGGGGGAGGTGCCCCAGCACCAGGCCTGTCGGGAGGAAGAGGAGGCCTAGGTCCACTCCTGGCACTATCTACTCCACTCCTGGACGGCAACTGGGGGGTGGCAGGCAGGGCCCGAGATGTGCTGCCATTTCTGCTTATTGGAGGGGGTGGTGGGAGAGGGCCTGGAACAAAAAAAAGGACAACATTTAGTGCAATACCTTACATCCTACATTACTAACGTTATGTCACCATCAATGTGCAATTATTGAACACCTGCTGGATACATGCCCTATAATTGGAAATGGTGGAGACTTTCTAAGAGATTTTCATCAAGCAATGAGTAAGCACATATAAACAGAACTGAACTTACATACACATGTTTGTGTATAAAGAGTGCATATTGATAGTTAAATGGCTGTTTTGGTTTTGAGACAGTACTGATACAGTTAGGTTGAGAACAGGTGATAATTAATCCATGTATACTGACAGCTGTATACTTTAAAAAACACTTTATAATCCTTTTAAATAGCTACTGAACTAGTTTCTGTGACAATTATGAAATAGACGCCATTTAAAAAAGAATTACTGGGGTGCCTGGTGGCTCAGTCAGTTAAGCGCCTGGCTTCAGCTAAGGTCATGATCTCACAGTCTGTGAGTTCGAGCCCCACGTCAAGCTCTGTGCTGACAGCTCAGAGCCTGGAGCCTGCTTCGATTCTGTGTCTCCCTCTCTCTCTCTGCCCCTCCCCTGCTCATGCTCTCTCTCTCTGTCTCAAAAATAAATAAAAACATTTTAAAAAATTCTTTAAAGAATTACAAAAAGAATAAGATAGTTATGAAGTTATTTTAGGTCTCTAGAGGGACTAGATTCTTTAAATGCACACTGGTATTGCTAATTACACACGCATGTTTCCATGATGCATACAATCTGTTTCCAGACAAGTGGCATCAGGAAGCCAAATACCAATCATCCTGAGAATGGCAGGAGTTCCTTCTTGGTTCTTCCTCTTTGGGGTGGCAGACTAACAGGGAGCAACAAACAGCTAGTCCCTGTGCATGGCTACACATGCTGGCGTAGAGCCCTGACCCTGAGCAAGCTGGTTACTACATGGAACTTAATTACTATATACCTGAGAGCACCTGATAGTCATCTCACAGCACTCTTGCCAGGAATAAGTAGCCAAAAAACCAAATAAAAAGTACTCTTTAAGTATTTGAAACCATTTAAAAAAATTCAGTGGTATGGTAGAATCAGAAAATTTTAATTTCCTAAAAATAAAGCAAAATTCTTCTTTTTGATAATACAAAAGAAACCTCTCTTGTTTGTCACATCTTCCAAATTCAAAGGCTATTTGGGTTATGAGTAAATAAAAAAAAAAAAAAAAAGAACTTGAGCATTCTGATGCAAATCAAAATGGCCTTAGTAATTACTCCTGGTCTTCAGCAGCATGCTTTGCTCACAAGATGCTGGCATTTTATGTAAATACATGTTATAGCTCTATAAATGTAAATATCTCTTATTAATTACAGAATCAGAAACCAACTGGAGGGCCTTAAACCGAACAACCCACCCATTGCAGGTATCCCTGCCCGAAGTCTTGGCCCAAACCCCTGATGGGGGTGAGAGGTGTGCCCAGCCCTGGCTGGCCTCTCAAGGAGTCTTCAGTGCTTTTCCCAGCAGGGTTTATTTATTGCCCCATCTGTTTGCAATTGCTGGAGTCCCAGTCAGGAGGAAATGATTTATTGGGGGGCAAGTGTCTCACATGCTGTGGGTGAACTTCACTGGTACTATCGCTACATAACTGTCACTAAATGCAAACTAGATTTCCAATATTATGGGGCCTGGTGCTATTAACTTGATCAACCTGGTATCTTTCTCTCTCTTTTTTTTAATGTAAATGTTCATGTTCCTAACTCTCCAACCTTCTAGGCCCCCTGCTCTAACCCTCGGCATGCATAACAAAAAACAGATTTCAATTTCTAATAATAAAATAATAATAATAAGCCATCATTGAATGGTACTGCGTGCTAGGGATTAAGATAACCATGATACATACTTGTCTCATTTAACTCTTACAACCCTGAGAAGTGTAGGGACAGCAGATGAGGCCTCTGTTGTTGGAAGGTTAAAAAGCTCAAGTCAGGAGGCTAATGACTGCAAGAGTCTGGATTTGGCTCCAAATATGTCAAATTCTAAAGCCCACACCAAGCCAACCCACCTCTCAAAATACAGATGGTCCCTGATGACCTCTCATGGGATCCTTGTAGGAATGTAAGTTGGTAAGAATTTTCAATTTGGCAAAACCTATGAAATCTATAATTTGTCCTGAATACCTGACCAAAATATTGCATTTCAAGGATTTAATCCAAAGGAAACACATAGAAATGTGCAAAAATATTTAGATACAAGAATGTATTCCTTGCATTGTCTGCAACAGCAAAAATCTAGAGATGGTCCATATGATTAAATAAATTAAGGTACATTTGTAGGCCATTATTATGCAGCCATTAGAAGTTAGGCTGTAGAAGAATAGTTAATCCTATCAGAAAATGTTAATGAGATTGTTAAATAAAAAACAAACTATCAAATAGTATGCATAGTGTGATACTGATTTTGTAAACATATATATGCGTATATATAAATATACACACACATTTTATTTATTTTTCTTTCTTCCTTTTTTGTTTTAGTTAAGCTCTATGCCCAACATGGGGCTTGAACTCAGGACCCCAAGTTCAGGAGTCGCATCTCTACTGACTGAGCCAGCCAGGCACCCCTATAAACCATACATTTTAAAAAGAATGAAAAGGGGCACCTGGGTGGCTGAGTTGGTTAAGCATCCAACTTTGACTCAGGTGATGATCTCATGGTTCATGAGTTTGAGCCCCACATGGGGCTCTGTGCTGACAGCTCAGAGCCTGGAGCCTGCTTCATATTCTGTGACACCCTCTCTCCCTGCCCCTCCTCTGTTCACACTCTGTCTCTCAAAAAATAAACGTTAAAAAAAAAAGTTAAAAAAAAATGAAAAGATTGAAAAGATAGTAAGAAATGTTATGAATGATTATTTCTGGGTGGTGGTAGTGAAGGAATACAGATCATTTTTGTTGTCTTTATATTTTTCTGTATTTTCCATAATAAACAGACGTGATTTAGGTAATCAAAGGAAATAATAAATAGGGGCGCCTGAGTGGCTCAGTCAGTTAAACATCCAACTCTCGATTTCGGCTCAGGTCATGACTCACATTGGTGAGTTTGAGCCCCGCCTCGGGTTCTGTGTTGACTGTGTGGAACATACTTGGGATGCTCTGTCTTCCTCCCTCTCTGCCCCTCCCCTGCTCATGCTCTGTCTCTCTCTCAGAAATAAATGAACACTAAAAAAAAAGAAAGAAAGAAATAATAAATGTTACAGCTATATGTCACAGCCTATCCTATTTAGGGGAAGAATGAATCTGTTGATTTGTCTATTTGGTAGAGTCATGCAAACAGCTCTTCAATCACCTTGGGGGAAAACCCGTAAGGTTAGATAAGAAGAAAACATTGCACTTCATTCATCGGACTATCTGTTCTCGTTTGTTCTTTGAAGAATACTTAATGAGATGCCATGATGTGCAGGGATCGGACTGAAGGGACTACTAGTAGCTTTTCAGATTTGTAGCCTACTCTCTGTGGCAGAGTGGTTTCAAGTAGTGGTTCTCAGACTTCGCAGAACATTAGAGTCACTGGGGAGCCTCCAGATATCTTGATGATCTGTCTGTAACCCAGACCAATGAAACCAGAAGCCGTGGGGAAGGGACCCAGGCATCCATGTTTTAAAGCTGCCCAGGTGATTCTAGAACGTGGTCATGTTCACGGACTACTGGTTTAAAGAGTGTTTATTAGGTTTTTGAGGTCACAGGGCAAAAGGTTAGCTTCTCCTAAAGAAAAATATGCCCGAGCTCTGTGCCCCGAAGTCTGGATCCTGCTTTGGATTCTGTGTCTCCCTCTCTCTCTGCCCCTCCCCAACTCACTCTGTCTCTCTCAAAAATAAGTAAACATTAAAAAAATTAGAACAAAAAAAATGCCCATTTCCAGGCATCCTGTATATATAATAAGGTTAAATTTAAAATGTAGATGGTTCTCCTGAACCCATCAATAGCCACTGTGTAATATAAAGCACCTATTATAATTAGGAGAGAGTACAAGCTCTAGGGAATCCTCATTTCATTTCATTTCATTTCATTTCATTTCATTTCATTTCATTTCATGGTGTCTCAAAGTTCTTCCCTTAGATCAAGCTTTCTCAGCTCTGGGCAGGGCGGTGGGGGGTGGGCACAGATGAGCTTCAGAAGGGCTTTCAATCCACGAAACAGCCGGCAGATTGTGAGTTTACGCTTATGAGCATTTCTATGAACAAAGGCCTATACCTTTATCTGATTCTCCAAGGGATTAATGTGCCAGAGATGTTAACAAACAGCAAAATGGACTCTAATGTTTGTCTTTAATGAGCAGGGAGGAGGCCTCAAAGTTTGACCGATGAAGACAGCAGTACGGGAAAAGGTCATTAGCTCTTAAATAACTGCCCTTCTTGTTGGAATAATGGGTCCCTCTTGCAGGAGGTGGGAATTTATTTGCCCAATTAAGACAGCTGAAATTCACTTTAGGAAAGGCAGGGTAGCAGAGCCACGAGCATATTTCAGAACAGAAGGTGAAGGTTCTGGTCTCTTCCAATTAACTAGCTTGTGATCATTTGACTTTGTAAGTTACTCAGTCTCCTCATCTCTAAAATGCAGACAGAAGTAGCAGCTCCCCCTCCCCGCCTTCCTCCCAGGTTTACATGAGGTCAGGATGAAATCGAACGCGATAAGCGTCACTTAAAGGATCAGAGCGGCTGGCCAGAGAGTTCACTTAAGCTTCTATTGGACTCCACTCACTTATATGAGGATTAGTGACATGGGGGCAGGCTGGGCTGTAGGAAGACAACTCACCCCAGGTGTTGCCTTACCTGATCTGCCTGGTGGGTCCCTCACTGGAGGAGGGGGTCTCTCATTGGGCGGGGGAGGAAGAGGGCCCGAACGTCCTGGTGAAGGTAAGGGGGGTGCAGACGAAGAAGTAAGGGACAGATTCCGCTGTGGGAGTCTTGGGGTTTCATCACTGCCACTGGAACCTGGAGGCAGGGGAGGAGGGCCGGGTCTGCTTGGTGGCGGCGGTGGCGGTGGGGCCTGTGAGGAGGAGGAAGGCCTCGGGGTAGAAGGCACTGGGGGCTTGCTGTTCTGAGGGGGAGGGGGTGGGACTGCCTCCCTATGGACGGAGGGCCTGTTGCCCACTGGAGGAGGCGGAGGAGGGGGTTTGTCATCCAAGGCCCTGCTGGGGGTAGGGGGCAGGGGAGGCCTGTTGGAGAAGGGTGAGGAGGAGCCTGAGGGTGTCTGGCGTATGGAGCCTCCTCCAAAAGCAGCACCTCGGTTTCCAGGGAAAGGGGGAGGAGTTGGCCCAGGGCTGGGCTGCCTGGGGGCCCCAGGCACTGGTGGGGACCCTCGGTTGTGCAGACTTGATTGAATGGGTCTTGGCGTATTAGGTACTGGAGGGGGAATGCTTTCAGGCTTTGCGCCCACGTCAGGCCTTGGGGGAGGCATTCGGTTCCTCTGAGGCTCTGGGGGACCACTTCTGTGGCCTGGGGAAGGCACAGGAAATCTCCCTGGGCCACTTGGGGGTGAGAAAGGTTTGGCAGATGTGGATCTTCCTCCCGGTGGCAAAACTGGGAGTCGGCTTCCTCCAGAATCTAAAGAACAGGAAAAAAAAAATCCAGTTAGGAAATTAGGACACCTCCCCTTAATGAAAATCAGAGAACTAGAGTGTATTCTCAGCTACTGGAAGTCCTTTCCTAGATGCCATAAAGTACAGGTAACTATCATTTATATAAGTCAGATTCTGTGTGGTCCTTCCTGGAGTCAGAAAGACAGATCCCAGGTCCCTGTGTACCTGCTACTTCCAGGTTCTACAACCTGGCAGCTTTCAAAAGGATTTTGGAGAGCTCTCTTGGCATTACGTGTGTACAAGAACCAGGAGAAAGTTGGGAAGGGTTCCGGAGAGATAGCCCTGTTCATTATGAGAAGACGCTGCAGGTACATTGGATTTCTGCTAATGATTTTCTTTCTCTCCGTCCCCACCCCTGTCCTCCTGTGCCTGCACCTCTCCGCTTTGAAAAAATAACTTAGCCATGTTGGGTGAAAAATCAGTTTTCCCAGTGTATAAATCTCCATATGGGTGGGCTTACCTAGTCCCTTTGAACAAAATTCCCAAGAGAAAGTGTAAAAATGTAATGGAAGAATTAGAACGGAAATAAGAAAGAACTAACACAAGAAAAAGAAACTGTCAAAGTTTAATTGAAAGACTCAACACCAGGGGTTGGTCTTGATCTGCAAAGGAGGAGGAAACTACACAAGTGTTTTTCCTTACTGAGTCAACTTCCATTTCAGCAGTGGCAGGTCAGAACAACTCTATTATATCATTAATATTAAACTTCTTCGGTTCAACAAAAGGAGCCAAAGTTATGGAAAAAATTCAAACTACCACCCCAGAATTTCTTTTTTTTTTTTTAAATGTTTATTTATTTTTGAGACAGAGAGAGACAGAGCATGAACGGGCGAGGGGCAGAGAGAGAGGGAGACACAGAATCAGAAGCAGGCTCCAGGCTCTGAGCCATCAGCCCAGAGCCCGACGCGGGGCTCGAACTCGCGGACCGTGAGATCATGACCTGAGCCGAAGTCGGACGCTTAACCGACCGAGCCACCCAGGCGCCCCCCACCCCAGAATTTCTTGGAACCCAAGGTAATTCTCAAAAAATGGTTAGTCTAAAAACTTCCACCATCTCACCCATAAGCTTATTAAATATTTATTGAGGACCTGCTGTATATCAGCCATTATTCTACATGCTAAAAGACAGAGGAGTAAACAAAATAGAAAAGATCCTTCTGTCCTGTGTTTTACATTCTTGTGGGGGGAGATACATAATAAGCCGGCAAACATAGAAATATTTTCAGATAGTTGTAAGTATTAAAAAGAAACTAAAATAGGTTGATGAGATGGAAAGGCCAGGATAGATGGGGTGGCTGAGTGGGGATGGCTTTTCGGACAATGTCACATTTGAGCTGAGGCCAGTCATAGAAAGGTGAGGCAGAGGTGCTTTAGGCAGAGGACCAGCAGGTGCAAAGGCCCTGGGGCGGGAGTGAGCTTCAAGGTGAAAAACTGAGGCCTATGTGCCTGCAGCACAGTGAACATGGAGAACCTAGCATATGGACCCTGAGTGGCCAGCAGGGGTCAGGTCATAAGGAACTTTGAAAACCAGAGGAGTTCAGGTTTTATCCAAGGCACAGTAAGAAACATTTGGATGGATTTATACAGTGGAGTAACATGAACTCTAGACAGAATTTTTTTTTTTTATGAAATTTATTGACAAATTGGTTTCCGTACAACACCCAGTGCTCATCCCAAAAGGTGCCCTCCCCAATACCCATCACCCACCCTCTCCTCCCTCCCACCCCCCATCAACCCTCAGTTTGTTCTCAGTTTTTAACAGTCTCTTATGCTTTGGCTCTCTCCCATTCTAACCTCTTTTTTTTTTTTTTTTTCCTTCCCCTCCCCCATGGGTTCCTGATAAGTTTCTCAGGATCCACATAAGAGTGAAACCATATGGTATCTGTCTTTCTCTGTATGGCTTATTTCACTTAGCATCACACTCTCCAGTTCCATCCACGTTGCTACAAAAGGCCATATTTCATTTTTTCTCATTGCCACGTAATATTCCATTGTGTATATAAACCACAATTTCTTTATCCATTCATCAGTTGATGGACATTTAGGCTCTTTCCATAATTTGGCTATTGTTGAGAGTGCTGCTATGAACATTGGGGTACAAGTGGCCCTATGCATCAGTACTCCTGTATCCCTTGGATAAATTCCTAGCAGTGCTATTGCTGGGTCATAGGGTAGGTCTATTTTTAATTTTCTGAGGAACCTCCACACTGCTTTCCAGAGCGGCTGCGCCAATTTGCATTCCCACCAACAGTGCAAGAGGGTTCCCGTTTCTCCACATCCTCTCCAGCATCTATAGTCTCCTGATTTGTTCATTTTGGCCACTCTGACTGGCGTGAGGTGATACCTGAGTGTGGTTTTGATTTGTATTTCCCTGATAAGGAGCGACGCTGAACATCTTTCATGTGCCTGTTGGCCATCCGGATGTCTTCTTTAGAGAAGTGTCTATTCATGTTTTCTGCCCATTTCTTCACTGGGTTATTTGTTTTTCGGGTGTGGAGTTTGGTGAGCTCTTTATAGATTTTGGATACTAGCCCTTTGTCTGTTATGTCATTTGCGAATATCTTTTCCCATTCCGTTGGTTGCCTTTTAGTTTTGTTGGTTGTTTCCTTGGCTGTGCAGAAGCTTTTTATCTTCATAAGGTCCCAGTAATTCACTTTTGCTTTTAATTCCCTTGCCTTTGGGGATGTGTCGAGTAAGAGATTGCTACGGCTGAGGTCAGAGAGGTCTTTTCCTGCTTTCTCCTCTAAGGTTTTGATGGTTTCCTGTCTCACATTCAGGTCCTTTATCCATTTTGGGTTTATTTTTGTGAATGGTGTGAGAAAGTGGTCTAGTTTCAACCTTCTGCATGTTGCTGTCCAGTTCTCCCAGCACCATTTGTTAAAGAGGCTGTCTTTTTTCCATTGGATGTTCTTTCCTGCTTTGTCAAAGATGAGTTGGCCATACGTTTGTGGGTCTAGTTCTGGGGTTTCTATTCTATTCCATTGGTCTATGTGTCTGTTTTGGTGCCAATACCATGCTGTCTTGATGATGACAGCTTTGTAGTAGAGGCTAAAGTCTGGGATTGTGATGCCTCCTGCTTTGGTCTTCTTCTTCAAAATTCCTGTGGCTATTCGGGGCCTTTTGTGGTTCCATATGAATTTTAGGATTGCTTGTTCTAGTTTCGAGAAGAATGCTGGTGCAATTTTGATTGGGATTGCATTGAATGTGTAGATAGCTTTGGGTAGTATTGACATTTTGACAACATTTATTTTTCCAATCCATGAGCAGGGAATGTCTTTCCATTTCTTTAAATCTTCTTCAATTTCCTTCATAAGCTTTCTATAGTTTTCAGCATACAGATCCCTCACATCCTTGGTTAGATTTATTCCTAGGTATTTTATGCTTCTTGGTGCAATTGTGAATGGGATCAGTTTCTTTATTTGTCTTTCTGTTGCTTCATTGTTAGTGTATAAGAATGCAACCGATTTCTGTACATTGATTTTGTATCCTGCAACTTTGCTGAATTCATGTATCAGTTCTAGCAGACTTTTGGTGGAGTCTATCGGATTTTCCATGTACAATATCATGTCATCTGCAAAAAGCGAAAGCTTGACTTCATCTTTGCCAATTTGGATGCCTTTGATTTCCTTTTGTTGTCTGATTGCTGATGCTTAGACAGAATTTTTAATTTCAACTTTGGTACTAGAAAAAAGGTGTATTTCCCTTGACTGTGTGCTATAATTCTGTGTCACCAGCTTGTGATAAATTCTGTTGGAATTCCAAGTTCAGATTAAAGCTGCAGTTATTAGCTATGTATACATCACACAGCTAGTATTCCTTATGTGGATGGTATACTATGATGATGTATACATCTGGTATACCATTTTGGGCACGAACTTAAATTCCATCTTCATTTTATTATTAAATTTTATTTATTATTTTTGAGAGAGAGAGAGAGAGAAAGCACATGAGCAGGCAAGGGGCAGAGAGGATGGGGGCAGGCAGAGGATCCAAAGTGGGCTCTGTACTGACAACAGATAGCCCAGTGTGGGGCTTGAACTCATGAACAGTGAGACCATGACCAGGGCCGAAGTCAGACACTTAACCAACTGAGCCACCCAGGCACCCCTTCATTTTCTTATTTTATTTGCAGTTATCTTTTGCCTTAATTTCTTCACCTATTGTTAAAGTACTGAATGTCTGCATTTGTCAGCTGCCTCCTTTTTGAAGTGGGTTTTAAATAAGTAAATTTAAAGGTAAATGCAGGTCTGGCAAGATAGAATCTCTCATGTTATCAAGCCTCTTTTTCGACTTTGACCATTCAACTGCTAACTAGTCAGATAACCCTGAGGATTCAGTGGCTTTATCTTCATATGATTGTGAGAATTTCATACTTTCCCAGCAGACATTAAACAATCACAGAATTAGAAAGAAAAGTCTTCCAGCATAATAAACATTAATACAGAAAGTTTTATGGTAAAATGTATCAAGCCTCATGCACTTTGCAGGGTTTTTTATTTGGTCATGACCAGATTTTTCAATTTTTCTCTCTGCCGTCAGGTTCAAAGACAGTCCTGTAGGACTCATTTCCCTGTGTCCCTGCAGAGAATATTTAGAATCACTGGCCCTCAAATGCCAGATGTCTGTCATGCAAAACACCTTTTCAGATTTAGTGCAATATGTAATTATATTGCATAGAACATGCTCCATAGTGTGTTTGAAAAGTGGCCCACAAATATTTACTATACTAGACAGCTGGGTCAGGCTACCTCACAAAGAAAGGTGAATTTGCCAGGTCACCAGGCAGACTTTCCAGGGACGGCAAGTTCCATTTGCTCCTTCTTTTTCTTCCCACTCTAGCTCACCCTTTAGAAAAGTACAAAAAAGTACAAGTTACCCCAAGGACACTGGGCAAATACTTGACAGCTCAATGGAGCTGTCTGATTTTGATTAAAAAAAAAAAAAAAAAAGATGCTACATAGAGTCTTTTTTATAAAACAGTGTTAACATTTCAAGCCACCTAAAATGTTTGAAAGGGCACAGTGCCTGAGAAGGGCTGCCAAGCCTTCCAACCACCAAACTCTGCCTCATCTTGTTACTAAGTGAGAAAGAAACTGTCCTTACCACTCTCCCTGTTGGCTGTGGATCTCAGCTTCGGCATCCCAGCCTGGAACAGTCCTCCCAAACCAGGCGGTCCACCCCCTCCGAAACTGCCACCGCCACCGCCACCTCCGCCACCACCAAAGCCACCACTGCCACCAGCACCAGCGCCTTTGGGCTCTGCGGAAGGAAGAAAACACAGTCTCTTCACCATGTACGAAAACATCACTGGCGTCCTTCACAGCCTGAGTCCAAGTAAACAATAAACAATGAGGACCAAACTGGGAGCCAGCTCAAACTGGGCCTGTGGGGGCCTACTGGGATTTCATTAAAATGCAGGATTTTAAGGACTCACCCTACCCCGGTCAGAAAAGGGTGGGGTTTCTGTTCACTCCAGGGCAGTCACAGGGTCCCCGGCCAGAGAATCAGTAATAGCTGATGACTTACCCCCACACCCCACCTTGGCAAGCTGCTATAGAGTTAACATCTGTATCTTACGATTTGGTAAATAAAAGAATCTTCAAAGAAAGTCCAAAGGGGGAGGGGGGAGATACAATGAGAGGTGAGAAGAAAGGAAACTGTAAAAATAGAGAGAAGAAAATAAAATATCTCATAATTTTACTCCCTGGAAATGGAGGTTATTTTGTATTTTTTCTTGTTAGTACTTACTTCTAAGTACTTGTTAAGAAATTAAAAAGTTAAGTATTTTTCTTGTTAGTACTTATGTCTTGTTAGCTACTTACTAGTGCGCTTGTTAGGACGTATTCTTTCCTGTTAGTACTCTTCTATTTTATGGATTTTTTTCTTAAAATTAGGACCAGATTCACTAAAAAGCTTTTAGCCCGCTCTTTTCACTTAACACTTTTTTGTTAGCATTTCCCGTGTCATTATCTTTTAAAACATGAGTTTAAGGGACTGCGTTGCATTTTAGAACATGAATATATTGTAGTTTATTTGACCATCTACTTATTTGATGGCCTTATGGGTTGATTTCAAATTTTTAATATGATAAAGCCCAACAGGAGGCTTAAACATTAAAAAAAAAACAATCCCTGCAATTTAAGATGGTACAAAGATTTTGTTTTATTTTACATTTATGTCCCTAAAACTGTGGAAGATTCTGAAATGGGCAAACAAACAACAGCAACAACAACAAAGAAAAAGAAAAAGATTACTAAGTATCCTCTCTAGGCTTTTGGGTTATTTTCCAGGTCTTTGAGCTAGTTTACAACTCTTTAAATTGTAGAAAACTGATAATAATTGTCCATAGAAACTTAAATTAGTTGTATTCGGTGGCATGAAATTGATTACTGATGGATTTTGCACCTATTTGTAAACTTCCCCTCTGATCTGCCTAATGAGTGTGGTACTTTGAATTTTCCTTTGAACTGGTAACATTATACTGCTTCCCTCATTAATTAATGAGTTAAATGAAATATCTGACTTATGTTCTTTAAAAATTTTTTTTAATGTCTATTTATTTTTTTTTTTTTTGAGAGAGAGAGTGTGAGTAGGGGAGGGGCGCTGAGAGAGAGGGAGACACAGAGTCTGAGGCAGGTTCCAGGCTCCAAGCTGTCAGCAAAGAGCCTGATGCCAGGCTCGAACTCACAGACCCTGAGATCATGACCTGAGCCTAAGTCAGCCACTTAACTGACTGAGCCACCCAGGTGCCCCTGACTTATGTTCTTTTTATACCTGTATGAGAGCCATGATTATACTCTCTTTTTAAAAAAGGATCTCATGACAAAATACTTATGTATGTATGTCTGTATTTATGAGGTTAAACATTGTTGAAAGTTCTATCCCTGGAAAACTTTCTAGAGTAGTACATGAAATCTACAAATTAGTAGGGGAGAATTGATACTTGTGTGATATTTAGACCATCTGGAAATATGGTAGATTCTCCCATGGATTCTGGTTTACTCAGTGAAGATATATAATTTTCATGATCTGGGTCACATATCTTCTTGTTAGGGTTCCTTTGATACATTTTTGTTTGTTGAAATTGTTTCCCCTTTTGTAATTGGTTATCACTGGCATCAGAAAATTTCATTTGACATCTAAGAAACCATTTTGCGATATTTTCTAAATTAAAATTTATAAAACATTTATTGGATTTTTTAGTAGTTTAGACATATGGTCTGCAAATAATAAAGGTTTTGCCTCCTCTTTTCTAATAGCGGTGTATCTAATCTTAGTTCTAGTTTATGTAAGTAATAACTCTGATGACTGGACTTCCATGCAATATAAATTATTAATACTGTTAAACTAAAGACAACTACAGTTTGATTTTAATGAGCACACCTTTAATGTTTCAAAGTTACATTCTAACTATTGGTTTGAAATAGGTTTTTTTCCCTTCTAAGTATTCACAGTCAGCAAGGATTCTCTATTTTAGGTTTTTAAGACTTTCTTGGGGGTGCCTGGGTGGCTCAGGTCATGATCTCACAATTCATTGGTTCGAGCCCCATGTTGGGCTCCATGCTGACAGCACAGAGCCTGCTTGGGATTCTCTTTCTGCCCTGTCCCTACCCCTCAAATAAATAAACTTAAAAACAAAAACAAAAAACGACTTTCTTATGGCATGGAATTTTATCAAATGCCTATTCATGATCTGATATGGATTTGATATGACGGCTTAATAGACTTTCTAATGTTAAAAATGAGATAAACCCTGGTCTCGGTGAATTATTCTTTTAATATACTATTGAATTAGATGTTTTTGGTTTTAATTAGTATCTTCTCATCTATGATCATAAGTCTATAATAGGGTTTCTTAACCTTGAAACCACTGACACTTTAGGTCAGATAATTTTTTTTAAATGTCTGTTTATTTTGAGAGAGCAGAGAAGGGGCAGAGAGAGAGGGAGAGAGAATCCCAAGCAGGCTCTCTGATGTCAGTGCAGAGCCTGATGTAGGGCTTGACTTAAGACAAAATCAAGAGTTGGACACTTAACCAACTGAGCCACCCAGGAACCCCTCAGATAATTCTTTGTGGTGGGTGGCTGTGTTGTTCTCTATAGAATGTTTACAGCATCCATAGCCTCTACCCACTAGATGTCAGTAGGAACCCCTCATTCAAGTTGTGACAACTAAAAATGGCTCCAAACATTGCACATGTCCCCTGACACTGATACATAGCTTTCTTTTTGTGTTTGCGTTGCCTTGGTCAAGTCTGAGGTTAGGATCATGCTAGTCTCATTAAGTCTATCAGATAGCTCTCCATCTCTTTCTATGTTTGGGAATAATTTGTATAGCACTTGAATGAGCTGTTTCTTAAAATCTGGAAGAATTTACTGATAAAACTGTCTGGCTCTAAACCTTTTGAGAGAGAAAGTAGCCTGATAAAGTTTTCAACTTTTCTCTTGCTCAGTGAAGCTTCATGAGTGAATTTTGGTAAATTTTAATTTCTTTAAGATTTTAACATGTTTTAGCATATAAATTCATCATAGCATCCTTAATTTTAGAAAGGTTTGCTTGAATCTCTTACTAATCTACATTCTGAGTCCTAAACTTTATTCATTTGTGTTTTCCTTTTTTCTCGATTAGATTGATCATAAGTCTGTGTAGTTCTGTATATTTTCTAGATGTAGAGCTTTCTGGGCTACCTATGGGAGCTCTGCTGATAGAAGAAATAGTCTGATAGTGAACTGATTATTTCACCTAACAAACAAAATTACAATAATAATTTCTAGAAGTGTATGCAAAATTGCTTCCATATAAAAGTACACATTTTAATTAATTTTAATTATTACCAATAATAACATCATTTAAATATTATTCATTAATTAATGCTACATTTTAGAATATTGCATTTACATAGGATGCCTTTACATGGCACTCAAAGAGACTGATGATCACTATCAGACATCATACATCAGTCTTCTTAACCAGAAACATTTGTGCACCTTCCAGATAGAGAAGCTGAAGTAGTTGAGAATAACTAATTGGCTCCAGGTTACTTCATTAGTAATCACACTGCAGAATAAGGTTGAATTAAGTTATAGGATGTATGGGGCACTTGGGTGGCTCAGTCAGTTAAGTGTCCAGCTCTTGATTTCAGCTCAGGTCATGATTTCATGGTTTGTGAGATTGAGCCCCGCATCGGACTCTGTACTGACAGCGTGGAGACTGCTTGGGATTCTCTCTCCCTCTCTCTCTGCCCCTCCCCTGCTTCATGCATGCATGCTCTCTCTCTCTCAAAATAAAAATAAGTAAACTTAAAAAAAAAAGAGTTATATACAACCACGGTCCACATTTTGACATAGGACCCAGGGAAATTTCTGTTGGAAACAAATAAAAAACTATAGATGGATTTTGCCACTTGCAAAGAGCCTGTGGAACAATATAGGAGAGCATTAAGTGCATGGACAACAAGGGCATGCATTGGGTTGCATCATGTGTCCACCTAGCAAAGTGCATTCATAAACATCATTGAGCAGCTGGAAAGGAGAAGAACTAATATTTATTTCCATTTAATGGGAGGAGAAGAGGACCTTGAAGAACACAATTAGTTTCCAATAGTGGATTCAGGAATAGGCACTAAACTGTGCAGTCTTCTTCAACATCAGTGGGGAATTCACATCTACCTCTCTCGAGCCCTAGGCCCCTTCCCAGAGTGGAGAGAACAACTGAACTCTGTCCCAGAGGTTGGCAGTTTGTGGAGCTCCTCTGGCCCCACAAACAGGCACCATGACTCACACAGCTTTGGACCAAGGCTTCCCAGAGATGAGTGGTGCCGGGCTCCCCTCAAGGAGAATCTCATGGTACCAATCAAGAGGACTAAGGGGTTATAAAATACCATATCAGTTTTGTGGGCATTTTGACTAAGAGGCAACTGTGTCAAGTCAAGGGTAAAATACCCCATAGTGGCTTTTGGAGATTGGTGCTCTCTCCTCTGTGACACAGAGCCTGGTAACAGAGCAACATGTAAAAGCCTTGTCTTGGCCTTCCTCTTTTCCATTTTCTCCACACCCATGTTCTCGCCTTCTTTCTTCTCTACCCATTAGGCGCTTTTCCTAGAACTTCCTCCTAAACACTTCTAATCCTCTACTTGGCTAAAATCCTGTATCACTTTCCAATGTCTACAAGGCTCCCTCTGGTGATTTTGGAAAGTCAGTCTATTTCCTATGGAGTCCAAACGGGATGTGTGTGTAGGATGTATTTTGGGGACATCTAGCTGGCAGTGGAGAGGTCTAGAAACATGAGGAGACAGTCTTGAGGCCTGGTTATTAACTACCAGTGGATTCTAGTCATGGGTACATTTTCATTCTGTTGTAAATGTTAACAGGAGCCCTGTTTGTTTATACATACCCTGCTTTGTTCTAGAAAGTATCTCAGACTTATGATGGATAGATAAGCAAAGTTGTGATCTCATTTCCTCTCTCTCTCCCAGCTCCTGAAAATCGCATCTTACACTTGAATGACACATTCCAGACCACAAAACACTTTTGCATGGTCTTGTTTGATGCTCACGGCACGCCCGCGAGAGTAGCAGAACACATATTATCTCCACTTTACAACTGAAGACAGTAAGGCTCGGAGATGGTAAGGGAAGGATGTGCCAGAACTCAAACCTACATCCTCCAATTCTAGGGCTCTTTCCATATTGCATGCTGCCTTTTGATCTGCGGTGCAAACAGTAACGGGTTAACTTCCAGAAAGTGTTGTGAATAATTCAGAGAATCGCTGCTGTGTGTGCCTTGGACAAAGAGTTATTATACTGGCTTCCTGCAGCATTAGAGGGAACCCAAGCCGGAGCTGTGGCTACACTGAGTGATACAAGTCCCTTATTTTGCTAGCTTTGCAGCTGTTGTTAACCAAAAAAAAAAAAAAAAAATCTTTCTGGAAGGGTAGGGTTGGGTTGATGGTTAGGCCATAAATCATGTATCTCCATGGAAAACAGCTTTTTTCACTTACTGTCCAATATCGGTGCACTTCTGTCATTGGTGACAGTCTTCTTCAGTTTCTTCCCTTTGCTGATGTCAGACAGAAGGGCATTTCTCCCAGCCTGTTCGGACTTATTCAAGGTAGGCTTTTCTGTATTGGCCTAAAAGAAGAGCACGCACACTTGTATTCACCTCTTGAATTAAAAATCATGTACCACAACACTCGGTGGGGACAGCTAGAGTATTGGAAGCTTGTTATTGAGGTTCTTGGCAGTAGGCTGTAAATTCTCCACAAGTTTTAGATCCGATGTCATTCTTTTTAAGACCCAGACATTTGGGAACAGATGCAGCAATAAATTACACTCATTTTTAATGCAGGAAGAGTCAGTCCCTGATAAAAGTCTCTAAAAATTCAGACCACAGTCTGGCCGTAACCAACGGAGCCAGGGATGGATGCGAAGAGACGAGAAGGGAATTTTAAGTCTAAGAGGATTCTGCTGGATACTACGAGGCTTCACCCTCCAGAACGTGCCCTGAAGATCAGCTTCTCCTTCACATCTTTTAGAGCTAACCTGAGGCAAGGGGCAAATGGCCTCTAGCACAAAGGGTCAGCTCTTTGTTCTTTAAATCCACCAAAGTTTTAGAAAATAATTCCCTCTCTCTACATTGCCGAAGACTTTTTTTTTTCTTTTTAATTTAAGCCAGACCTGAGGTATATTTTACATGTAGAGTTCCACCAGTTTGACAACCATACACAGTCATGTAACCATCACCACAATGAAGATATAGAACATGCCCATAATCCCAAAAAGTTCCCAGAAGTCCCTTGCCGGAGGTGTTTCTAATGTCCAATCCCTTTGAAAGCTTGGCTCACAGAGATTGCAGGGTGGACAAAGGTGGTGGTTTAAAATGTTTAGGTATTTTCTCCCTTTTCCAGAATTCCTAGGAAAGATTCTCGCTGTGAAATTGAGATCTCACTTTCTCAGGGTTATTTGATGGAATGTGGACACAAGAAGCCCAGCACACAGGACTCGGAAGTAGGCATGTGCCTGTGTCTGCCACATATAGAAACTGGCTTGGCCTGGCCTGGCCCCAGGGACACTTGGCTTCCCCAAACCCAAAGGTCCTTCCAGCAGACCTGAGAGACCTTCTAGGTTGGCCCCGGCCCTTCTTGAAGGATCTGACTCCAGAGGAGCCAGCGAGGGGCACAAGAGGTAAAGCTGGGGCATTTTAGCTGGAGCCCTCACCCAGCGATTGAGTATCAGAGTCGGAGGCAAAGGGAAAGCTAAGGAAAACCCGGAAGCAGGCTACATGGAATCTCTGTGTTAAGCTGGAAGGGTCTTGAAATAATTACAGAGTATTATTTGCTCATAATAACAGCAGTTATCATTTATATAGTTTTTCCCCCGGGCCAGGCACTGCTTTTAGAACTTTTATGTGTATTAATTCATTTGGTCCTCATCAACCCTGTGAGTCATTATTTCCATTTTACGGACAAGGAAATAGAGGCACAGGGAGGTGGAATCATTTGCCCCAGTCACCCAGCTAGTCAGAGGGGGAGGAGGTAGGATTCAAGAACCCTGGCTGTCTGACCCCACAGCCTTCCTTGTAACTTGGCAGAAGGGTAAATGTGGGATCAACAAATGCCCCTTTGCCCAAATTGGGCAGATGCTGTTAAAAGGCACAAAATCAAACTACAAGATGAATACATCCTGGAGATCTACTGTACAGCACAGTGATTACAGTTAACAATACTGTATTATAAGCTTCAAAGTTGCTAAGAGACTAGGTCTTAAATGTTTTCACCTGAAAAAAAGGAATGATAATTATGTGATGTGAAAGAGAGGCCAGCTAAAGCTAAGGTTGCAATTACACCACAATACATAACTGTAGCAAATCAACCCCT
Organism: Prionailurus viverrinus; assembly: GCF_022837055.1. NCBI lineage: Eukaryota > Metazoa > Chordata > Mammalia > Carnivora > Felidae > Prionailurus > Prionailurus viverrinus. The sequence goes on along the minus strand of NC_062568.1, from coordinate 54,094,446 downwards.
TGTATGACTTAAACGTACACAACGTTCCTCGCCAGTTATATATCTCAGTTAAAAAAATAACAAAGTGCCCCTTCCCCACCTGCCTCCAACACACCCCTGAAGCAAGCCTGTTAACAGCAGCTTCTCAGGGCTCCTTTCCAGATGTGCTTTTTATGTGTACAGTTGACTTTTGCTAATGGAGTCACCTTCCATTCCTCTGAAACTGGTTTTTTCAACTCAACAACACATCTTGGAAAGAACTTTTATTTATTTATTTATTTATTAAAAACATTTTTTTAATGTTTATTTGTTTTAGATAGAGAACATGAGCAGGGGAGGGACAGAGAGACAGAGGGAGACACAGAATCTGAAGCAGGCTCCAGGCTTTGAGCTGTCAGCACAGAGCCTGATGTGGAGCTCAAACCCACTAACTGCGTGATCATGACCTGAGCTGAAGTCAGACGCTTACTAACCAACTGAGCCATCCAGGTTCCCCTTAGAAAGAACTTTTAAAATTCCCTGTCTTCATTTTAAGGATGAAAAAAAAAAAACCCAAAAACAACGAAAAACAATCTGAGGCCCAGAGAGGTTAAGCACTGGCTCTCTTACCACCTTGGGGTCAGCAGTTTTCACCGGCCTCCTGTTAGGCCTCCGAATTTATCTTGGTGCCCAACCTCCTTGGGTGCTACTTCTGCAGTCAAGAACCCTTAACTGAACTGTCCCACTAGATAGTGCCCTAGGATGGCCACCCCCCTTTCCCTTTGCTCATCTCTATATCCGATTTCTTTAGGATCTTGCTTTCAGTCACAGAATAATGGATGGAAATGAGTTAATAGGATACATTTCAGTCACTCTGGTACAACTTGTATAACTTGTGTATCTTCTCAGCTACCTGTATTATTTATTTAGTATATTTCATTAAGTCAGTCCACTATACTATTATACTATTTTTCAGGTGAATATTTTCTTTTAAATTAACTCACTATTAAACCCTCAGTTTGATGTGCTAGTTATAATTTTTAGAACATGCATTAAAATCATTGCATGAGCATTAAAATAAAAAAAATAATCACGTACTTACCCAGCTAGTGGTATAAAACCACTCTTTTGGGGAAATACAGATAAACAAGCCTGCTATGTTAGCCAGATCAGAACTTTTCAAACTTCTCTGAGTGAGGGATCAGTTAAAAAAAAAATTTTTTTTCCAATGCCTCTTGGACTGAAACTTTTGTAACAATTAAGTTGTAGAAACATGAATTAGTTAAAACAAGAGACACACAACAGACACAGTACTATTGTCAAATTGCTGTGTATCTTCATGCTTACTCTCAATTTCTGTAACTATCTCCTTGGGGCCCCTAACCAGCAGTCAGAGGACCACACTGAGTAGCAACAAGCCAACTAACTGTTCTTCCTACTAGGTTCCAGCTTCAGATGGACTCTGTAAATGTGTCCTGTGGAAGCCTGGGCAAGAGACCTTTCCTCCCCGAGCCTCAGTTTCCTCAAATGAGAAATGAAGGACCCATCGCTGTGAGGCTCCTTAGTGGGGAGGAAGCCTCACAAGCTGAGGGAGTTAATGGGGCGATGGGGTGTGTGGAGGGCTACCGGTTTCCTGTAAGAGGGTGCACTAATTTCTGAGGACAGGTCTATCAAGAGATGAGGAGGAGCCCAGTGAAGATATTCCATTGGAAAGTGGACATTTAAATGCAAGGACAGTTTTAAAGCAGGATATGAGTATGGGGGAAGCGGGGATAGGGGGTGGTGGATGATATCTGCTAAAAATACAGGTGGGAATAAAGGGGAAAAGGCAGAGAAAAAGAAAAGAGTGAGTCTGCAGGAAGCTTTAACGGATGCATTTCATACAGAGACCTGGGTTTCTGGACTGTCCTATCCAGAAGTTAAAGGCTAGAGGTCGAGTCCATTTGAATGGAAACAGTGCACACCGGGCAGAACCCCTGTGAACACGTCTCGGGCTGGTGTGTGGGAAGGAAACCCAGTGAATGCACATCCCGCACGTGTACTTGGCATTGCCTGGGACCTTTAACAACCAGCCTTTTGGGATCTCAGGGTCTGGCTCACCCTGCACTGGGAAAACCTGCCGCACAGCACTTACCCAGAATGCGAATACACTGAAAACAAATACATGCGTGGCAGGCTTGCCTTCATCTGGCCTGCTCTGCGCACCAGTGATGGATGGTGAGGAGCTACTCACCAGAGCAAACGTCGGTGGGGGCGGGGGCGCCGGAGGGGGAGGGACGGGCATCTCGGACAGTTACACTTTCAACAGCCTTGCCGATGAATCTGTAAAAACAAAACAAACAGGAACAAAATATGGTCACGTATTAGACTTTTTATTTACTTTTATTATTATTTTTATTTTAGAGAGACAGCAAGCAGGAGAGAGGGGCAGAAGGAGAGAGAATTAAAACAAAATTTTTTGTGTGTGTTTATTCATTTTTGAGAAAGAGACAGATTGTGAGTGGGGGAGGGGCAGAGAGAGAGGGAGACACAGAATCCGAAGCAGGCTCCAGGCTCTGGGCTGTCAGCACAGAGCCCACCCGAGGCAGGGCTTGAATTCACGGACCGTGAGATCATGACCTGAGCCAAAGTCAGACACTTCATCGACAGAGCCACCCAAGCACCCCAAGAATTTTTTTAGATGTTTTATTTAGTTTTGAGAGAGACAGCACGGGGGTGGGGGTTGGCAGAGAGAAGGGGACAGAGGATTCGAAGAGGGTTCTTTGCTGACAGCACTGAGCCCAATGCAGGGCTCGAACTCACAAACCGTGAGATCATGACCTGAGCTATAGTCATCTGTTCAACTGACTGGGCCACCCAGGTGCCCGAGAGAGAGAGAGAGAGAGAGAGAGAGAGAGAGAATTTTAAGCAGGCTGCATACTCAGTGCAGAGCTTGACACAGGACTTGATCCCAGGACACCAGGATCATGACCTGAGCTGAAATCAAGAGTCAGAAGCTCAACCGACTGAGCCACCCAGGCCCCTAGACTTTTTAGTAACACTCTGTCCTAATCTTCCTTCCCTCCTTCCCACCACCAAAGTGACAGCTATTCACATAGGCCAAGTTTTATAAGGGATGGGAATTACCTTTACAACATTGCTAAGATGTTACCCTTCTGGAAGGATCCTAGCAGAGGAGGTTTCTGAGCCAAGATGGACAAAGACAATGGAAGCAAAACTGGCCCCTCACACTTCTTGATTCTTCCACCTGCCAGAACAGGTCGGGGGAATGACACCTGGAGGGATCTGTGCCTGGGGCCTGAGTGAGCTGGAAGGTGGTCTTAAAACTGCTAGAAATGAATCCTAGCACATCTGATGTTCAAGCGTCTCCTCATCCCCACTCATTTCCATGACGACATCCTATCTTGCTCTCCTGCTCCTGCTCACTGCGTGTCTTCTTGCAGATGCCTGGCATTCGCCTGGGTCTGGGCACACACTGTGGAAATGCAAAGACCAATCTTTTTCTGGTTTTGCCTGCAAAGGTCTTACAGTCTTCCAAGAAAGAGGACAGGGATAAAGTAAAGCAGGCAGGGAAGATGGGCAAGGGGGCTGGATTCCTATCTTTGTGCTACCTGGCATTTCCTTACAGGATCTAAGTTTTTAAAAAGAGGGGGAAAAAAGAGACCAGGTCCCAAACTCTGACTCCCAGGCTGTTTACTAGAAATACACCTCACTAGAAAAGCTTTGTGCACAGTGTGACAGCTCTGGGAACAAGAGGAAAGCCAGACTCTGTGATGGTGTGGGAGAGTGCGGGGGAAAACCCGGCCAGTGGCAGTGGGAAGGGGGAAGCCTGGCAAGCATCAGGAGCTGAAGAAACCACGGGGCAAGGAAGTTTCCCAGGAGCTCCCTAGCCACAAACCCACCCCCCTCGGAGTCCCATTCCGGAGTCTCATCCAAAGCCCCAGATCCCAAGCACGGGGCCGGCCTCACCCACTTTCTCGCCCCTAAGTAATCCCGGCTTCTCCCACCCAGTCCTTGCTACTCAAGTGCGGTCCTAGGTCAGCAGCAAGGGCATCATCACCCTGTGCTGTTGGAAATGTCAAATCTCAGTCCCTCTCCCCACCACTGAATTTGTTTTGGCATTTTAGCAAGATGCCGAGGTGATCCATGTGCACTAAAATAGGAGATGCCGGTTGCAGAATCTGAGCCTTAAACCAGTGGGCAGCCTGGGACACTCACCACCTGAACTACATGGAACATGTGTCCTGAATTTCAAACACCAGAATTCTCTTTCTTTTGTTCTCGATGTCTCTCCCTTTTTTAAAATGTTTATTTACTTATTTTGAGAGAGAGCATAAGCATGGGAGGAGCAAAGAGAGAGGAGAGAATCCTAGGCAGGCTCCACACTGTCAGCACAGAGCCCGACGTGGGGCTCGAACTCACAAGCTGTGAGATGGTGACCTGAGCCGAGATCAAGAGTAAGGTGTTTAGCTGACAGGGCCACCCAGGCGCTCTTGTTCTCAATGTTTCTTAAGTGAAGAAAACGATTTATTTAGAATTAAAAAAATTAATTCCATTCAGGCACTAAAGGTTAGTGTGTAAAACTTACACCCTGAAACAAATACTTTCTCTTCAAGTATCGCTAGATGGCTTGCTTTCTGTGAGCACAAAGGGAATGTAAGAGCTAAAAGGACATGGCTGGATGTATCAGAGGCGCTGGATGGCGGGAATGAAGACAGTTTGGAACAGTTCCGTTCCAAGTGGACCACTGAGAAAATGAATTTTTAGAGTCTCCACAGCAGCAACAATAGCTGTCGGTTATTGACCATCAAGTGGATCGAAGGCACTTAGAACATCTCTAACTTGTAACAGTGACATTGCAAGCTAGCGTGATTCCGCACACCTTCCAGAGGACACTGAGACTCAGGAAGTCTAAGGAACTCACCAAAAGACAGAAATTCATTCACATCCAATCCTTTCAATCCCTGCTGTTTTTAGATAAGCATTTTTAGGCAGGTTAAGGGCTGACACCTGTAGACTAGGTCAGAATTTGTTTTTCAATAAAAGACGGTCTCAGATTCTTTTAAAATGTGTTCCTTAAATTGGCCTTTTCTGGATGACACCAGCCAGTCACCTGTGGGGCCAAGTGAGCGGCGTAACCAGTGCTGGGCGCCTGTGCTATGATGCCTGTATTGGGGCAGGAGTCCCCTTCCGAGGCCTCAGTGTCACACGTGTCTTAGCTCCAGGAGGAAGGATGGGGATCGGAAATTGGATTCAGGAGCAACTTACTGTGAAAGACACTGCAGCCAAAGCAATGGTGTTAACAGAGCCGGAGAAAGCAGCTTACCAAGGAGGGGGGCAGTGGCCAGGTCCGCCCACAGGGCCCCAAAGATGCTCTCCAGGGAACAGATCATCTGTGTGCTTGGTGGATGAAATGCCCCTCAGGCCTCAAAATCATTGTATCAGACTCCCCCTTCGCCAGCTAACCTGTCATCCCATTATCCTAACACCGAGCAAGGAAGGGCTAGATTCTGGTCAATTACCAGGAACCCTTCTTGTGAGTTGGTCCCCCGTTGCAAAGATCACACTGAACTTCTGTCCGATACCTCTCAGGGGCCAGGCTGTGGTACAGGGACCCTTTCAGGGGACTGCCACCCTGTCAGGCTTCTTTCATCTAGTTGTTTTACAACTTTCTGTTGTTGCTATTATGCTTCTGTCTGTGCACTAACTGACTTACAGATAAACCTGTGGACCACAGAGGCTCAGCCTCCCTGCTCCCCTGTGCTCCCCACCCCGGCCACCCCAGATAAATCTCAGAAAAGGGCTACATTTAGATTCAGATAGGCTGAGCGGTATCCTCAACATCCCAAAACCTCAAACGAAGAACCATTATGAGGTTTTCTCAGGCTACCTGGCTACTATCAAAATTGGATTCCAAACTTTTCTCCTGTGGCCCAACCCCTATATGTTTTACTAAAAAACAACAAACCATGGGGGTGCCTGGATGGCTCAGTTGGTTAAGCATCAGACTCTTGATTTCAGCTCAGGTCATGATCTCACAGTTCATGGGATCAGGCCCTGCATCGGTCTCTGCACTGACGGCATGGAGCCTGCTTGGGATTCTGGGATTCTCTCTCTCCCTCTCTCTCTGCCCGTCCCCTCCTCAAAATAAATGAACAACACCATACAGCATATACATAAATAAAAACACCAACAACAAACCTGACCCTAGTATTTGGGAAGATCAGGATAACACAGACTTGGGGACCTTAAAGAAAAGCTTAATAAAGCTCCCTGCCCTCGGATATCAGGGAGGTTCTTTTTTCCCCCTTTTTGTGAGAGAGAAGAGAATGCCCTTGGAACACTCACCAAAAAATATGGAAACCGTCATGGATCCATAGGGCATTATTATAGCCAACAACTGGACCCTCAGGCATGAGGATACCTCCCTTTTCTCAGAGTCATTCCTGCCACACTGCCTTCTTGGTTGACGCCACTGAAGAAACAATCATGGGACCCCCTCTAACGATCTTTGTCCCATGCACCAGAGGCCCTCCTGAATTCTCACCACACAACACCTTTCAGCCAGTCGCTTCATCTCCCGTGAAATTCCCCACTAACCGCTCATCATGTACCTCTTTCTCACTGCAATATCCTTAGCCATGCCACTCTCCTCCTCCTCTTCAATGATGGAGCCTCTCACAACTGCGTGAGGCTGACACAGCACCTTTTGCCTCCCCGTGATAATTTACAGAAAACTCATACCAACGCAGATCTTTCATGGTTTACTGATGGGTCTTATTCAAGGGATGAAAATGGTAAATATGCCGGGCACACTATTACAACCCTTTTTAAAAGGGTTTCTTTACCTTTACCCCAACAGGCTGAATTATAGGCTCTTTATTCAGTCTTGAACCTTAGCCAAAGGCAAACTCAACAAACATCTACACGGACAGTCAGTATGCCTTTGGGGTGGCCCATGACTGGGATGTTATGGAAACAGCAAGGTTTCCTTACCTCTAATGGGAACAAAACTAACAATTTTATTAGATGCCATACTTTTGCCAGCTGCCGTAGCTAGTATTAAGATAACTGGGCATTCCAGACTTGACTCCCTGGAGGCTGAAGAAAACCGATGTTTCTGTCAAAAATGCTGGTCTTCAGGGAACAAATAAGCAAACCTCTCATGGTCCAAAGGGATGTTCCTCCAAAAGAAAATCCCCAAAATTGACAAGAGATGCCCAACAATTGGCCCCAGAGAGGAAAACATGATATTGGAAATCTGATAATTGTTGGTTCAGTAGAAAGAGAGAACTCTGGCTTGAACCAAATAACAATGCAGTCCTGCCAAAGATTCTCAAATTCCCATTACTAACCACTGTACGTGCATGAAATCATTAGTCTGCTGATAAGATGATAGGCTTTATGGAACAATACTGGTGGGGAAATATTAATAAGGCTGCAAAAAGTGCCTACCTTGATTGCCCTCCCTGTGTAAAATTCAAGCTTGGGAAATACGTCCATGCTGCTCCTAGGCATTTTAAACTGCCCGATGGACCGTTACAGGCTTGGCAAGTGGGTTTTATTCAGTTCCTCCCATCTCATGGATAAAAATGTGTTTTAGTCTTGATCTGTGTGTCTTCTCACTGGACTGGAAGCTTTCCCTGGTAGACAGGTTATGGCCTCTTTTGTGGCTAAAATCCTATTAGAAAAGATTATCCCTACCTGGGGAGCCCCTCTCAAGCTTCACAGTGACCCAGGAACTCACTTCACTCATCGAGTGCTTCAACAGGTCTGTGCTGCGTGCCCGGTTCTATAGTTCTTCCATGGTGCCAAACACCATCAATCCTCAGGGCTAGTCCAATGCACTAACAGCATTAGTAAGACTCGATCGGCAAAATTTGTAGAGACCTTTCAAATAACCTGGCCAAAAGCATTGCTGTTGGTCCTTCTAGATCTCAGATCCAACCTTTTGAGACTCATAAGCTCTCATCCTCTGAGAATGTCACAGGGTGCCTGATGCATCTGGCTCCCATGTCTTTTGACAGCTGATAAAAGGAGATATACTCTAATACTGTAAAGGCTTACTTGCTTCTATTGAAAAGGACCATGTTTTAATAGAACAATGTTTTTTTCACTGCATGCTCCCAGGAGGTGAAGACCTTAAACATCACACCTTACAACCTGGAGATTTCATCTATTAGAAAAAACACCTCCAAAAGTGTCTCCAACCTCACTCGAAGAGCCCCTACTAAGTACTTTTAACCAACCCTGTGTCACCAAACTTCAAGGAATAGACCCCTAGATTCTCATGTCACATCTAAAGGCACCAAACCCTGACTGGAGCTGCACACCAATTGGTCGGAAACTAAGATTTTGAGGCATGGAAGCCGATGACAGCTTTCTCAAGATGGCTGGAGCAGGCCTGTAGGTCCTTTATTCATTGTTGCTTCTTACTCTATCTTCTCCCTTTCTCCCTTGGACAGATAATGCTCTTATCTACATTTCCCAATCCATTACAAAAGGGGGAAACTCCTCTGGTTGTTGCATTTGTCACCAGAACCTTCTGTCTGTCAGGACAACGTGACTCCTTAGCTTATCCTGTAAGCAATTTTGCTGGAATCCCAAATGCCACTGCATGCCTAAACTGTTCCTCAGGTCCCTTTCATAAGGTTAGATTATTATATCCATACACCATTTCTCCCTGCCTCAATCTAACCCAATCTTTGGTTGGAGAAATGAGCTCTCTCGTATATATATGTACAGTAAAACCTTCGATTGTGAGTAACTTATTCTGTGAGTGTTCTGCAAGACAAGCAAACATTTCTAAGAAATTTTAACTTGACAAATGAGTGATGTCTTGTAATACAAGTAGTACGTGATGCTGAATGTCACATGATCACAACTGAGCCAATGGTTCTTTTCTCTCTCTCTCTTTCTCTCATTGTGGGATTGTGGGTGGCAGTCTCCCATGCTCAGACACTTGGTCTCAGGCCACGGTGTTTGGCAGAAATCAGTGATTTTTCAGAACGCTGGAAGGTGCCCACAAATGGCACTAGTGTATTTTTTGTCACTTCAGAGCACCTATGGACAGTCCGTTGCTTTTCCATACAAGATAAGCTTAGGAATGCTTTGCTTCATTCTAGGTCAGGCTGCCTGTAGACACACACCCTTTCCTCTGCTGTCTTATTGCCAGTTACATTAAATACAGTATGTGACAAGAGTTTGTTAATACTATACTGTAGTTAACATCTGAGGGAGCATCTACAATGGCCCCCACGCAGAAAAAGATTCCATTGAGCCAACAGATAGCAGTGATTCTGTTAGTGAAAGTGAAAATCGTCCTACACAATAACCCTCCTCTGGACTCCCTCACACCAGCCAGGAAAGTTTTCAAAGTTAAGTGCAGGTTAATTTGTTTATTTTTATTTATATTTTATATTTTCTTTATTATTTTGTATTATATTACAGTACTGTATTCATTTTTATATGAATATTTTTGGATTGTGAAATGAATCATCTGAGTTTCCATAATTTCTTATGGGGAAATTTGCTTTGATATACAAGTGCTTTGGATTACAAGCATGTTTCCAGAACTAATTATGCTTCCAAACCAAGGTTTTACTATATATATATAATATATATATATACTATATATATATATAAATATACTATATATATAATATATATATAAAATATATATATTAAATATACATATATATATATCTACACACACACACACACACACACACACACACACACACACATATGAGAAAGACACTGCGGACAGCCAGTGTAAGTCAGACCATTTGTAAGCTGGCTGTCATACCCATATGTTTAGGAAGACTTTCAATACGTGATAACATGGTATTTGAGTCTTGGTTGCTAATGCCTGCACACTGACGAATGAGTTCATAAATGCTAATCCTTATGAGGGAGCCCTATGTGCAGTCCTGGCTGTATTCACCACTCTCTTTTCTCCTCATAACAAAAGAGCAGCTTCCCAATGGTCCACCTTCCTAAACCTTCATGGCTTATTAAATGAGAACTTCTAGGGGCACCTGGGTGGCTCAGTTGGTTAAGCATCCGACTCTTGGTTTTGGCTTAGGTCAAAATCTCACGGTTTGTGAGTTCAAGCCCTGCATGGGGCTTGATGCTGACAGTGTGGAGCCTGCTGGGGATTCTCTCTCCCCCTCTCTCTCTGTCCCCTCCCCTATTCACTCTCTTCTGTCTCTCTCTCAAAATAAATAAATAAACTTCAAAACAATTTTTTTTAAAAATGAGAACTTCTAAGAGGCATGTATGACTTGGATTTGTCTCCATAGAGACAGTCTTCACCCTTTGGTTGAGTAAGTGCTAATGAATGCTTGATGAGACATCTCTCCCTAAAGTCAGGAGAGCTGCCAGGTTCCATAGTCAAAGCAGGGGCAGCCCAACAATGATCACGTAAATTGCTGGCTAAGGTAGTTTTGGATAATCACATAGCTTTCGATTACCTACCTGCTGAGCAAGGAGGCATTTGTGTGATAGCAAACACCACCTACCGCACATGGATGAACTCCTCTGGGCAAGTAGAAACCCAGTTGCACAAAATTAGGAAACAAGCACATTGGCTACCATGAGCTTTGTCTAATTCTCCACGTTCCTTTGATTTGTTCAGTTGGCTACCTTCAGGCCCAGGGTCAGCGTGCAGAATCATACAATTTGGAATTGTCACGTTTTTGTGTTTTGTATAATTATTTTTAAGTTTCGTACCTGATGCCTGTGAAAACTTTGTAGTAACGATATGCAAGAAGGTGATGCTAACCCAGTGTTGCAAGATGGTCTCCGATGTGTACAACCTTGACAAGAGACAGGAAATGCCTGTGAGTTCTCCCTCTTAACCTTCCTTGTTACTCAAATGTGGATTTAAATGGTGTCCAACTGCTATGCACTTCCCTTCTGATATGGGACACAACACCCAGGAAAGCTCCTTCCTGGCAGTGAGGGATATGGACGAGGCGACTCTTGATCAGCGATACTTTTAAGGAAAGATCTTGATCAAAAGGGGGGAAATGTGGAATCAAATAATGGAAACCTCATTTAAAATGGAGTCAGGGGCACCTGGGTGGCTCAGTCAGTTAAGTGTCTGACTCCATCTCAGCTCAGGTCTTAATCTCAGGGTCGTGAGTTCAAGTCCCATGTTGGGCTCTGCCCTGGGTGTGGAGCCTACTTTAAAAAAACTAATAAATAAATAAATAAACCAACAAAATAAAAAAATAAGAGGGAATCAGGAGGCCAGAAAAGGGAGCTCTCAGACCCTACTGACATGTCCTCAATTGCAGACCCCAACAGGAAGATGCATTTTTCAATAGGAAGAAGCCTGCTTTACTACCCCAGCAGGCAGAAGGAAGATTTTCTTGCCCAGCCAATGAAAAACTGCCACCACCTGAACTGCGACTTTCCTCCAGCGGGCTTTCGATCAAAGCAGCCCCTTCCAACTTCCTCCTTTTTCTCTGTAAAGTCACCTTCCTCTCCTTTGATCTCACGGTTTGCCTATGATTTTGCCATAGCTTGCATGTGCCCAACTGCAATTTTTCCCAAATAAACCCAACCGGCTGTTTTAGTTTCAAGAGTGACAACACAAAGATGAAAATAAAACATGACAGTTGTATTTAACCACTGAAAGAAGCGTTCGATAAAAACTAAATTTTAGGTGGGGAGCTTGGGTGGCTCAGTCGGTTGAGTGTCCAACTCTTGGTTTCGGCTCAGGTCATGATCTCATACTTCCTGAGTCCGAGCCCTGCGTCGGGCTCTGCGCTGACAGTGCAGAGCCTCCTTGGGAATTTCTCTCCCTCTCTCTGCCCCTCCCCGGCTCACATGCTCTGTATTTCTCTCTCTCAAAATAAATAAATAAAATTAAAAAATAATAATCATTAAATTATAGGTGAAAAAGCGTTGGGGTTAATAATAAGGCAGATAATTTACAGATATTCTAAACATTTTCATGTAGGTCCGTCCAGCTTACGAACACACACATATGCCCCCTCCCCCCTCTGTCTCTATATACACACATGCACATTTGTTTGACCAATAAATATTAAGTTATAATATATATAACTCAACAGTGTTTTAATAAGAAAAGGCTCTTAAATTCATATTGAGTTATTACAACCATAAAAAGTTATTGTAGAAGCATTCATTATAAAGGCAATGAATCCACTCCAAGTTACACTGTAGAAATAAAATCATTTAGCCAACTCAAATTGCTACTAAAATCCTGAATTTTAAAAAGCCCATAGTGTGGGGATGCCTATCATAATTATTATGGATTCTATTCTTTAGAGACTCCTGCATGATGCAAACTTAGTTGGATGTGCTTAAGATCTGAAGACCATTAGAACTAATTAAGATGAAGTTGGCTTTGTTCTTCAACTTCCTGTAAAAATGCTCAACAGGAAAATTGATGCTCACAGCAAACCACAGCCATCCTGTTTCTTCAGCACAATCTTTTCACAGCTGCAGTTGCCTGTAGTTTCTATTTTCTGATACGAGTCACAGCGCAACATCTCTGTTGCCCCACCCCACCCTCACCCTCCAGCAGGCCCAGGCTCAGAGGGCTGTAGGCAATGAGGCAATTAACACAAAGAGGAAAAACAAAAGACTGCTCAACTCAAGAGGAAGCAAAAGGTAGAGACAAGAAACGAGCTTTAAGCAAAGCAGCAGCATCATCTAGTTAGTGGTCTCTGTTATTCGCAATCCCAGCTGGACCACACGCTGTCTGTACACGGAACCCGTCATTTCTCAAAATGTACTTGCTCTTTTCTTGATCATCATTTAAGACGATAAGTGAATTCTGCATATGGGTTGTCTTCTCAATGGTAAGGGTTTGTGTCTTGCTGTATTTAGAGCGTCCTTGGCTAGTTCCGAAATACTTCCTTTAGAGTTCTTTTAGATAAACAGTTAATTTTGGAGGGGGGAGTGGGAAAGGCATTTTTCAGAGAAGACGTTTTGAAACATCTACGATGTCATTGTGATCAGTAGCACACAAATGCACAGTTTCACTGTAAGAGTAACTGGTAGGGAAATAAAGGTTGCTATGAAGTCAAGTAATTTTTTAAATCCACTGTCATACATGCTTCATTTAAAAATGAATGCAAATTTATAGACATCCAAGCCCTTTTAAAAGTGAGAAAATGAAGATAAGTTGAACGTTCCACCTGTCATGGTTCAGCTGTGGGAAAGGGAAAGGAAGCCTTTCTCTGCCTTATCCACATAACTAAAAGGTATCAAGTTTCTTCCCACTACTTCCCGTCTCTTCTAAGTTTTCTCTTTAAGGGGATCAAATTTTAAAGCCAGACTTTTCCTAAATCTTCCAGCATATTTAGTTTCACTGGAGGATTAAGATCTACCCATGTGCCCTTACCCCCAGCATATATGTCAACACACTCAATATATTTTATTCATGTTATCACTGAAATGTAGTCTTACAATACAAGCAAAAGTATCACCAAATTTACTTCTAAAAAGGCCAAAAGACCTAGGAAGGAAAATGTCTTCCTTATGGTTATTCACTTTATTTTACTTTTTTTTTTTAAGCTTATTTATTTAAGAGACAGAGAGCACGAGTGGGGGAGGGGCAGAGAGAGAGGAAGAGAGAATCCCAAGCAGGCTCTGCACTGTCAGTGCAAAGTGAGATCATGACCTGAGTCAAAACCAAGAGTCGGACGCTTAACCGACTAAGCCACCCAGGCGTCCCCTTTAAACCTTTTTTAAAATGTTTGTTTATTTTTGAGAGAGAGACAGAGACAGAGACAGAGAAGCGAGCATGCGTGAGTGGGAGAGGGGCAGAGAGAGGGAGACAGATATCTGAAGCTGTGTGGGGCTGGAACACATGACCCATGAGCCCGATGTGAGGCTCGAACCCACGAACTGGGAGATCATGACTTGAGTCAATATCAGGAGTCAGACACTCAACCGACTGAGCTACCCAGGTGCCCCTGTTGCTGTGACATTTAAAACAAAGCATTTGTAATCTCAGTCTTAGGACTGCAAGAGGGCACCTAGTGGCCTCTACACTGCATTTATGAAAGAAGCTCTTGAAATTCTAGAAAACTTCACATTTAGTTGTTAGGTGGCCTTGGGCAAATTGCATAGTCTAAATCCAGTTTAGACTAAATCCATTTTATTCAAGAGTGAAATAAGGCAAATGCGTAAAAATATTCACTATTTTTTTAAAAATAAAAGAAGGAAAAGAGCCTAACATGTAGCAAGTGCTCAATAAATGCTATTGTCTCCCCCCTCTATTTAACCATAAGAAAGAAACCAGGAGTCGATTGAAACCTTAGCCCACATGTCCATATCCATGCAAACCTCCATATTACAAATGAATGGTGAAGGGAGATGTGTATAGAGTGCATTTTAAATTTCTCAGAAAAGGCGTACTAATTAAGGCATTCCTTATTCTAGTATTTTTTTCAGTTTTAATTTTTAGGAGTGAGGGTTGCAAAATACAGACAGAGGTATTTATGATAGTTCAAGAGAAATGCTCTTTTCAACAAGACATAAATGTATAGCAATTGAATTAAACAAAAGTGAAATGTTTCACAATTTAAACAGCCAGAAACTTAGAAAGTAAAGTGACATGTTCATGAAATGTTAAGCAGACTTCCAAAGGGCATAAAACTTGAAAGCTCCAGAAATTAGGGAGCTCACTTCCTCTTAAATTTTAGCATAGGTTGGACAACTTCCAGACTATGGGCCAGATCTAGAATCTGATTTCATCAATGAGCAGGGTGAGATTGCTGCTGGACCCCAGGGAATCCTTTTTATCACGGACAGTTCTCGGAACACTGCACTTTATCCGGTGTCTGTATGATCCTTAAAAGTTTAAATATTAGAGTAATTAAAGAGCTGTGAACAATGAACTCATGTATGAACTTCTCAAAGAACAGCAAAAAGCCTGATTGGGATTCTAGAGAAATCATTTAAACCTCTTTAGACTACAAAAGGAAGGGTTTTGACTAGATGACGTGCCAGTGCAGAAGCAGCATAACTTTATGAAGTTAATGGGTAACACTTAAGACCCACAGTCCAAATGAATTGGAAGGACGTGGCTTCCACACTGACTGACTAGCCTTTCCAGCCTCTCACCTCCCTCTCTCACTATCCTGTCTTCTTCTTTCTCTTGCCTTCTCACTTATCTATCTTTCTGTATACCAAGCTGTTCTACTTTTCTTTTTTCCTTTTTAATTTTTTCTTTATGTTTATTTATTTTTGAAAGACAGAGAGAAACAGAGCACAAGCAGGAGTGGGGTGGAGAGAGAGGGGGACACAGAATCTGAAGCAGGCTCCAGGCTCTGAGCTGTCAGCACAGAGCCCGACGCTGGGCTCGAACTCACAAATGGTGAGATCATGACCTGAGCCGAAGCTGGACGCTCAGCCGACTGAGCCACCCAGGCGCCCCCTGTTCTACTTTTCTTAATCACAATCTTCCTGAACCTTTTCTCCATTTTACCACTTCTCCATTTTCTACTGCACACACTACTTATACCATTAAATTATTTAAAAGAACTTGTCCTTATTGTCCAACTAAAGTTGTATGGGCCCTCTTAATATTTTCAAGCTTTATTTTATATTTCTCCATGGGGAAAAAGGAGTATGTCAGGTCACTTTTTCATATGTGCCCCACAGGGGGGGAAAATGTTTTTTTTTTATACAACGTTTCCTTAATCCTGTTCTATAGGTCTCTAGGTACATTGCTTGAAAATGTTAAATTACAGTATTTTATGACAAAGTGTTAATCATATTAACTGTAAATAGTTATAATGAATGCTACAAAATTTGGTTAGCAGTATTTAGGGTGTTAAATAGAAAGGTTCTAAAGACAGACTGTCTTTTTCCTAAAATACTCCTCTTTGAAATGGTTTAATTTGGGATTTGAACTTAAGTGACATATCTGTAGCAACAGAATGGCACCAGCTTAGTTCCATGGTACTTTCCTTTGAAGTTTCCAATGACTCCCTTTACGTTAAAAGCACCTAACTGCTGCTTGCCAAAACGATCACTCAAAAGCAGCGTGTGGACAACTGTACCATGCACCGAAAGGATATACTTACAGACATCAACCCTTATTTTAAATGGAAAAAAAAAAAATTCTTGTAGATTCAAACTTGTCCAGGGGTCAGGAAAAATTCTACTGAAAATCTCGCTTATTTTTTGGCACAAAACACAAGTTACAAATTGCCCACAGTCACAATAGTGTTGAAACTAGCATTCTGTGCAACAGGAATCGATTACATGGTCTTCTACTGAGAAATCAAACTATCCCAACATACTACGGCCCACTAAAAGCCATTTAGTTATTCCCTCTAGCTGATAAAGGAAATACATTTAGTTTGAATATAATTTTTCTTACCGTTAGAGGATACTGTAGGAAGGCATGATCGGGGACACAGGTAGACAGACAAGCAAGATGTGAGCCCAGAGAGAAAACGGTCCCTGAAAAAGGCATCATCTTCTAACGCAAGTGTGGGGTCGTTTTTAAACAGCCATTTTGGACAAGTTCTGGCCTCTTGTTAAATGTGACATACTGAGTCAGAGGCAGACGTCTTTCTGTGGTTATTCGCTTCCTGTCTGATTAATTTGTTGTTTGTTCCTTCCTCCTTTGCTTCAGAAAAAGAAACTAGATTGGTTTTACTTATGAAGCAAGCAAGGAAAAAAAACAACAACCCTAAATTAAAAAATTAAATGTTTCTCTTTCCACAAGGTATAACAAATCTGTTTGGTACAGTCACAAGAGATCAGGGTGTCCATCCAGTTGGCAGGCCAATGTTATTCTGGACACCTGCACAATTATAATTGTTCACAGAGCCTGAGATTCCTTCAGGAAAATGCCGCTTGAAAGTATTACTCTCAAGGACTATATCATTCGGTATTACTCTCATTGACTCTACCATTTAGTATTAAGGAAAAGAGTCACCCAAGCACTTGAAGCTCTCAGCTACACCAATGATTAGGGTAAGTGATTCTTCCTCATCTACAGAGCGTTCAAGTGTGTAAAGAGAAAGTCAGAGATGCAGGTGAAGAGAGCTGGTCAGGTGTATGAAGGCAAATGAGTTCTAAAATGTGATTCTGGTGCCCAAGACAGGATAAATGATACTCAGCTCAAGTCCTATGAAGATCCAGAGCTTTGTGTTCAAAAATGTTTTGTTTCTGTCCTTCATACTTAATGGGATAACAATAACTCTCCCAGAAGATGCTTGACGAAAGCAGAGATAATGAGTGCAGAACAAGGAAAGGCAGATTTCTCGTTACTAAAGGTCTCTAAGAAGTGGATAGGCAACGGGCTACATGTAGAAAATACTATGCCAAAATCTTGAGTTATGTATAAATAACCTGAAAATGCTCATAATTCTTGCTTGATCCATCTGAAAGGTTCAGACTTATATTTGCAACACATAGCATGTAACTCTGAGAAAAAAAACTTTGAAAACAAAAACATAGAATCTGTAGAAAGAATGAAAAACAGAGGCATATTTCAGAAACTAACTTCATTGTAAAATGAGAACTTTGGATCCTGATTCTGCTGGGTTCAGAAGGAAAAGGCATGAAAAGACCACAAGTTGCCTAATCAATTCGGGAGGCGGGTGGAAATGTGTGGATTCATTTTTAGTCGGGGGTGAGAAGCAGTGGGTTGGAATGGGGAGCCCTGTGGGATTCTTGGGTAGAGCCCAGGATGTGGAATTTCCTATGATGCTTTGGATGGTCTTACCCAAGATACTGACAGTGCTCCTACTGAGGAGTACTGGGATAGTTGATGTCTAAGGCTCTTTCAGACTCTAAATTCTTTGTGATATGAATCTAGCTGTATGAGTAGAGTTTTATGACGCTGGGCCGTGGCAAAATTCCTGGAAGTAGAGCACTCAAGGATTAGTAATGGAGAGTCCTCCACTTTGCCTGGAGTCATCTAAAGGCAGGAGTGCATCGGTCTTGCCTAATATAGGATCTAGAGTCCAGGGGACATGCAGTATGGGAATAAATACATGCAGGTATGGGGCACCAGACAGAGGTGGAGGCCTGCTGCTGGCATCTCCTTCCCTCTCCACTAACCTCAGGAAAATAGAAAACTTGGTCAGCTACCAAGGAAATGCTTGAGTGAACCTTGGGGAAGTCCAAGTATAGTCTAACTAGGTCTAAAAAGGGAACATGGGGATTGTGATGATTTCTCTCTGTATTTTCAGAATTATTTTGAAGGTCTCCAAGTAAGGCATCGCAAATACACACACGCACATAAATACACCCACACCCGCTCAGTACACAGGCAGTCCCGTCCATTCCCATCCGTCAGGGATGGTTCAATTGTTAGGGAGAATCACTTAGAAGGCTTCAGCCCCCAAGACGCACAAGGGAGTAGTTGTCTAGATTTCGGGTCTGTTTTCATCTTTAATGAAAACTTATAAATACAGTCAACTTTGGACACATTTATGAGGTATCTATTAGGTACCCTAGGACATAAATCAGATAATGTTCCTCCCCTGCTTAAAATCCTGCAGTGGTTTCCCATTTCACCTAGAAAGTCCAGAATCTTTCCCTGGGCCCATAAAACCCCACAATATCTGGCCCTGCCCTGGCCCTCTGACCTCCTCTCAAGTGACAGCCCTTCTTGCTAATTTACCTTCCAGTTCTTTCTGTTCCTTAAACACATTAAGCTCATTTGCATCTTGGGGCCTTACACTTGTAAGCCCTCCTCTCCCCCCTCCTACACTCATCTCCTGGTTCCTTCTCATTCTTCAGTTGTCAGCAAAAATCCTCCTCCTCATGCCCCATCTCTGTGCCTATTTTCTTTTATGCACAGCACATGTCCCCACTTGACATTCTTTTACTTAATGGTTTATGTACTTGTGCGTCCCCACTAGAATTCAAACTCCATGAGGACGGGGACCTTCTTTCCTATGGTCACCTCAGCATCTACAACAGCCTCTGACACTTGGTAGGTGCTCAGTAAATGTGTTGAGTGAAAAAAAAATCAATATCTCCTAAAAATTCTTCCATAATATAACATTCCCTTAAGAGCTTCAGATTGTTTCCTCTCAAATAGTGAGTGAGAAATGCCAAGACGAGACTTGCACCCTCTTCTTGGGAAAGTTCAAGTTAAAAGGGAACTTTCTGGGGTGGCTCAGTCGGTTGAGTGTCCAGCTTTTGACTTCGGCTCAGGTCATGATCCCAGGATAGTAGGACTGAGCCCTGTGTTGGTCTCCACGTTGGGCGTGGAGCCTGCTTGCGATTCTTTTTCTTTCTCCCTCTGCCCCTCCCCTGCTTGTGCACACAGGCATGCCCACGCATGTGCTCATGCGCTGTCTCTTTCTCTCTGTCTCAAAAAAAAAAAAAAAAAAAAAAAGACATGTAATGGGAACTTTTCCAGAGGAAGGATGCCACAGATCTTCAGGGAAGCCTGTTAGCCCACCAGTGGATGCAGTGCAGGTAGCTTATGTAATTGGGCAGTAGGGAGAGAAAAATGGGCTTAAAAAGTCAAAAGTAAACAATCCGATCAGAAAGGGAGAGGAAGAAAAAAAAAAAAAAGAGGTTAGAGTGGGAGAGAGCCAAAGCATAAGAGACTCTTAAAAAATGAGAACAGGGGCGCCTGGGTGGCGCAGTCGGTTGGGCGTCCGACTTCAGCCAGGTCGCGATCTCTCGGTCCGGGAGTTCGAGCCCCGCGTCGGGCTCTGGGCTGATGGCTCAGAGCCTGGAGCCTGTTTCCGATTCTGTATCTCCCTCTCTCTCTGCCCCTCCCCCGTTCATGCTCTGTCTCTCTCTGTCCCAAAAATAAATAAACGTTGGAAAAAAAAAATTAAAAAAAAAATGAGAACAAACTGAGGGTTGATGGGGGGTGGGAGGGAGAGGAGGGTGGGTGATGGGTATTGAGGAGGGTACCTGTTGGGGTGAGCGCTGGGTGTTGTATGGAAACCAATGTGACAATAAATTTCATATATTGAAAAAAAAAAAAAAAGGGAGAGGAAGAAATAAGATAAAGGAAATGAGGCCAGAAAAGATCAGGGAGAGGTTGTGTGGTGGACTGGGGAGAGTTCCAGCTGCATCGAGGGCTACAGGAGACTTGAAGGCCACACTGCAATGATGACACACAAGTCTGGGATGTGAAGGTGCTTCCTGCCCTTCCTCCTCAGTGAGCGGTCTCAGATGGGTATCAGCTTCTTGAAAGAAGGAAATTTAAGACTGCATGAGACTGCAGAGATCAAAGTTCTCACTGTCACTTACAGATGAGGAAATGGGGGTCCAGGGAGGCTAAGCGACCTGCTCGTATCACACGGCTGGCAGCAGCAGAGCAGGAGCCACAAGCCCGGTCTCCTGCTCTGCAGTCCAGTGTCATTACCGCCGTAAGCTTCATTTTAGGTCGTAAAGGAGGATTTCACTTACTTCCTTTCTATAAGCATAAGGAGACAGAAGAAAGAAAAGGTGTAGGGAGAAGGCTGTGGTGTGGAGGGAAGAAGGTGAGGGAGGGTATGATTTGTGTTGCTGTCGGGGCCATTATTATAATCAAAGGCCAAAGGTAAATGGATTAAAAATCCACAGCAAAGAAAGACAATCATAGTTCTGGACTTCAAAGAGAATTAAAAAAAAATTTTTTTAATGTTTTGTTTTATATTTGAGAGAGAAAGAGATAGAGCGTAAGCAGGGGAGGGGCAGAGAGACGAGACAATCTGCGTGCTGTCAGCACACAGCCCCATGCAGGGCTCGAACTCACAAACCACGAGATCATGACGTGAGCCGAAGTGGGACACTGAACCAACCCAGCCACCCGGGCGCCCTGAGAATTTTAAATGTGTATTTCATCCCCATTCAAAACACAGACCAACTGAGCTTAACGGTAGAGTAAAACAAAATCAATAAGCTCTTGAACCAATCAGGTAAAGAATCCTCCATATTAATGTGCAGGAAAAAAAAAAAAACAAAAACAAAAACACCACCACAAACAGACAGAAGATTATAAAACAACAGCACAGTTTTTACCAGTCTGGGAAAAGCAGTAAAGGACCACAGCCCACAACCCTCCCGTGGCAACCCCAAATCAACACAGAATGAATCAGGAGAACAGCAACATGTATAAAATATGAGAAGCCTTGTTGCTTATAATTCTGGTTTCCCAAGTTGTGTTTCCATGACTACCTGTTATAGTATAGTTTTTGCCCTGATAGTAGAAAGATGTTTTAGAATACTGGTTCCTCAATTCTCAAACACCTTCCTCAATAGCAACATGCCCTCCCTTATAGCTTCTTAGGGGGAATGAGAAACCATGCCAGATTAAATGTGCGCATTTATTGTGTGAGGAAATCTACTTTCAAAATGTTAAAATATGAGAATTACATTATTTAAAACAGCAGAAACAAAGAAATTTCCCTCTTCCCCCAAAATAATGAGTACAGTTACACAGGTTTGATCGAATTTATTTTTTTTTAAGTTTATTTATTTATTTTGAAAAAGAGAGTGTGTGTGAATGGGGAGGGGCAGAGAAAGAGGGAGAGAGAATCCCAAGCAGGCTCCATGCTGTCAGCGCAGAGCCTGATGCGGGGCTCAAACCCATGAACCGTGAGATCATGGCCTGAGCCAAAATCAAGAATTGGACGCTTAACCACCTGAGCCACTCAGGCACCCCAGAGGTCTGATCATTTAAAAATAATCTCAGAAACACAGGGAAATTAAAAACAAGTTTTGTACCATTCGACACCCTATCAATATAAATTAGTGTAATCTTACTGGGGACAAATTTGCAATATATTTCCATACGTTTTGGCAGCTTGGCATTCATTCATCCTTCTTATACTGATGCCCTTCAATTTTTGTTTGGAGACCCCTCTCTCCCTCACTCTCAGAGCTGTGGGTCTGAGGCGTGTGCTCCCACTGCAGAGACAGGAAGAGCATGTGATTCAGGGTCAGCTAATCAGAGCCTTGCATTCATTTGGCCCCACATGCTTTTTTAGTGACGGCCAGTGAACTCATTAAAACCAAGGGAGCTTGTGGTCTGAGGCGAGGCCATTTCGGCTGGATGGGCTGGAGTTGGATCTGTGAGGATACGGGGGCTGGAACAGCCACACTCATCCTTTGACGACATGAGGTCTGAAAGTGAAACCAACGAGTGGGGAACTGGGGGTGGGGGAAAATCAGCTACTGATCCTGTTGGTTGAATACATCTGTACCACAGGTTAGCCCTGTTTCTGGGCTTTTATTTTATACTAACAAACAAATTCTCTATTTTGTTTGAGATAGGACAGTCAGGTTTTCTATCACTGGCAATACAAACACTCTTGGGATGTGGAAATCGGTACTAGAAGCGAGTGTTGCATGTGGCTAACCCTAAAATGCGCGGGTACCGATTTAAGGTCAGGTGCAGGCTAGTGCAGGCTCTCCTGGGCTAGTTGGCGTCCTTGTTATGTGATGGCAAACACCACCACTGCCACCTGTTGAATCCTTGGCCTAATACGTCCATGAGCCTACTGATGGTGCACCCCTAGAGGATCTGGAGGAAACATGTAGAATGTTGGCATGTGTGGGCTGTTTCTTGCAGTCTTCAGTAAGAACCACAGAAGAGAGATAATTTAGGCTGAAGCTTACTGAAGGCACAGAGAGGCAAAAAATACAACTCTCTGTTAGAGGCCTTTTTTTTGCCTGTGATCTGTAACGAAGATGGTTGAGGGTCAAATAATCTGGAACCTTGTGGTTTGGAAAACTCAAAATTTCTATGCTATGCTAACATTGGATAAAGTAGGGTCGAAAGGTAAGAACCCTATCAAGAAATACACCTGGAACACAGAAGCCCGATACCCCAGTGTCCCTCCAAAGACATTCTGTTAGGTCCTCTCATCTGAACATACGGCCAGTTACTTTCTTTGTGATACACTGGGATCCATTTCAAGAGCGAGGAGTAAATTATGAATGGTTCTACCAGCTCAGGCCATTGTTTCAAATTGTACCTAATCAGAGACTAAGATTGAGGCCACAAAGTTGGAGAGTGGAGGATGGTTCATTTGGTGGGAGACAGAAGTGCCCAGACTTGGTCCCACATTTAAAGACTATGACTTGTGGCCCCTGGGTGGCTTAGTTAGTTAAGTGTCCCACTCTTGATTCCAGCTCAGGTCATGATCTCCTGGTTGTGAAATCGAGCCCTGGGTTGGGCTCCGTGCTGAGCCTGCTGGGGATTCTCTCTCTCCCTCTCTGTGCCCTTCCCTAGCTTGTGTATGCACATGTGAGCATTTTCTCTCTCTCAAAATAAATAAGTAAACAAATACTAAAAACAAAAATGAAAACAAAGACTATGACTCAACACAATCTTGAGTTTTGGTTACATGGAGTTCAGGGATTGGAGACACCTACCAAATTTTTAAGGGCACTACACTAGAGGATAAAGTCCAAAACTAGTTAAAAACAGATTATGATTGGGGTGCCTGGGTGGCTCAGTCAGCTGAGCAACCAACTCTTGATTTCAGCGCAGGTCATGATCTCACAGTTTCATGAGTTTGAGCAGGGAGGAGCCTGCTTGAGATTCTCCCTCTCTCCGCCCCTCCCCTGCTCTCACTTTCTCTCTCTCTCAAAATAAATAAATAAACTTAAAAACAAAAAACATATTATGATTGCTCAAACCCTAAGGCAATCCCTAGATTCCTGATGACAATAGGTGGGTTGAGGAATAGGGGGAGGCCTGCTCTTCGAGATGGCTCTGGAAGATGGCAGAAACGGAAGATCCTCGCAGAGAGCAGAAGCAGGGTAAGCCACTGGCTGGCCAAAGTTCTCATCCCACTGTCAGCATGGGGAGAACTTGCTTGGTGGGTTATAAAATATGCTAGAGACTGGCGACCGATGTCTCATTCTCTCCTTGCCCAAATGGGAATTTAACCACAAGATTCCTCTACTGTTCTCCCCGCCGCCATTGTACTCTGGGTATCACACCATATTGGAGCCATACAGGCAGTTCTATATTTTCTACCAACTACGTTATAAAGAGTTTAAAATGGGAAATTATAATAATATCTTTAGGGGTGCCTGGGTGGCTCAGTAGGTTGAGTGTCCGACTTGGGCTCAGGTGATGATCTCGCCGCTCCTGAGTTTGAGCCCCACGTCGGGCTCTGATGACAGCTCAGAGTCTGGAACCTGCTTTGGGTTCTGTGTCTCCCTCTCTTTCTGCCCTTCCCCCTCTTGTGCTCGGTCTCTCTCTCTCTCTCTCTCTCTCTCTCTCTCTCTCTCTCTGTCTCTCTCTCAGAAAATAAACATTAAAAAAATAATAATTTACTTAACACACTATTTCAAAAACATCATTATAACATGTCCTCATAATAAAAAGTATTAACTAGGCATTTTGCATTCTTTTCTTTGACTAAGTCTTCAAAAATATGTATTTTACACTGGCAACATTTCAGATGCTCAAGAGCCACTACCATACTGGACAACACAGCTCTAGATGGTGCACCCTGGTGGGAAGGAGCCCCGTTTTACTCCTCCTTTTCCTCGGTAGGATACACCGATGACACTTTCACACATAATCAAAGTCAGTCCTGGGGAAGTCTCAGGGCTGCCCAGACGCAGCCCCGGGCTCTAGATTCAGGGCTAACAAGAGTTTGTCCTGCTTGGAGCCATCTCTTAAAACTTCTCGGGCCTGTGGCCAGAAGAATTAAAGACCCCAGTTGGCTTCTCCTTCCTAGACTCTTAGCGCTGACAATCCTAGCACAGGACTTGAATCCTCAGCCAAGATATACTGCATATGATACCTTCAAAGTGGGGGTTCAGAAAAGATCCGCAGACTCAAAAGCCTCCGTGGCTTTCCACTGTTCACCAGGTAAAATCTAGAGTCCCTGAAGTGACTAGCAAGGCCCACGGGGACCTGACACTCGCCCACTGATCCGCTTCCTGGACCACTGCTCCACCCCGTCCCCCATCCCTTGTCCTAGGGCATTTAGGACCATTTTCTCCTGGTTTTATGGCTTGCTCCCCTCACCTGTTCACATTCTGTGTTGCCTGTGCATGGTCTGCTTTTCCAACTAGAGAAGGAGCCCATGGAGCATGGTGTTTGCCTTGTTCACTGCTGTCCCCCCAGCTGCTTTAGATCACTATCTGGCATATCACCGGGGCTTGAAAAATAGTTGTAAATGGATTTTAAAAGCGTCCAACTCCAGGGGCACCTGGGTGGCTCAGTCAGTTGACCGTCAGACTTCGGCTCAGATCATGAGCCCCGCATTGGACTTGCTGCTGCCAGTGTGGAGCCTGCTTTGGATCCTCTGTCTGCCCCCCCACCCCCCGCCCACCCCAGCCTCTGCTTTCTCTGTCCCTCCCCTGCTCGAGTGTTCTGTCTCAAAAATAAATTTTAAAACATTAAAAAAAATTAGGGGCGCCTGGGTGGCTCAGTCGGTTAAGTGTTCAACTTCGGCTCAGGTCATGATCTCAGGGTTCATGAGTTCAAGCCCCACGTCGGACTCTGTGCTGACAGGTCAGACCCTGGAGCCTGCTTCGGATTCTGTGTCTCCCTCTCTCTCTGCCCCTTCCCCGCTCACGTGCACTCTCTCTCTCAAAAATAAATACATATTAAAAATACATTTTAATAAATAGATAAAAACATTAAAAAATTAAATAAAAGTGTCCAAGTCCAAGTTTAGTTTCATCCCTCATTGAACCTAAGGTTGGGGTTAGGCTGCCACAGGTTTGGGTGTAGGTCGGGAAGCACCAGGGTGGGGTAGGTTTGTTTGTGCTGGATTTGTTCCTCCCAAAGGTCCTGGGAAGGCTCTTGCTTCTCCTGTCATGTGGTGACACAGGACAGACATTTACAAAGACAACGTGGGGACCTGCCAACACATGTAACAGCTCTTTCTCAAGCAGGGCTATTTGCCAGTGTCAGGGATATGACAGAGCCTCTTACTTAAGTGAAAAAATGGCGAGGTGACTCCCTTGGTAAGAAGAAAAGGAGAACCACATCCGGAGTGGAAGAAAGAGACCCAGCACCATCCAGAAAGAACATTCCCATAATGGTTTCATATATTCATACTCAACCAATCAGTATTTTATCCCCAAGGACCAGCTGTCCAGTACATTAGGTTCTGAGGACAAAACGGAAGGCCCTGTTTCTCTACACTGACAGTTTGACGTTTTTATTTTTTAATTTTTTTTAATGTTTATTTGGGGCGGGGGGAGGGAACGGCAGAGAGAGAGAGGGAGACACAGAATCTGAAACAGGCTCCAGGCTCTGAGCCATCAGCACAGAGCCTGAATGCGGGGCTTGAACTGGGAACGGCGAGATCAAGACCTAGGCCAAAGTTGGACACCCAACCAACTGAGTCACCCAGGCGCCCCCAGTTTGACAGTTTTATACTCAGCAAATAACAACAACAAATGCTGAAATTGGAACATCACTGATTTTATGTCTTTGACGGACAAATGCTTTTTATGTATGGAAAGACCATTCACGTTTCCTTTGAAAGCACTGTCTCCTCTTAGGTAATTTAATTAAGATGCAAAAATTTCCCAGTTGGTCACCAACATCCAATACAAGTGGCCCCCAAGGGGAAAACCCATGTGAAATATAGAGAGAAGTTTCTTTCAACCCAAGGGGAAAACTAGTGGAAAGCCCCATTTTCACATCCTGCTGTGTATCCACTTGTATACACAATAGGGAGAATCTACTGCCATATGGATAGCCCTGGGTTCCTTTTGGTTGCTAATCATTAAGCATAAAGCCCAGGCTGGGGCCTTTACGATTATTTCTGGGGTGGGACAATAGCCATATTGTTCCTCATTCAGACTTCTCTAGATGGTTACCCAGTGTCTGTAGCTGAAGGACAGAAACCACGGGGACAGGAGAGCCTTCCACGGGGTACTCAGGAAACAAGAGCCTATGTAACTCTGCACCTTTGGGCCTGACGTCACCCATCTGAACACTGCAGGAAGGGCTCCATGACCCAAGACTTCCCCTGGGACCCCTGACTGCACAGAAGCCAGGCCTGGCTGGTGCAGCTGTTACCTGGAAAAGGCACGCCCAACCACTCTGCATGTGGTCAGGAAATGGAGGCATTTGTGGGTGTCAAAATAGTGGGGGCCTTTGGGGACTTCACACCTGGGGACCGGAGACGCTAGACGATTTGCAGTGTCCCCGACTGTCCCACTCAGTGAAGAATTGTCCCATACGATTTTCAAAGGTCCTCTTAGAGACTGATGTAGGAAAGAAAGTGTTTCTAGTGATCTGATCCCAGACCTTGGCTCCATGTTAAATATAAACTCAAAGTAATTATGGCACTGTTGTATTAGCCCCTGAATGTTCCAGTAACGCAACCGTCCTATAAATGAAATACTAGGTTTTGCTCAGTTTTACTAACAGGTCTTCACCCCTCTTGGCAGATCACGTGCCCAAAGGCATTGCCCCTGGAGGTACGTAATTCTCTAACCCTTATCCAAGTTAGTGGGAAGGTGCAGTTGCCCACTGACGGTGGTTACAGGTGGAGATGTAAACACCCAGCCAATTACTTCATTTTGTTTGCTAATGAGTTGTATCCGATCCCTTACAAATTGAAGTTATTTAATAATAAATTATGTTCCTTTTATTTCTCTCTCCTTTTTAAATAAAGTTTATGTATTTTGAAAGAGAAAGGAGAGAGAGAGAGAGAGAGAGAGAGAGAGAGAGAAGAGAACGAGTGGGGGAGGGGCAGAGAGAGAATCCCAAACTGAACTGCGGCACCAGCATGAAGCCCCGCTCGGGGGCCTGAACTCACAAACCGTGAGATGACAACTGAGCTGCAGTTGAGAGTCAGACGCTTCACTGACTAGGCCACCCAGGCGCCCCTAGTTCTCGTTTTAATTGCAGGTAAAGATAATATAGATTTTGGAGGAAATTATCTGTCAGGTCAGATTATTTCACTGATGCAGTTTCACTGAAGGTTGTGAAGTCGGCACTGGAAAATAGTGGAGTGGGTGCAGAGTCAGACAAGGCTGAGGGCCACTGTTCCTGGGCTTATGGTCAGGGATGCAGTTTGATGGTTCTGCTCATCTAGCCCAGGAGGGAGAGAAAGGAGCCACGGGGACCACAGCCGCTCACCTACAGTCCAGGGAGGGAATTGTGCACTTATTTCCAAACAGGTCACAGACGCACGGTGCTTCCTTCTCCTGTTTCTTAGCTGACTCTGCTTCTCTCAGTGGCTTGGCTGGAACAGAATTTATTCTACTTCAGTGACCCCAGATTCTGCTACTCCAAGAACTTTCTGCCTCCCATTTGGCTGCTCTGGATTCTCCAAATGCCTGGGAAAACAGACTGTCGGGAAAACACGTCCAGGTTGTCTCTGGTGGGATGGCTACCCTACCAGGACATGGGAAAGACAATGGAAAGTGATTCCTATGGGACCAAGTGCATGCACGTAGTTCTCTCAACTCCAAATATGGGTGCAGGGGCCATAGGATCAGGAAAGGGCATGATCGCAAGGGGTGTGTGCGTGCACACGTTTTGCTTTTGTTTTGTTTCGTTCCCTTTGCTCAGTGCTGACCACATGACTCCTTCCCCTGGCTCATGGAACTGCTTAACTCAGCCTTGGACCATTTTATTCTGCTTCAGGACCATTCTGACAGTATGATTGATCAGTTGGCGGTTTATGTAAAAAGCAACTCCACAACTACACTGAAATATCGACTAGTGCACCTGAAACGGTTACAAGATTGCACGTCAATTATTTTTCAGTGAAAGAAAAAACAAGATAAATAAGTAATGACTAGTTTGGGAATAACAAACCACAAAGATTTGAGGTATAAGAACTATGTGTGGTTTATATTTTTGTAGGACACCCTCAGGAAGATAAATGGGCAGAGTTAAAAAAGAAAAAAAATACCTCCATGGCCTCTCCCTGCCTCATCCCGACCACCATTAAAAAAATAAAAAATAAAACAAAACAAACAAACAGCCAACCCCCCCCCGAGCCCAGGCTGCTTGTTACTCTTGGCTCCTAGGAGGCAGTTGTGTTTTAGGCAAGGCAAATAAGTAGCTGCCTGGGGACTGTGGCTAAGGTCAAGAACAGCCTGCTAGCATAACCTCCACTTCTGCTAACAGCCCCTGCCAGGCTGAGCGCGGCCCCTCTCCAGCCCCGGGGCTGTCTTCCTTCAGATTAGCTTCTCCAACTTGACCCTGTGCCATCACCGCCTTTCTTACCCTTGACCTGGCCCCACACGCAACATCTCAGCCGGTCTTCTCAGCCAAAAAGAGAGACACGAAACAGGGACTTGCTTTCTAGAAATAAAAAATATTTTCTACGATCCTTTTATCTGCTTACACTACGTGTGTGTCCCTGCCTGCGTGGCTACCTAGTGAGCAGGGCCATCGCTAGGGCTCCGATGCACAGCAGTCATCCAACAGAGACCTCCTACCCATCACGTGACAAGGGCTGCCGGTGACACGAGAGCGATCAAACAGACAACGCTCTCCACGCACGTGGAGTTCACATTCGTATCTGAGCTGATGACACGGTGGAAGGAAAACAAATTTATCCCCTGAATCGTGCAGCCCAGGTGTTCGTTTCTGCCCGGCTCACCTTACACGGAGTAGCCTCACGAAGCTGACCTCCTGAAGGAGGCCTAATTCGGGCCCACTCCAATTTAAGTGCACAGTGCTCTGAAGTCCTTAGGTGGGGGTAGGCATTTTGGTTTGAGAACCATTTCCATACAATCATACTTGAGGGCATCCTGCCAGGCCAGCCCACAAACATCTACTTAATTCATAGCGTGACTAACCAGACTTCATTTCCAAGCCTTCAAAGGAACGGCCTCAGAGATGATGGAGGGGTGAGGGCTTCATTACTCTGGTGCACGCTGGCCTCAGCCTCTACCCCCTGCCGCTAGGCTGCCCTGCAATTTCCCCACTCAGGACCCTGAGTGGCTTCTGTCCCTTCCCCACGATAAGATGATCTCACCAACATGGAAGGAAGAAACATGTTGTTTTGAAAGAAAGAGGAGCTGTTCACCCAAATGATGTTGAATTAGTGGGCGTTTTGTCGAGACAAAAGAATACAGAGGCACCTGCGTGGCTCAGTTGATTGATGTCGGGTCATGATCTCAGGGTTGTGGGATTGAGCCTAGAGTGAAGCCTGCTTGAGACTGACTCTCTCTCTCTCTCTCTCTCTCTCTCTCTCTCTCTCTCTCTCTCTGCTCCTCCCCCCATCATTCTTTCTCTCAAATTAAAAAAAAAAGAAAAAGAATATATAGGGCTGTAGTGAGATCCTATGGCAGAATCACACTGTCTGGGGGGTAATTTCCTTAAGTTTCTCTTACCTTTTTTAGTTTTCTTCCTTCACTTAATATATCTTTTTCCTTATTAAAAATTCATACATGGAAATGTTTAGAAAATATAAATAAATTTTTAAATGACCCATAGTACTCAAAGAAACCAGTTAACATTTTGGAATTTGCTTCCAGTCTTTTTTCCTGTGTGTGTGTGTGTGTGTGTGTGTGTGTGTGTGTGTCTAAAATGGGATCATACTGGGGTGCCTCAGTGGCTCAATCGGTCGAATATCTGACCCTTGATTTCAGCTCAGGTCATGATCTCAGGCTCATGGGATTGAGCTCCAGATTGGGCTCCATACTGAGCATGAGCCTGTTTGAGATTCTCTCTCTCTCTCTCTCTCTCTCTCTCCCTCAGCTCCTCTCTCCCACTCATATTCTCTCTCTCTCTCAAATAAAAAAAATAATAAAATGGGATCCTACTGTATATATGTAGTTTTATATCCTTTTTTCACACTTGCTCATATTATTATTCTCCTAATGCAATTTTAATAGTTGAATATTTCATTTTATGTGTGGTCTATTACCTATGTAGCTAATTTTCATTGTTAAACATTTAAATTGCATCCAATTTCGCTGTTACAAATCCTACCAGGTTAACAGACTAAATATTTGTAGTCATTTCAGATTATTTTCTCAGGATACATGTGTTACAGTACAATTACTGGAATGGAAGATACAAAGTTTTCTCTTTTAATGATCCTGATACATATTGTTAAACTGTTTTCTCACAGCGGGAGCATTTCTTACCCCATTAGTACCTACTCCATTTCTTTTTAAAAAAATTTTTTTTATGTTTTTATTTTATTTTTGAGAGAGAGAGAGAGAGAGAGAGAGAGAGCGCACAAGCGGGGAAGGGCCAGAGAGACAGGGAGACCCAGAATCCGAAACAGGCTCCAGGCTCTGAGCTGTCAGCCCAGAGCCCAAAGTGGGGCTCAAACCCACAAACCATGAGATCATGACTGAGCTGAAGTCAGATGCTTAACCCACTGAGCCACCCAGGCACCCCCCTGGGTGCCTTCATTTCTTTTCAATATGTTCTATTATTAGCACTTTTAAAAATATTTACCAATTTGATAGATGAAAATTATACATATGGACAGTTTTGATTTTCATTTCTTTTATTAGTGAGGCTGGCAGTGTTTCATATATTTCTTGTCTTCTCCATTATTAGCAAATATTCCTCCATTAATTGTCTGTTATCCGGATTTTTTAATCACAAGGTTTTATTCTTTTCCTTATTTCTTCCATTTTTGAACCTAAAGATTACTTAAAAGTTCCACGACTTTCCATAGACAAAATAAAATGTCCTAACCTTTGAAGGACTGGATGGGTAAACAGTGACCCTTTCTGTACACCAATAAAGCAAATTTCATAAATTAAGGACGGCCTCGATTGCCGACAGATATACGCCTTCGTAAGAATTTTCTGAGATGGCGACAGTGGCTGATTTTGTGTGGCCTGTGAGAATTTTCACCATTTCCAGAAATGTCTCCGTCTTAAGTCGGGAGGAGGGTGCCGGAAGTCTGGGCCCATCTCACTGTGACACATCTACCTCAAAGGCAGAAGTAGGAATGCTTGCTTATTGTTACACACATGCATCCGTGTGCGAAGCTCTAAAGTCCGAGTACAGAAAACAGTCATGATGACCCTGAGTCACCTCATTCCATCTTCACAAGACAAAAGTTCCCAGGAACTAAGGAGCGATGTGGGCTGACCCAATGAGTCTCCAAAGCTTCCTTTATCTTCACTGTCTTCACCAGCCATTAAACAAATATTTCGGAAGAAGTCAAATCTAGTTTAGAGGGACGCCTGGGTGGCTCAGTCGGTTAAGCATCTGACTCTTGGTTTCGGCTCAGGTCATGGTCTCTCGGTTCATGGGCTTGGGCCCCGCATCAGGCTCTGCACTGATGGTGTGGAGCCTGCTTGCGATTCTCTCCCTCCCTCTCTCTCTGCCCCTCCCCTGCTTGCTTGCATTCTCTCTCTCTTTCCCAAAATAAATAAACACTTAGAAATCTAATTCAGAATTTTTTTTTCTTTAATGATTAAAAACTTGGTGACCAAAACCACTTCTGAGCATATATCATTCAAAGTAACCACAGTTCGGTACCTCATGATTCACCCGAGGACCTGGACTGGCATGCCATCCTCTGGCCTCCTTTCCACTGGGTCTTCCCAAGTCAAAGGCTCTTGCCCATTTCCTAAAGTACCCTCTCCCTCTCCTTGCCAACTTCCTACAGTTCCACTCAGAAGGTGTTTGATGCATCTAAGTGAGAAAGGCAGCCACTGTGGGGTAAAGTGCCTGGAGCATACTAAACACTCAACAGTGTCAGCTATCATGACTAAGTGAGCTAAGTGTCTCCATGGTTAGTGCTGCTTCATAAAGGAGGAAACAGAGCAGGAAAAGTGGCTCTTTCTGTTCACAGAGGGATAATTCAATGCAATGTGAGAATGAAGAATTTACCCTATTTGACAGTTGAGAAAAGTTGGGTACTAGTAATTCCAGTAACTCTGTTTTATATCATTCTACAGCTAGGTTTCAAATCCCCTCAGGACCATTTCAAAAAGCTGGTGTTGATCCACCTGATTTGTGACGGTCCCATTCTCATTCACCAGTGCTGCCGCATTTTTGTGCATTTCCAAACATCGCTAGATTCAAGGAACACAAATTCAGAAAAAAAAAATGCCCCAGCAACTTCCTAAAAATACTGTTTCTCCTAAAATTTAAAGAGAAATAGGGATTAGTAAATAGATTTTATGCTCACTGCTTTGTCTTCATTCACCCGGATGGGCTCACTGCCCATCAGTAGGCTTGTCGCCATCCCTCCCAGGAGGAGGATAGGAAGCCACTTGTCTCAAAACCCTCCAAGGCAGAGAACAGGACTTCTCTTCTAGGGCACTAAGAAGATGCCCCAAAGCCCTTTGGGGTGGTCTCACCCACCTGGGGAATAGAAAACAGCGCTGATTTTCCAGGCTGCTTTATTCTCGCGGTTAAGGAGCAAACAGAGAGAACAGCAATGGTCTGAGAATGTTTTCGGAGGGGGTGCATAGTGAACTGAAAGAAAACAGGCTTTGAAGCAAGGTCTGATTTTTCTCTGAGCAAGTGAGGAAACAAAACCACGATACCTATCATTATGCCCAAGTTCGGCCACCACAAGATGAGGATGACACTGTGACGCAAAAGACAGCCGTGCCAAGAGTCAACTGAAGCTTCAGCAAAACTGAACACCACACCGAAAACACTCTGAGTATCCAGCTCTCGTCGGCAGGGAGCTCACGGAGAACCAATATGAAGATGACCGGTGTGAAAGCTCATTTTCCAAAGTACAGTGGCTTCTGT
This sequence comes from Prionailurus viverrinus, assembly GCF_022837055.1. Taxonomy (NCBI): domain Eukaryota; kingdom Metazoa; phylum Chordata; class Mammalia; order Carnivora; family Felidae; genus Prionailurus; species Prionailurus viverrinus. The sequence continues at coordinate 54,060,887 of NC_062568.1, read as the reverse complement.
ACACACACCTTTCTACTCCTCTGAAACTTCTTCCTGCCTCGTACAAAATCCTCTGTGGAGGCACATGTTTAGCATTCTTCCCTAGCAGTGTCCGCTGAATTCCCTTCAACCTCTAACTGCACACCGCAGAGATAAGGGTTCCTTCTTTGGCTTTGTTCCCCCCTCATATCTTGAAAATATAGATGAGCTTCTAAATAATGCTGAGAGATACAAAAAGATGAAGTATCTCAAAATCTTTACAGGCATAAGCAACACACAAAAGGTTAAGCAATGGAGAACAAGAGCAATACACGTTCTACTCTGGAGTCGTTAAAGATTACTGTCGGTGACGTGTATATCCTCAGTTTCAAAAATGCCGACTTGAAGGGGTACCTGGCTGGCTCGGTCAGTGGAGCACGCGCCTCTTGATCTTGGGGTTGTGTGTTTGAGCCCCAATTTGGGTATAGTGGTTACTTAATAAAATCTTGAGGGGCTCCTGGGTGGCTCAGTTGGTTGTGCGTCTGACTTTGGCTCAGGTCATGACCTCGTGTTTCGTGAGTTCGAGCCCCATGTCAGGCTCTGTGCTGACAGCTCAGAGCCTGGAGCCTGTTTCAGATTCTGTGTCTCCCTCTCTCTCTGACCCTCCCCTGCTCGTGCTTTCTCTCTCTTTCTCTCTCTCTCTCAAAAATAAATAAACATTGGAGTGCCTGGGTGGCTCAGTTGGTTGAGTGTCCGACTTTGGCTCAGGATCTCACAGTTCAGTTTGTAAGTTCGAGCCCTGCTTCGGGTTCTGTGCTGACAGCTCAGAGCCTGGAACCTGCTTCAGATTCTGTGTCTCCCTCTCTCTCTGTCCCTAACCCACTCTCATTCTGTCTCTGTCTCTCTCAAAAATAAATAAACGTTAAAAAAATTAAAAATACAATCTTGCAATTTTTTTTTTTTACTTAAAATGCAACTTTTAAAAAAGATTTAAATTATAATATGACTGTATCGTACACAACGTTACTCAGGAAAGTAACCGGTACACATTACTGCGCTGCTAGAATTTTGGGTTTTTACAAAAATAAAGTCCATGAAAGGACTAGGTCACCTCAGTGATTATTTTCCTTAAATGTAACTCCTCCCACCCCTGCTACTCCCCACAAAAGCACTCTTAAAAATATAAGTTCAGAATTTAATAAAAGTGAAATCAGTTTTGTAATGCGTAAGTCTGGGAATATTAAAAATCACTATGAACTTAACAAAGTTATATATTTTAATTGTTTAAATGTTTACTTAATTTTGAGACACAGCGAGAGACACGGAGTATAAGCATGGGAGGGGCAGAGAGAGAGAGAGAGAGGGACACATAGAATCCAAAGCAGGCTCCAGGCTCCGAACTGTCAGCACAGAGCCTGATGCGGGGCTCAAACTCATGAATGGTGAAATTATGACCTGAGCTGAAGTCAGACACCTAACTGACTGAGCCACCCAGGCGCCCCAATAAGATTATATATTTTATTTTTATTTTTTTATTTTATTTTTTATTTTTTAAAAAATTTTTTTCAACGTTTTTATTTATTTTTGGGACAGAGAGAGACAGAGCATGAATGGGGGAGGGGCAGAGAGAGAGGGAGACACAGAATCGGAAACAGGCTCCAGGCTCCGAGCCATCAGCCCAGAGCCTGACGCGGGGCTCGAACTCACGGACCGCGAGATCGTGACCTGGCTGAAGTCGGACGCTTAACCGACTGCGCCACCCAGGCGCCCCAAGATTATATATTTTAAATCTCTCATTCTATTTTCCTTAACATAAATACAAAAGTAAAGTACTTAAAGGTTTAGGATTTACCCTTGAGATACTATAAACTATTATTATCTTCATGATAAAAGAAACTTATGAATCTATGGAAAAGGGAATAATATTTATAAAACATATTAGTAAAAGCACTGTATATGTTTGTGTATTGACATTCACAGGTCGTTCATTAATACAAATATTTAAAGTATAATAAAAGGAAAGTTAAGAGTGGTTTTACTCAAACTTGCATTTTCCAAAAGGTATCATCTGAAAGTACCAAAGATTAAGTAGAAATCCACATTCAAAAAAGAGTTCCATGGAATTCTCAGAAAGAGACAGTCGCAAAGGGTCATCTGAGGACATTATTTTAGCCTCAACTTTGAGAATCATTCAAACGGGGGAGTCAGTGCCCGATATTGACAAAGTGCAGTTTCTGGCTGGCAAGCTCAGATGCCAGCCCACCCTATCTGCCAAGATGAGTGGATGAGAAGTCATTTCATGAAGTCCTGCACAAACATGAAATGCACTGTAAAGGTCTGTGGCCATCCCTCCATCATTGCTTTGCTTGCTTAGGCTGCTGGCCAGCAGGGATAGCTCCCTCTGCAAAACTGTTTCAAAGTAATGACCCGGAGGAAGTGGTGTGCTGATACCATGAAAAAAAAAAAAATCCCTCAAACACAAAGATAGTTCAAAAAGCATCAGTATATGGCTCAGAGGAAACAAACAGCTCAGCTAATTTCAACTCAAAAGAAACCTGAGAGACCAGTTTACCTTGGCTGTAGCTACACACACACACACGCCGGAAAACTGAAGGGTGGCGATTATCTAGTGATTCTGTTTTGTGCCAAAGGGGATGAAAGGGCAGGGTTATCCATCCTGGGGTCAAGATGGAATAACAGAATATATCCCACCCCACAATGCTTCAGACACAGAATGACGTGTATATAAGACTTCTTCACACTGTTCTCTCCTTGAGACAGGGAGGGGCGCCCTGGACCTCGGCCGGAATGGTTAAGTCTGATGTTCCTTCCTGAAGCCACTGGGAAATCAGAAGCTAATTCTGAGCCTCTCACACATGGTCTCTCCATCACTGGAGCCTTTCCATGGGTTTTCCTTCCACAGTGGTGTCTTTACAGAGCTAAGAGAGGAGCAGGGCATCTAAAACAGTTGTTTCCTGTGTGCATCGTGGGCTAAAATCCATCTACAATCTTTAAAAGATGACCAATACTGAATTTTCAACTCCCGGGCACTTAACAATACTCTTCAAATGAAGTGAACACATCATCGACAAAGATCACATTCTATTTGGTTTTAAAAACCATTTGGAGCTTTCTGTAAAAACAGCTACTTTTCTGAAAGAATAGGCAATGGTTGCTACCAAAATCTTAAAATGATCCTTATTTTATTTTCAAATAACCTTATTTGAGAAGGTCACTAGAGGTAGGTATCAGCAGAAGGCTAAAACTGTTTTCTCCGTCCTGTTTTGTACTGCTATTTTGACATCTTTGTTGCTAATTGGGTCAGGATGCCCAAAAGCCCTTTGGTTTTGATCACTCGAGGAAATGCACCTCACAGCAGAAGACCTAGTTATTTTATTTGATTTCCAGTTTTGGGAAGGGAAGACAGGAAAGAGTGACGACCTTTAGTATCAGAAGTGTGTGTTGTTGACTTTCAGTTGGGTAGTGAGATTTTCAGTTCAAAACATTCAGTACCCAGATCACATGTGGTGACAATTAAAATGTTTTAAATGATGCTTTTCCTTCTTCCAGTGCTGGCCATAATATTCAAGCTGGGCACAGGAAGCAGAGATTTTGTCTCAGCTCAGTAGCCGACTTACAAGGGCAGCTCCAAGCTCTGCAGTTTTTGCCATTTGTCTTTCTAGGTGGTGCACCAGTCAGCAATCCTCTGCAGCTCATAAAACCCAACATAACCTTTTGGGACGCTCTGGAAAAAACACATTGGGTAATAAGGGATAGAATGCTTTCTGTTCAGTGTTTCCAGTGCTATTTTCTGGCCCAAAGAAATACCAAATCATAGGCATCTACAAAAAAGAGAGGTGGCCCAGAAATGATCTTGCATAGTCTGTGAGTGCTGACTACCCCCCCCCCCATCCCCACCCAAAGGTTCATCTACCTGTGTCCTGCTGTGTGTTTCACGCAGAGCTACACAGGCATTGGAGCAAACAGCCATTTCTACCAGACTTGACTCAACTCAACTTCTAGGGTGGTCTTTTTTTTTTTTTTTTTTAATTTTTTTTTTCAACGTTTATTTATTTTTGGGACAGAGACAGAGCATGAACGGGGGAGGGGCAGAGAGAGAGGGAGACACAGAATCGGAAACAGGCTCCAGGCTCTGAGCCATCAGCCCAGAGCCCGACGCGGGGCTCGAACTCACGGACCGCGAGATTGTGACCTGGCTGAAGTCGGACGCTTAACCGACTGCGCCACCCAGGCGCCCCTCTAGGGTGGTCTTAAAGTGAAAATAAAAGTGCCCAGAATGAGCCTTAGCACATAGTAATGGCACAATAAATGTTAACTATTATTATTATTGTTCCAGGAAATGAAATGGCATTGTCCTGATCACCTTGAGGACACGAGGAGGGGTGAAAAGATGCAGATCCATGGCAGTGACAGTGAGACGAGTATGGTCTAGGAGAACGTGAAACTTTGACATTAATGTCCTCCCTGTGAGCTTTCCCCAAAGGTATCCTTCAGCTATGGAGCTAATCAGAAGGCCCATCGGCATTTCCATGTGTAGTTTACACACCACACTGTGGTTTCTTGGCTGGTCCTTGGCACAAAGGGAACTGAGCAAGACATCATGACGTAGACAAGCTGCAACGTGAACGCCACAGAGGTGGGAAGGTCATGGCCCACAAAGGCAGAGATTCGGTGAAGGCCTCTGAGGTTTCACCTCATCTCCACAGTTCTTAGTCACACAATTTCCTTTATGGATCTGAACAGTAACAAATGGGCCTTAGAAAACGAATCAGTGTGCCAGGTGGAAAATGCCAAAAGTCATCTTGTCTCTCCAAAGGGTTAAGCTGCTTTTCCGTTTTATTTTTCTACCCTTTCTTTATTCTTCAAGCCCTCTTTGCTGAATAATTTAAAATTCACGGTTACAAGGGCTTCCTTTGTGCCCACATTCCCCTGCTGAGATCAGATGCAGCTGACCCCACCCCAGTCAAGGCCAACTGGATGAGGGCAGGACCCCGGCCCAAGTCTTCCTGCTGGAGAGCACGCTGTGAGATGGTCGGGTGTGAAAAAGCCTGCTCTGCTGGAACAAGGCAGTCTGTTTCCTCCTCGTCTCAGAAGTATGAACTGGGAATCGTGGGGACAGGTAGGCAGTCAGTCATACCAGAGAAATGAGAGGAGACAGGAATAGCCAGTTAACTGGTGGACATAAGAGAAGAGATGATCCGTCTCCTGGGACTGAGGGCACATCGTGATTTTTCAGGTACCTAAACTGTACTGTAGTCTTTAATAACTCTAACAGTAGCAAAGCTAATGGTAACAATAATAGCTAGCATTTATTGTGCCCTTACCATGTGCTAAGGATCATTTTAGGAGTTTTACAACTATTCATTCATTCAATGTTCACAATGACTCTTGATGATGATGATGATGATGATGATGACGACGCTGATGATGGCACTGAAGCACAGAGAAGCTAAGTAACTTGACCAAGGCTACACAGCTCATAAGTGGCCCAGACACAATTTGAACTCCAATGGCAGGGTTCCAGAGCCCATCCAGCGTGTGCCTCCCTGTGGGGTAGTCCTGAGTATCCTGTGTTCTTTATTGCCCATCCTTACAATAAAGCTCCCCTATTAAGGAGGCCTGACAGGGGGTCTATTGCTTGCTCCCTATTGCCTCACAACTAGCATTTTTCTTGGCTCCGCTCATTATGAATCTTAGTAACGTAAGCATACATTTATTAATTCAAGAACTATTTAATGCTTACTGTGTGCCAGGAACTACTACTGAGCTCTGGAAGCTGACGAAGACTCCGCCCCGTTCCAGCTCTCAGGAACCTCTACTAAGTAGGGAAAGACTCGGTCTGCACACACCGCCACGCCAGAAAGAGCTTCCAGTAATTATACTGTATAGTCATACTTCTACGACCTTCTGCAGAATCTACGGGACATACTGTCTTTGTAAACACACCGTGTCCTATTTTTGCATAATGATATATTGTATCCCGAGCTCATCGTTAAAATAACGCCTCAAAAGAACATCTTAAATATCACCAAAATAGAAACAGACACGGCAAAGATGGCTTCTTGGAAGGTCTTCCCAGGATTCTGTGTCAGTCAGGCCAAGGGATGGCAACACGCATGCGCACACTGGCTGACCTACAGGCGGCGCTGCAGTGTCCCCCAGAGCCTGAAGGTGCCTGAGAAATACGAACCATGGCCTCCTCCTCTGTCCGATCATATTTCACTGCTGGCAACTTGTTCACAGCATCAATCCCCATTGCCGCCAAGTGGGTATTTATTTATGTCTACGGTACTTGCAAGACGGTGCTCTCAGACACCAGGTGTCACTCTTCTCATCTTTCCAAACCGACAGCACCAGCACACTGCTTTGCACCTGACAGGTCTTTAACCTGTTTTAAACGACCGTTTTGTAACAGTATTACACCAGCACCAGTCTATTGTGGGAAATGCTGAACTCAAATTTAAAGGAGAGAAATTATGTATAATCCTACTAGAAGTACACGTTAACTTTTTGGAATATTTCCTTCTAGTCTTGATACATATAAAATGTTTCAAAATGAAGATGATGAATACGCAGTTTTGAATCCAGGTTCTGTTAGCCTTTCCTACCACTAAATACTCTTTGAAAACATGATTTTTTAATGACTGCATGGAATTTCAACACCAATTTATTGAACATTCTCCCGTGGCTGGTCATTTACCATATTTCTTACTTTGCTTTTATAAATGTGCTAATATCAACATCCTTATACACAAATTCTTGTGTTCAGTTAGGTTTATGCAATAGAAAAAGAAGTATTGGATCAAAGAGTTTGAACAATTTAAACTCTCTTGATATGCAGTGCAAATGGTCCACGGAGAAGGCTTATACTCCCTCTGGCCTCATGAAAGAATGAATGCCCCATTCACCATACTCTCGCCAACACTGAATATTACAGTTTTAGAAAATCTTTACTTTAATTTGGTTTCTTCAGTGGGCCGTAACAGAGCCTACATTTAAACTCTACGTTCCTAAGAAAAGTGCAGATGGGTCACTTACAAACAGGAGCAAAAGAGCCTATGAGCAACAGTCCCCACCTCAAGCCCTTGAAGCCATAAAATACTTTAGGATTTTAGAAATGGCAAGTACTTTAGAGGTCACTGAGCAAACTGTTTCAGTTTATAAATAAAGTAACCAAAGCTCAGAGAGATGAAGTGACCTGGGAAACATATTTGAGTTCGAACTAGAATCTAGTTGTCTGGACCCGTGGTCTGGACGCATAAGCCATTTCTTTAGAATGGGCTGATAACCTATGGAAGCAACAAACCATTGTTACCAGAGTGAAAAAATAAAGGGAAAAATAGTATGAGAATGTATTTGAAAACGAAACCGTTGTTGGTCTAAATTGTTTTATCTTCATGACACCAAGTGAGAATAAGCTGTTTTATAGACAAAGGCAAAAACTCACATGTGAGTATTACTCTATTCTTAAGATCCCTGCTTACATCTAGAACAGATATTTTTTTTTTTCCTGGAACCATTAAAATATTCAGCATTGATCCACCATCCTCTCATCGAGCCAACATTTACTAAGAATGTACTGTGGCCAGGCACGGTGCCAGGTACTGGAGCAGCAGGAGGGAAAGAACCAAGGTAAGAAATGAGGGATTCATTCTGCGGGGGAAGTGGGCAGGAAGGCATGTGAACAAATGCTAATGCATGTGACTGGGAGGTGATGGGCTACACAAGGTGCCGTGGGAGTGGGCAGAGCAATGGACATGGAAGACGTCACAGAGGAGCTGACACATGAGCTATGCCTGTGCTTGAAAGTAGTCTACTGGGCAGGGTGGGGAGAACAGCATCCCAGTCAAGGCTGCTCATCGGATGGGCCTGAAACATGGCGGCTGCACACCTGAACTCATCGAACCCTCACCCTCCTATGAGCAGACTGATGCTGTTCACTGGATGTTTCTTAGGCTGGTGTATATTCTGACTGGTTAGCACTTGTGCCTATCAGCTGTTTGATATTTAGATATCACCTCTGCCTATAAAGACATTATTGTCTTCACTTAAATTTTCCAGAGGTTACAGAGCTGATAAGTTTGTGATTTGAGCTTTTTTTTTTAAAAAAAATTTTTTTCAACGTTTTTATTTATTTTTGGGACAGAGAGAGACAGAGCATGAACGGGGGAGGGGCAGAGAGAGAGGGAGACACAGAATCGGAAACAGGCTCCAGGCTCTGAGCCATCAGCCCAGAGCCCGACGCGAGGCTCGAACTCACGGACCGCAAGATCGTGACCTGGCTGAAGTCGGACGCTTAACCGACTGCGCCACCCAGGCGCCCCAGTGATTTGAGCTTTTAACTACAAACCCCACAAGGCAGAAACAACTATAACACCTAACATGAGGCGTTATATTTCTTATTAACTGGTCACTTTTCAATTATGAGCTTATATTTCTTGTTAACTGGTCAATTTTCAGTTATGAACTTGAAAAGCCTGATGACTTTAAGAGATAAGAACTGGTAGATTTCGGGGGCACCTGGGTGGCTCAGTTGTTTAAGCATCTGACTCTTATTTCAGCTCAGGTCACGATCTCACGGTTCGTGGGTTTCAGCCGTGTGTTGGGCTCCACACTTACAGTGTGGAGCCTGCTTGGGATGGATTTTCTCTTTCTCCCTCTCTCTGTCCCTCCCCTGCTCGTGCTTACACTCTCTCTTTCAAGATAAATAAACTAAAAAAAAAAGAACTGGCAGATTTCTGTGGTGGGGATGCATGGCATCAATATGGCTAAAACAAATGTGTTATAAATCAAAATATGTGCTTGTTTATTAATGCACTAAACAGTACGATCTAGTGGCCAGTCTAATAATGACTATGATTTTGAAGTAATAATGAGGGCAAACGATATTTGGAGATATCTGAAATTGTACTGTATAAAAGTTACTCCTACTTTTTAATTGAATCATATTTGACATATAACATTATATAAATTTAAGGTGTACAATATGTTAATTCACATATTGCAACATAACTGCCATTGCAGTAATAATTAGTACTTCTATCACATTATACAATTATCCTTTCTTTTTAGTAGCTGGAATAATTAACAGTCTCTTAGCAAGTTTGATAAGTATAAGAGAATATTGTCTATATTCACCATACTGAGTATTACATCTCTACGACTATTTACTAGTCATAGCATAAGTTATCTATTCTTATGCAACAAATTACCCCAGAACTCAGTAGCTTAAACAAACAAATATATTATACCAAAGCTTCTGTGAGTCAGGAATCTGAATACAGGTTAGCTGAGTGTCTTTGGCTCAAGGTCTATCACAGGACTGCAATCAAGGTGGCAACGGGGGCTGTGTTCTCATCTGAAGGTTCAACTGGGGAGAATCTGCTTCTATGCTTATTTGTGTGTTGGCAAGAGGAAGAGGTACTTACTTGTTGGCTATTGGTCAAAGGCCTCCTTCAGGTCCTTGCCATGTGGGTCTCTCTTCAAGGTATCTTAAAACATGGTAGTTGGCTTCCCTCAGAGTGAGCAAGAGAGTGACAGAAAGCCCCCATCATGGACACCATAGTCTTTTTATAACTAAATCTCAGAAGGACATCTTATCCTCTCTGCTGCATCTCGTTCACATGAATCACTAAAACTAGCCCACATTTAAAGGGAAGGATTTAAACGCAAGTATATTTAATTCCAGGAGGTAGGAATCATTGAGGGCCATCTTAGAAGCTGCCTACCATAGGGTTACCTGAGTGGCTCAGTTGGTTAAACATCTGACTTCGGCTCAAGTCATGGTCTCATGGTTTGTGGGTTCAAGCCCTGCATCGGGCTCTCTGCTATCAGTGTGGAGCCTGCTTCAGATCCTCTGTATCCCTCTCTCTGTCCCTCCCCTGCCTGCATGGGCACACACTCTCTCTCCCTCTCAAAAATAAATAAACATTAAAAAAAAAAAAAAAAGAAGACGCTGCCTACCACCTAATGACAAAATATCTATGACTTCTATCAGTGATGATACCACAAGTGCTGCTAACACTATTGCGGTTTGTGGGTACATTCACAATTGAAGGAAATGCAAAATTTCAGTTAGAGGTTAGTGAAAATAAAGACGTTTTATTCCCCCCACCGCCAACTCACAGACTTTAGGTTAAGAACTCCTGTGTTAAAGGATGCAGCGTATCTCTCACCATCTAAAAATCAGTCTGATGCTTTGTGGATAGGCACAAGGATTCCTCACATACCCCTGGAATCCACTATGTGTGGGCATTTACTGTGTTTGCAAAAGATTCCATTTTTGTTTGTTTGTTTTTAAACCATGCGGTACTGTTAGTCCAGCTCAGAAATAAATCGACTTTAAAAACTGTTCCCACAGCTGCAAAAGGCAAGTGTTTGGCACTAATAAATCAGGATTAGTGGAGCTTGGCTTATAATGAACCCTTCACCTCCCCTGGGCAGGTGGTCACCAACTGATCTATGGGAACAAATAAGCCATGCTTTGAGGTAATGACCATTTTTCTAATGCTATGTAGGACTCGAGTAGAAAGCAAGTAGAGGGAGATATTGTATTCCTGCAAAATTCAATCTTCTTAAACTTGGAGGCCTCTGAAAACATGAATCAAAATTATGTTTCCAGGGCCACTTGCTTGACCTCTGCTTATTACTACCTTTCCCTTCATAACTACTGTGGGGGATTTTCCTTCTAGATAGTGAAGGATGCTATCAACAGGCCCATATCAGAGAATCAGTGAATGTGGAGCCCAATTATACGTTTAAATTTTACCCTCTTGGACCCCAAATGAAATTTGGCATCACCTGCTCACAGAAATGCCTTCACTGTTCCATTTTTGGGGGGTGGGGTGGGACAGGGGTTATATTCAAAATATGTAACAGCCAATAAGGCACAGTCACTAACCAATCAGAACGATGTCTCACAGTCCTGGGCACCCCATGCTGTACTAGGCACTAATGCTTAACTACTGAATTATGAGACAGGTCTTAGGGGTTGAAGGGTGCACTCAAGTTTCTGAGATCAGTGATGATTCATCAGCTGGTACTGAAGCTTGTCAATATTTTAATAACCAGCATGGCTGTGCCACTGCAAAGAGTATCAACTGCTGAGGTGGGTGGGAACTGTTCCTCCCCCGGGTTCCCGTGGAGGGTTACTAGTGTGGGAGTTGACTCTGTCACCTTTCAGCACTCCATGTGGCTTCTACTGTGGGGACAGAGCCCAACCCCGCTTTCTGAGCCTTGAGCTGAGGTCTTGGAGTCTCTTGGAGTCCCCCACTCAGGTCTCCTCAAGGCTCGCTGGCTGTAGTATCCCAGCTCTCAGGCACCTGCTAGGAGGAGCAGCCTGGGACAGCTGTGTCAAGCTGGTACTAAAAGACTTCTGTGCAAGATGTGGTTGGGTGTTTCCCTGCAGGTTTGATGGAGGCGCATGTTCTCTGTCCACAGGTGTCATACCACCCAAGAAGTCCCACCACTGTATGGGGTATAGGACAAAAAAAAAAAAAAAGAGACTTCTTTTTTTTTTTTTCCATGTATCCTCTCATTGCAAGGATTAGTTTAACAGCTACCTGAAATTCCTGATTGGAGCCCCAGTGTTTTAGGTGTATCTGGATACATCTAAGAGGTCATTCTGCATTGTCTCTTGGTCTACATTATTTTACTAAAACGCTCTGGTTTGTTCTACTTTGCTCCATGCTTCTGGAAAGTGGATTAGGGAAGGCTTTAGATACAGACAGGCTTGGGTCTGCATTCTGGCTCTGTGGGCTGTGGTCCGGTCACTTCACCTCTCTGAGGCAATGTCCACTTCATACAGTGCCTCCCTCATAGGCTGGTCAAGAGTCTAATGAGATGAAGACATTATTTGATAGATGCTCTTCTTATAAACCGAGCACAAAATCAAGAATAAAAACATTTAGCGTGTATTTGGGATAGGAAATGCCAGTGTACCAATCTAGGTACTTTAAAAATAGATCCTTGGGGCGCCTGGGTGGCTCAGTCAGTTGGGCGTCCGACTTCAGCTCAGGTCACGATCTCGCGGTCCGTGAGTTCGAGCCCCGCGTTGGGCTCTGGGCTGATGGCTCAGAGCCTGGAGCCTGCTTCCGATTCTGTGTCTCCCTCTCTCTCTGCCCCTCCCCCGTTCACGCTCTGTCTCTCTCTGTCTCAAAAATAAATAAACGTTAAAAAAAAAAACGTAAATTAAAAATAGATCCTTTTTGTTCACTCAAGCTGACTAAAAAGCAGACAAAAAGTGAATTTAGAGATTAAAATGGAAGTTCTGCGCAGACTTACAGCCAACTCATAAGAACTCAGAATTCCTCCTATTGAATGAAGATAACATACCTTCTTTTCCCCCAGGAAAATAGCTAGCATAGGTTAATTCATTAATACTTACATAAGGATCTAACATCTGTCTCAATGACAATAAATGCAATTTCAATTATCAAGATATTTACGTAAATGTAAAAAGATGAAAACCATAATATTTTCTCTAATTATCTTGACATATATGCAAAGAAAAGCTTGATTTGTTTAGATATTGAGCATCTGAAAAAATAAACCTTGCTTTTGCCCACTTTGCTAACTTTTTTTTCTTAAAGTAATTATGAAATCACTGGGGCTTACGCAGCGAAACGCAAGGCCTAAAACAAAACTGACCCTTCCACTCTTGTTTACCCAAGTGAACATTGTCTGATTTCAGTCCCAGAAATCAGTCACTGAATAAGTCCTTCTGCAGAGTCTCATTCTGTGTTTTTTTTAAATTAAAAAATTGTTTTTAATGTTTATTTTTGACAGACAGACACAGTGTGAGTGGGGGCGGGGAGGGGGGCGGTAGCGGTTGGGCAGAGAGAGATGGAGACACAGAATCCGAAGCAGGCTGAGCTGTCAGCACAGAGCCCCAGGCGGGGCTTGAACCCACGAGCTGTGAGATCATGGCCTGAGCTAAAGTCAGACTGAGCCACCCAGGTGCCCTCCATTCTGCATTTTTAATAGGAGTTTTAGAAGCTACAGATGTATTCAGGAGTAAAATGAAACCATTAAGACCATTAAGAAAGATGAATTCTTCTAGGAGTCTAACTCCTACGTTCATACGTGTATATCCAACTGCCTACTCAACATCTCCACGCGATGTCTGTTTAGCAGACCACTCGGACCCAACAAATCCCCAAATAAACTCCATATATCTCTCCCCTACCCCTACCTGCTCTACTCACAGCCTCCCCCAGTCGGGTGGCATTTCCTTTCTTCCTTTGCTTCTTTGTAGTCTTTCTTGACTCCTCTCTCATGCTTATTATTGTTCAATTTAACAATTAATCTTGTTGGTTCTACCTTCAAAATAATCAAACTCAAGGCACCTGGGTGGCTCAGTTGGTTGAGCGACCTACTTTTGATTTCGGCTCAGGTCATGATCCCAGGGTCATGGGATTGAGCCCTGTGTTGGGCTCCGTGCTGAGCATGCAGCCTGCTTGAGATTCTCTCTCTCTCTCTCTCTCTCTCTCTCTCTCTCTCTCTCTCATCCCCTCCCCCTCTTGTACACTCTCTAAAAAAAACTTTTAGTGAAAAAATTGAAAAAACACAAAATAACCAGACTCTAATTACTCCTCACCACAGCTAATGCTGCCACCCTGGTCCAAGGCACCATCATCTCTCATGGGAAGATTGCAACAGCCACCTAACTGGTCTGTACCTTCTCCTCTTGCTCTCCTACAGTTTATTCTCAATATAGTAGCTGGAGGGTAAAGGCCAGATCATTGCCCTCCTTTGCTAAAGTCCTCCCAAAGCTCCCTCCTACAAAGGCCACAAGGCTTTCCAGAATCTCACCGTCCTCTTCTCCCCGCCTCACTTACTCTGTCCTCATCACACTGGCTTCTGTGATTCCTGGAATATGCTAGGCGCGCTCCCGCCTCGAGGCCCTTGTGTTTCCCCCAGTATCTGCAAGGCGAATTCTCTCACCTCTGCTAAGTGCCACCCCTAACCACCAGACTTTGATCCGCATGCACCACGGCATTCCTGCTTCTCCTCGCCCTGCTGTACTTCTCTTCCCACCGTGCTCATTACTTCCTCACATAACATACTATTTCATTATACATACATAAATGTATTGTTATTGCCCACGTCCCCAACGAGAACAAAAGATCCACACGGAAGTTATTCGGTAAATATTTCTGAATTAAGGGAAAATGCCCTCCTCACAAAAAAGGCCAAAAGAAAACAACAACAACAACAACAACAACAACAAACCCATAAAACAACCAGTATCCAAAAAGGGTCTTACAATGTCCAATAGGACCCACATATTATATATCATTTTCTTTTTATAATGCTTGTGGCTTTAGGAGGAGGAATGAAGAAGTAGGACCGGCACTGGGAAGAGGCTGCTGGTTTGCTCAGGGAAGACCCTTAAGAGGGGCATTACAGGGGAGGGGGAGAGCACCACACTTTGAGCACAGGAACTTTGTCATAGAAGTCCTAAAACCTCGTTTGTTTTTTTTTTTTAATGTTTATTTCTTCTTGAGACAGAGACAGCGTGTGAACAGGGGAGGAGCAGAGAGAGAGGGAGACACAGAATCTGAAACAGGCTCCTGGCTCTGAGCTGTCAGCACAGAGCCCGACACGGGGCTCGAACCCATGAACTGTGAGATCGTGACCTGAGCCTAAGTGGGACGCTTAACCGACTGAGCCACCCAGGTGCCCCCTAAAACCTCTCTTTTATCTGAGAGCTAGAGGCATCAGACCCAAAATGACTGACCCACATTACAAATTCACAGGAGGCTGCCAGGCACACTGGAATTTATAAATAATGGCATTTCTTTCCAGTGGCCATGTCCACTCTCCAGAATATACTCTTCTGAGGTGATGGTACCCAGGAAACTAATTTAGTGTGCAGAAGGCGGTTTAGGGATTTTGGAATCGGGGCTAAGGACGGGTAAGCCTCCCGAGGGCTACTCAGTTTGGGCCACGGTAAGCCATGGTCTTCATCTACGCTTCACAATGGACAACCCCTCTCAATCCATATTCATGTCCACATGACTCAGAGTCCCTCCTCCTGGTCAATCGTGGGCAACCACTGGGAATTTTTCCTCTATGGATTTTGCTCTATGAGGATTTTCACTGTTCACTGGGCACAAACTTTCTCTGGGTAAGCTGGATTAGTTGTTTACATATATATATATATATACATATATATATATACACACGTACATACATATACTGAATCTCATACATATACTGAATGACTTCCGTGTGGATCTTTTGTTCTCGTACATATATATATATGTACATGTACATATATATGTATATGTACATATATATATATGTACCATCTGTACTATAATACTTATATTATGTTTATCTATACACTATCCATGTTGCTCTGCTGTTTTCCAGGAATTACATAAAGGTCACTTAACTGGAGTTTTGGGAGTTCATTAACTCCTCAGTCTCTTGGTCCACTCCCACTTGGCAGGAGTGTGGTCCCTGTAGATGGTGTCCCAGAAGGGCACCGATATCCAGACTCCCCGTCCTTGGGGCCTCTCAACCCTGCAGCGGGTGGACCCACGCTGCAGTCAGGAACCTTGGTCTATGCTCACTACTCTCACTAATTAGCTATTTTGACCAAGATAAATCACCTCTAACCTTTCCGGGCTTCAGCTTCCAAATCTGAAAACAAGAAGATTGAACTCTTGAAGGTCCCTTCTATTTCGAAAAACCCGGGATTCTATTTCTGACCTACCTCTTTAAGTTTTAAATAATGACAACGGCATCTGAAAGCCTCTTTTCCTAAACTTTTCCCAAGGCCAGATGTTCCTGGCACTGACTTAGGAGAAAAAAATAGTTTTTGAATAACCTAACATTTTTGTCTTTCAGAGCAAATTATCCTCTGGCCTTTTCAATTCTTTTTCCCCTACTGCTCCCTCCATATGAATCTTTAACAGAAGTTTTAAAAAAGTAAACTATCTACTCTTCCTGATTTGTCAGGCAGGGTTTATCTTGTAACAGCATTATTTTTTTTTCCACTTTTGTATTCCTATATAAAACCTCTCCAACATTGTTAGTCCGGTAACTGCGCCTCAGCCCCAATTTGTCCCTGTTTTGCAGGAAGGTTATTAAATGCTCTGGGGATGAGGAACAAAAAGCTGAGAGACCGGGCTGGAGAAGGAAGCAAGCTGTCCATACAGGTAAGTGCTGGCCTGAATTTTCACGAGGTGAGGGGCAGGGAATGGAAGGAGAGTGAGAGGAGAAAGAAGAGGAAAGGCAGAAGGAAGGAGAGAGAGAGAGTGAAGGCACACATTGCTGGCTTTGAAAGAGGTTTTAGGCAAAGCCCTCGTGGCAGTTCATCAAGAATGTTCATTTAGTTAAATGACTTCTGGAACTGGGACTTTCCTAAGAAGCCACACCGCAGTTAGAAGGCAGAGTTGGAACTCCAGTTCCCTTCCTCCCTGTGTAGCCTTCTGCACGGCAAGCTGGCGAGGTGCAATGCAGCCCCTCTACTGACCCCACACCCGGTTTTCAGGACTCTGGATCGTTCTACAGGCCTTTAAAGCCTATAAGAAAGACCAAATCTTTCTACAGCTGGCCTGGAAATCAAAGGAGTGGCTTCCGAATCACCATGTAATCACCATTTTGGGTAAATCAGTGATTTACCCAAAGAGTAGCAGTTCGTTAGCAAACCTCCAAATGAACCTATAGGTGTAATATATGCACAACCTCCTGGTCTAAGATTAGCTGCATATTCCAAATAATTGTAGGTCCCAAGATATCATCTAATGACTTTTGGTTGAGGAAATATATGCCCTAAAGAATTTTTGCCCTGTTTAAAAAAAAAAATATATATATATATATATATATATATATATATATATATATATATATTTGTATGTACCTGTGCATGTGTGTGTGCAAACATGTGTCCTACTGCAAAGAAAAACCTCTTTGTTTTTAAGCCACACTAGGATTACAAAACAGTACAGTGCGAGAGCTTAAAACATGACACATTATTAAAATCCAGACACAAACAAAAGTAGAAAGGAAGCCTAATTCCTACCAGAAAGTATCAAAACAGACTCTGGTAAGTAACTTCTAATTAGTATTGAGAAATTACAGTGTTAGTGATATGTAAGCACCAGGTAGTGGAACCGGCAGAGTCCTGTAAGCCAGGAATAGGTGCCTCTTAAATTGTGTGGAGTGCACCATACAAGGTTGCGTTCAAGGGCTCATCTTTTCCCAGTTTATTATTATTAATTTCTGAAGTTTATTTATTTATTTTGAGAAAGAGAGAGAGCGTGCGAGAGAGAGAATGAGAAAGAGCATGAGTAGGGGAGGGGCAGGGAGAGAGAGAGAGAGAGAGAGAGAGAGAATCCCACTGATAGTGTGAAGCCTGATGTTGGGCTCGAACTCATGAACTGCAAGATCACAGCCTGAGCCGAAATTAAGAGTCGATCGATGCTTAACCGACAGAGCCACCCAGGCGCCCCACCCCGTAGTTTATTATTATTATTATTATTATTATTATTTTTTTTTTACTTTTGGGACAGAGAGAGACAGAGCATGAACGGGGGAGGGGCAGAGAGAGAGGGAGACCCAGAATCGGAAACAGGCTCCAGGCTCCGAGCCATCCACCCAGAGCCCGACGCGGGGCTCGAACTCACGGACCGCGAGATCGTGACCTGGCTGAAGTCGGACGCTTAACCGACTGCGCCACCCAGGCGCCCCACCCCGTAGTTTATTATTTTTGAGGAAAAGCCTTCTCTGTCCTTACATAAACAAATAAATGCAACCCATTCTTGTCATCTTCTGATGCCTTTTTGGTGGGGAGGGGGACACGTAGAGGCTTTTTTGGGCAGGGGGGAAACAGCACCAACTTTCCAACTGGTGAAGAAAATGGGAAACTGAAAGGGCACAGTGAAAAATCAAGCAAGCATGTGGGCAATCCCTTCCTCAGAAACATCAGAGTACACATAAGTGTTAATGATGTTTTATTTAGAAGACAGCACCTTCAGCCAGAGAAGACCACAGAGCAGTGCATGAGGCTGTCCATCATAACTTCCCTACCATTTCCTTCCAGAAAATCTATAATCTAAACAAACAGCATGGCCATGGCTCCAGAATAGTCTTACTGCCTTGCTTCTTTTCTGGGACAACAGGCCAAGTCGTCTTTGGGTCCTTATGACCCAGAAGAAAAATACAACATTTTGTTGGAGGCATTCATGAAGGAAAATGATACTGATCTTGTAATCTGAGGTGTCTTCAAGCCTGTGGGTTTAGAAGGGAGGATGGTATAAGAAGACATAATTACTGGATGATTCTCAGAAAGTGTGTTTATTCCTGCATGAAGTCTGGTTTAAGTCAACAGAACTGAGGAAAAGGCTTTTTCCTGAAGATTACGTAGTCAAAAAGTATAAATTATGGAAAGAGTAAAAAGCATCACCCCATGCTATCTCTTCTGTTTCCTTTATTTTCCTTGCCTTCATCCTTGTCAGCTCTTGAAAACTGAACTGCTTATAAGCTGAAAATCACAGAGATTTTGTCAAGCATTCCAGAGTCAAGATAAAAATCAATGGTGTTGAAAAAAATTGCATTATTGAACCTCCTGGTCTTTTTCAAGAGTGTATACCATGAGAGCAACTGGCTCGTAGCAGATGATGTGAACATTAGAGCACATACAATACTTTAAAGAACTATTTATACTTTATAGTTCCCTAATGGCTACAATATGTAAACAACTCCTATCACTCAACAACAAAAACCAAACAACCCCATTTAAAAAATGGGCAAGGGACTGAACAAACATTTCCCCAAAGAAGATATACAAATGGTCAACAAGCATATAAAAAGATGCTCAGTGTCGCTAATTGGTACGGAAATGTGGATCAAAACTACAAGATATCATCGTACACCCATTAGGATGGCTGCTATGAAAAAAACCAGCAACCAGTACTGACTAGGATGTGGAGAAATTGGAACCCCCGTGCACTGTCAGGGGGACGGTAAAATGGTTTAGCCGCTATGGAAAACTGCATAGCAGTTCATCAAAAAATTTAAGACAGAATTACCAGATGATCCCTCAATACCACTTTTGGGTATGTATACAAACAAATTGAAAGCAGGGTCTTAAAGAGATATTTGTAGACCCGGTTCACGGCAGCGTGATCGACAAAGGCCAAAGGCGGCAGCAACACGAATGTCCTCCACAGATGAATGGATAAAGAAAACGTGGTATATACACATCATAGAGTATTAGTCAGTCTCAAAAAAGGGCGGGGGTTCTGACACATGCTACAACATGGGTGAACCTGGAGAGCATTACGCTAAGTGAAATAAAGCAGTCACAAGAAGACAAATTCTGTATGATTCCACTTCTACAAGGTCCTCGGAGTAGCCAAACTCAGAAACACCAAGTAGAATGGTGGTTGCCAGGGGCTGGGGGAGAAGGAAATGGGAAGGAGTTGTTTAACGGTTTAACGGTTAACGGGTTAACGGTTTACAGAATTCCCATCTACACACTTAATGATTAAGATGGAAAATTTTAGGTGATGTCTGTTTTAACACAATTAAAAAAAACCCGGGGCGCCTGGGTGGCGCAGTCGGTTAAGCGTCCGACTTCAGCCAGGTCACGATCTCGAGGTCCGGGAGTTCGAGCCCCGCGTCAGGCTCTGGGCTGATGGCTCAGAGCCTGGAGCCTGTTTCCGATTCTGTGTCTCCCTCTCTCTCTGCCCCTCCCCCATTCATGCTCTGTCTCTCTCTGTCCCAAAAATAAATAAACGTTGAAAAAAAAGAAAAAAAAATTAAAAAAAAAACCACAATTTAAAAAAACCCACCACCTGTGGCTCCCAATATTTCCCAGCATAATTGTGATGATAAAACTGTGATACTTTACCCACATCCAGAAACATCTCTCTGAGAAGCCCGGGGGGCTGGGCCTCCAGACTTGGTGGTGACAACTCAAAAAGATGACCAATGATGAATTCAACTGTGAAAGCTGCACTCACTCATCAAAGTTTTATTTTTTCTTTTCTTTTCCCTTCCAGCATGAATGTTTTGTATATCTCACCAGCTTGTCCTTCTGGAACCCAGGCAGCCCCATTATCCGTGGAGGCTGGCTCTGAAGTGTTACTCTACTACCCGGCATCCTGGGGAGAAGAAGCCTGCCTATATGTCAGGGTCTAGGAGAAGAGGAATTTGCAAAGTCAGTCCCCTTCTTCTTATTTAGAGAGTTCAGTAACATGCCTATACAGTCCTCCTTCCTCATAAAATTCACAATTTTCTCTCCAGATAAAAGGTGACTATTTATCTCTTCCTGCTTTTGACCTTCAAACTGAACTCAGTGTTCAACTTGGCAGGAATTCCTGCTTAAAAATGACAAGCTAGAATAATAGTCCAGGTGCTCTCCACCATCTGACATGATCTACCACCCTGTGCTGTTCCATGTCCTTTTTTTCCAGAACCACTTCCAGGTTTGGGGCTCAGAGGCACTACATCATAACCTCATAAACCTTTTCTTGCACTTACAGCACAAAGGAACACCCCAAAGGTGGAAAGCTGGAGAAGGGGGTGAGAAATTGGCTAGGGAGAGAACAGACGCCCCCAGAATAAATGGAAACAGCTTTTGGAAGGATGCATTAATAAAAGAGACATTAGGTCCATCTGGAAAATATTCTAACAAAAAAAACACAAAAACAAAAAAAAGCCCTTTTCTACTATGTGCGGCAGATTAGCAGAATGCAAAAGTCCCTGAGCAACAAAGCTCTATGATCAACTGAAAAAGCAAAGCAAAACTGAAAGAAGAGCTCCTTCTAGGGATGTCCAGCCACCACGAAGTCGTGAGCCTCTTTTTGGTCTCAGGGGCACTCCTAGTGCCGTGTGCAAGAGACCTTCCTGGTGTGTGTGCAGTTCCCCTCTGGTGTGTGTGCGTCTCCTTCAGGCACTGATTTGTGCACAGGGCTCCAAACACCAATGGCGTCCAACCTCCCCTCCACCCCCAACCCCGATGGAAAGGTGGGCTGCCTCTCCGAGCGAGTGCAGGGGTTCTGAAGCCACTGGGGCCGAGATCTCCAACTTGGAATCCAGCCCTATTCTGCAAGCCTCCCCTCCATTTTCTTGCACAACATGGTAGTAAAAAATGAAAAAAATGTGGCCATCTGAGGACATAATCAACAATGATTTTTCTCTTTCATCACTGTTCTGGTTATTTTGCACTACTGGGATGTAAACAACACGTGAGTCCTCTAACCCCTCACCCCTTTGTTGTTTTTTCAGTGCAGACACTCTGGAGAACACCGTGGGCTAGAACGACAAGAGGAACCAAGACGCTCCCAACTCAACCTCTCTTCATTACTCTCCCCACCTCTATCAACACGCAGCCACGGAAGAAATCTAGTAGGTTTTCAAAAACATCCAGAAAAAGACTCAGCACCCTCTCTGGCCAACCTGTTCTAGTGCTTGATAACAATCCAAGAATGCAGTAACTTCCTCCCTCTAACTCAGATTTGAGACACTCTCCTTTTTCGTACAGGTCTGAAAGTATCAGGCCCTTGCGGAAGAGCCTTTTATTGACCTGACACTCTTCATTAAACTGTCCCTCACCGGCCAGAGGATGAATAACCTTGGACCACTGAGCTGTTTCTAGGCTCTAATTTCCAGTGCTTTAACCGTCCCTCTGGCTCGGCTCTAGACTCTTCAAGTCCTCCTTCGTACAAGTAGCACGGCTTGTGAAGACACACAGCTCTAGTGATGGTCCCCACCACATGGCTTCTTCGGGCGCTGTGCGGTGGGAGCCTGGGGCCATGCGCGCGCAGGTAGGGGACTTCCTCACCTCACATTCAGGCTGTCCCTGACCCCCTCTTCTCTACCCTCGCTTTAAGTTAATAGAAGAAAGAAAGGAAGAAAAAAAAAGGGAAGGAAGAAAAGAAGAGGGCAGAAAAAATACAAAAGGGAACTAAGATGTATAAAAATATGAGAAATGCATTGTAACAGGAAATACAAGCCAAAAGATTCATTTTACCAGATGAAAAGTACGTAAAAACAACATTTTTGCATTCAGACTCGCAGCATGTTTCTACACATTTCAGTATTTTCCACCGCCCTTTGAACACCCCACGAGTGCCCACAAACACAAGCTGATTTGTCCTGTTTCAGCTTTATGCTAATAGGTAAACGTGAGGAGAGGCTTATAGCTGAATTCCATGAAATAAGTTATTGCATGAACATCTGAAGGTTGTTTTTTAAAGGTAAAGAGGGAAGCAAGAGATTCTGAGAATTTCATTTTCACAGTAATGGCTCGATGTTTGTTCCTCTAACAAAGTGTGGCTTTCAGCTATGCCCTGGCTCTCTCATTCAAAGCCAGAGCAATTTCTTCGCATTACAGAAAGACAGTTTAAGGAAAGAGAACAAGTTAGGTAGTTTAGAGTGGCTATGGAAGATTTTTCAGGGGGGGAAAAAAAAGCACTAACCTGTGTTGTTTTAATCCGCCGAAAACGACAAGTTCTCAAGTTCCCCTGCAATCTTCTAGCCAGTTTCCTGTAAATGTCGCATGTGACATTATACTTCCTCACTGCACCGTCTCTGCCTGCCTCTCTAAGTGGTCAGAGGCATGTGATAAGATCGTCTCGTTGCTTGCTTCACACTGGGGTAACCCTGCTTCTAAAGGAGACTTTGTCACTCCAAAGGGGTCCCCCAGCTTGCTTGAGGCATCCCTAGGACACAGGTAAAGAGGAGATAAGCTTGGGAGAAAGGCAGAGAAGAATAATGTCTGGACTCCTGGCACTTGTGATCTGGCAAGGATCAGGGGTAAGGGAGAGACGGGGAGTCTGGAGCCCCAGAGTCGTGGGGTTGGGGCAGCAGCTGAGAAGAGGCAGACTGCTCACAGCGCAGCCCCGGGGGGCTCTCCAGTCATCTGGACAGGGCCCCGCTATGGCTGCTCTCAGGACTCCCCAGGAAGGGCCAGCTTTGGGCCATGGCGCTGAGCCCAGGAGGTCCCCAGGCTCCTCTCCGGAGGGCACCACCACGGAGAAGCACACCCAGGGCTCAGCTCACACTTCTGGATCCTGCAGTGACAAGACCCACTCACCCTGAATCTCCCCAGCCAGTCTCAAGTTCACATCCAGTCTTTTCAGTCCTGCTGTCAGACGGTGTGCCCTAATTCTTGGTTCAGCAAACAAAGCCATGGTCCTCTCTGCCTCCCAGGCGAAATAACTGGCAGACATCCCCCACTCCCCCCCGGATTGTCTCCGAAATATGCCAGGGTTTTGGTTTCCCTGTGGGATGGTAGTGGGTTCCTGGAGGTATGTGAGTCCCGGCAGTGGGGGGCCTTGATGCTGGCCAGGCAAGAGCACCAGGCAAGTGCCCTGGTGTGAACCTCTGTGCCCCCAGCGGAGGGGCGACTGGAGAAGAGCTGAGGCAGGACGGTGCCAGAAGCCAGGGTGCCGTTTCTAGCTTTCTTGTTCCTGTGGTCAGTGCCTTCCTTTCTCCTTCCATGATTCCTCTAGCTCTGTGGAGGTCCACACACATGGAATTTGTGGATGTAGGAAGTGGTGCGTGGGAGTTAAAACCATGTCCTGGACCGAGCGGAATATTCTGCAATTTGTACAACCTGACTCAGTACAGAAACCCCAAAGTTGTTTCTATTTGGCTACCCTAGCATAATTCTTTTCTTTAAAATGCTTTTAAGAGGATTTTTTTGTTTTTTAGAAAGGTAATTGTAGAAAACCTCACTGTTCCAAGTCTTGAAAATATCACCCTCTAACTCCCCAATCAAGTTTTCGATGTGAGAACACAGAGTAAGGAAACGTCCTGGGATCAGGACTCTGGACAACTGCGAAGCTCTTATGTCTCACCACTTGATTGCATTTCTGGCTCTGAAAACGCGAATTAACTGGCCCACCGGTCTGACAGCTGATGGCTGGTTTTCTGCCTGAACTGTGCAGTTAGAGTAGCCAGTTGAGTCAAGATGGCTATAAGCATGACAGTGGTTTTAAAATGGGAATGATGGTACAATTTTGCTATCTTAGAAAAACAAAATACTACACAGATGATAAACAATGATGACTTCATTTGAACGCATTTAGAAGTGTCGCATTGTGCGTTAAACTGCCAGTTCCATTTTTCAACTAAGCAGTGACATATGTTCTACTTAAGCCATGCTGCGTGGAATTTTTAAAGGTCTTAACAAAATGCTTTATAATTTTCCTTTAAAATCCCTAACCTGGCCTCCTTTCTATGAATTTTTTTTTCATTTGTTTTGGCATTTAACAAATTTTAGCATACTTTGTTTTTTAGAACAGGTGTGAATTTACAGAAAAATACAGAGTTCCCACTCATCTGCACCCAGTCTCCCCACTATTAAAATCTTGTAATTAGTATGGTATATAAGTAACAATAAAACAGTACTGAATTTTTTTTTTTATGTGGGTCACTTTTGTTTTGAGAAAGGGAGAGAGAGAGATAGTGTTCAGGGGAGGGGCAAAGAGACAGGGAGAGAGAGAGAATCCCAAGCAGGCTCCACACTCAGCCCTGAAGTGGGACTCCATCCCACGACCCGGAGATCATGACCCAAGCCAAAATCAAGAGTTGGACACTCAACTGACTGAGCCACCCAGGCACCCCGATACAGTGTTATTAACTGAAGCCCACAGTTTATTTAGATTTCTTTAGTTTTTTTTTTTTTTTCCTAATGTCCTTTTTCTGTTCTAGGATCCCATCCAAGACATCACATTACATTTACTCATCACATCTCCTTAGGCTATTCTTGGTTGAGACCGTTTCTTAGACTTTCTTTATTTTTGATGACCTTGACAGTTTTTTTTTTTTTAATTTTTTTTTTCAACGTTTATTTTTATTTTATTTTTGGGACAGAGAGAGACAGAGCATGAACGGGGGAGGGGCAGAGAGAGAGAGGGAGACACAGAATCGGAAACAGGCTCCAGGCTCTGAGCCATTAGCCCAGAGCCTGACGCGGGGCTCGAACTCACGGACTGCGAGATCGTGACCTGGCTGAAGTCGGACGCTTAACCGACTGCGCCACCCAGGCGCCCCGATGACCTTGACAGTTTTGAGGAGTACTGATTAAGCAGTTTGTAGAATGTCCCACAATTGGGTTTTATCTGATGTCTTTCTCACGATAAGAATGTACTTACAGATTACTTGTTGGGTTTCTCCTCCTTCCTTACTGGATGCTCTGCAAGGAAAATCTTGAGGGTGGAGTATCTACATAAATTATTTAGAATTCTTCTGCATGGAAGATTTGTCTCTTCTCCCCATTTACTAATTTATTCAATAATTTATTTATATAAGTATGGACTCAGAGATACTGATTTTATACTTTGGGTTACAATTCAGCACCACTTTATTTATTTTGTTGTTCAAAGCGTTCTACTCTTGACCACTGGGAGCTCTTTCAGTCGCTTACTGGGCTCCTCTGACATACTCCTATCAGTATTTTTTGAATTTTGTTCTTGTCTTGACAAGAGAATGAAAGAAAATACATCTATGGCCCTGAAAAGGTTTTTTTTGCCTTCAATTTTCCTTAGTTCTGCCCCATGTATTAGTAAAAATCTTTTAACTGCTTTCATAAAATTAATCCTCGCCTCTACCAGCCAAGAAAACACCAAAACACCAACTGAGGTGAAATTCTGCATTTCCTTAATTCCAAGATGCATGTTTGTGTTGGTAGTGGTTTTTTTCCTTCAGATTTTAACATTCCTGGAATCCGAGGGTACATTAATATCATGTCTTCTTTCCCTGCCTCCTCACCTGTCATTAATTTGATGGTACACCTTATAGTTGATGGTGTCTTGGGAATGGAGGAAGCAGAGCCATCAAGTAGTTCTTGTTTGAACCACAGACATCATTTAACTACTTTCACAGATTCTTCCCCCCACTGAACAAATATTTTGATTAAAGTGGTTTGATTTGTGGCATCTAAAGATATTTTTAGGGCGCCTGGGTGGTGCAGTCGGTTAAGCGTCCGACTTCAGCCAGGTCACGATCTCGCGGTCCGTGAGTTCGAGCCCCGCATCAGGCTCTGGGCTGATGGCTCGGAGCCTGGAGCCTGTTTCCGATTCTGTGTCTCCCTCTCTCTCTGCCCCTCCCCCGTTCATGCTGTCTCTCTCTGTCCCAAAAATAAATAAAAACGTTGAAAAAAAATTAAAAAAAAAAGATATTTTTTAAAAACCCAAGATTTTTATCTACTCCTGGACGCATTCTAACTTTACATGAAACCACAAAATCTCATCAAGTCCTAAATACAGATAAGGGGGGGGTGTTCCCATTTTTTTCTCTGGGTTTACTCTCTGACCCCCTTTGTGTTTACCATGTCACTTTTTCAAGACTTCTCAAATCCATCATCGTTCCCGAGGAGCCCAATGTTGATGCCGAGGGGTGGGAAGGACGAGGTTTCACATTCATGGTGATGATGGGTAATGGTGCTTACCGGTCAGAGGCAGGTCAGGAAGGATGCTGTGATTCTGCCTTTCCTACTTAGGGGAGCCAACCAACTGCAGAATGGAGAACTGACCATTCCTTTCTCTGTGCCTAGGATCTTCTCTCCAGCTCAAGAACCACTACTGCTTTAGCAGTACCATTCTTAACAGATTTTTTTTTTTCCTTTTAATGGATGGAGACTTGTTCAACCATTCACCATGGGCATAGTTCCCAAATAGTCACAGGTGAAATGCCCCATCTCTTCATGCAGGTAGGCAGAACTTGGACACTCTAAACACTAGTTTCTGTCTCACTCCTGGGTACGATGTACTAAGATACTGATGGTGCCCTAGTGATCTCAGTAGCGTCCATAAGAGACTAGAAGAGATGCTATACTGACTTTTTTTAGTCAGCCATCGACTAAGCCCTTGCCACC
Source organism: Prionailurus viverrinus (assembly GCF_022837055.1). Lineage (NCBI taxonomy): Eukaryota > Metazoa > Chordata > Mammalia > Carnivora > Felidae > Prionailurus > Prionailurus viverrinus. The sequence goes on along the minus strand of NC_062568.1, from coordinate 54,034,066 downwards.
AGCCACTTCCCAGATCCCCACTTTACAGACAAGCTAACCAAGTTAGAAAGGCTAAATAGCCTGTCCAGGGCCCCTTGATAACTGTGAAGCCAACATGTAAATTCAGCTCTGCCTGAAGCCAGAGACTCAGGGACTAATGCTACTCTTGCCATAGACAGGTGTACCACTTATAACTCATAAGTAGGCACGTTACTCAACACAGTCCTGTTCCCTAATTATTTTCTGCACGTGCTTTTCACCTTGACTAAACCGAAGTGGCAATGAGGGCAGGGACAGGGTCTTCTATTAACTCAGCTTTCCAGCCTTAGCCCAGTAGCTTTCCTGTTAATCCTGTACTTTTGCTGTCCTGCCAATCTTTTTTTTTTTCTAATTTATCAGAACATTCAGACTTTTTCTTCTTTGAATTTTGATTTTTTTGGGGAAGAGAGAGAGGTGGGGGGAGAGGGGCAGAGGGAGGGAAAGAGAGAGGAGAGAGAAGAGAGAGAGAGACAGAGACAGAGAGAGAATCCTAAGCAGGCTCCATGCTCAGCACGGAGCCCAATGCAGGGCTCAATCCCACGACCCCTGGGATCATGACCTGAGCTGAATTCAAGAGTCAGACGCTCCACCGAATGAGCCACCCAGGCACCGCTAGACTTTTTCTAATAAAGGTAAATAATTTACCTTCTCTATTTCCCTCCACTACTTTGTTTTACTTTGTTTCACTTATTAACTTCTAAAATACAAGCTTGTCTATTTCCAGTCCTTTTAAATAAAATCCTTAACTTTTAATCTAAGTATATTTTTAATCTTATCTCACACATTTCAAGGCATCATATTCTCACCGTTAATTTTAGAAGAGCCTATAGTTTCAGTAGTGATATCCTTTTCGACCCAAGAATTAGTTAAAAGGATCCTATTTTAGTTTCCAAGTGCTTGGATGGAGGTGAGGGCAGAAGCCATCTTGTGTTAATTTTCGATGCTATGTTTTTTGTTATATGTGGCTAGTACATCTACTCTTTGGTTAATTAAAAAGTTTCTTTGTGGTCTAATCTTTCATCTATTTTTGTAAATGGTTCATGTCCTTCTAAATATTTGTGTGTCTTTCCTACTTGTTGGTTTAGGTTGATAATGATAATGATGTTATTAAAATCTTCTTTTCCTACTTATTTTTGCCTACTTGATTAAATTCTGAAAGCATTTTGTTAAAGTCTCCCACTATGATCATGGAAAACTTTACGTTTTGAAATTTTTATCTGTTAATTGTTTTGTTTGCATTATTTATTTTTTTTAACAGATTTTGTTTTCTCTAACTCCGTGCTAAGATGTTCAGTGCACAAAGGTTCATCATTATGGACTCTTCTTTGATTTGTATCTCTTATTCTTCTATGTCTTGTTTAGTATTTCTTTTTACATTTAATGCTACACATTTTTTTAAGATTTTTTTTTTAAGTTTACTTATTTGAGAGAGAGTGAAAATGCGCACGTGTGCACAAGCAGGGGGAAGGGCAGAGAGGATCCGAAGCAGGCTCTGCGCTGACAGCAGAGAGCCAGAAGCATGGCTGGAACTCACAAACCGTGAGATCATGACCTAAGCTGAAGTCGGACGCTTAACCGACTGAGCCACCCAGGTGCTCCAATCCTACACTTTTTTTTTTTTTTAATATTTCTTTTTCAACGTTTATTTATTTTTGGGACAGAGAGAGACAGAGCATGAACGGGGGAGGGGCAGAGAGAGAGGGAGACACAGAATCGGAAACAGGCTCCAGGCTCCGAGCCATCAGCCCAGAGCCTGACGCGGGGCTCGAACTCACGGACCGCGAGATCGTGACCTGGCTGAAGTCGGATGCTTAACCAACTGCGCCACCCAGGCGCCCCCTTACACTTTTTAATATTAATGCTATCATCCTTATTTTTGTTTTGTTAGTTAGCATTCACCAGCCTGTAGCCCTTTATCTTCTTCCTTTCTGCATAATTTTGCTATACATGTGACTCTTGGAGACAGCATATAGCTAGGTTATCTTTTTAATCAATGTGAGAGCCACTGATAGAGGAATTTAAGCTAGGCACTTCTGTTGTATGTTTGTCTTATTGTTGCCATTTTATCATTTATATTCTGTTACATTGTTTTCTTCTTGTTTTTTCCCCTATTCTTGACTTTCCTTGATTGACCATGCTTTTTATTATTACAGTACCCTCTACTCCTGGCTACATATGTGTGTGTTTTAATGTGTAATGGTTGAAAAATCCTACCTATAAACTTTGCTCTAAAAATCAAGTATAGATGACCTTTCCTGGTAAACATCAGAGAACTCCATAGTAGAACCCTGTTAATTGGCAAGGTCAGTCCATTGTTCTGGGAAATTTAATGGTAGTTTCATGTTAATAATAGCAATTTGTGTGTATGGGAGGGAGATAACATTACACAGATATCAGAAACCCTTCTAAAAGAGTATGTTGCCAGGTGTCCATTCATTTTCCTCCCGCCCTTCCTATAAGAAGGACTAGCTAGCCATAGCTCTCACAAATCATGTGGGTAAATGTGGGGTAGTGGGGCAGCCAAGAACCCAGTGTCTGGGAGACAGCTAGGAATATCCCAGGGAATGCTTCTGCAAATGCAGGGATGTGAGACATGCAGGCATTTTGGAGATCTGTAGAACGTTATCTATAGAAGGGAGGCTGCCAGTGTGGGTTTCCAGCAACCTCACTTCCAAGCACTGGACTTCATCATTAGCTAAGGAATCTATCCTAGAATTAGGTTAAGAGTCCAACAGTAAGATCACAAGAATGTAAACATATCCTTTAAAGAAGTGAGGAATTCAAAGGAGAAAATAACGTTGTTAGATATGCTTAGAGGCAATAATTCTGTTTCCTAATGTCTAGTTACAAAGCACAGAAATCAACAAGAATCTACATCTTTCCTTCTTTGAAAATTAGGTAGTTTCTACTTTTTTAAAGCCTTGATGTCAGTGCAGGGCTGATGGGGAAATTCTGTCCACAAAATATCTAAGTTGGCATTGTTTTTATGTATTGGTATATGTGTATGTGTTTGAATGAAGGTTAACATTAAAATTCCATATTTGGGGTGCCTGGGTAGCTCAGTCGGCTGAGCATCCGACTTCAGCTCGGGTCATGATCTCGCAGTTCTTGAGTTTGAGCCCCGTGTCGGGCTCTGGGCTGACAGCTCAGAACCTGGAGCCTGTTTTGGATTCTGTGTCTCCCTTTCTCTCTGCCCCTCCCCCGCCATGCTCTGTCTCTCTCTCTGTCAAAAACAAATAAACATAAAAAAAAAATAAAGTTCCATATTTAATTTCTCATGGAGAAACGCAGGATAGCGTGAAGGAGGGAACAGGCATAAAGCTGTGGCAACTGTTTCAAAATCTGCCCATGACTCTCAGTTTACTGTTATTTTTAAAAAATGCTTAGCTATTATTTTGAGACAGAGACAAGAGCATGAGCGGGGTAGAGACAGAGAGAGAGGGAGACACAGAATACGTAGCAGGCTCCAGGCTCTGGGCTGTCAGCACAGAGCCTGACACAGGGCCTGAACCCACGGACCTCGAGATCATGAGCCGAGCTGAAGTCAGATGCTTAACCGACTGAGCCACCCAGGTGTCCCAAAGTGTTTCTGTTCTAACGTAACATATTTAAAAAAATTAATTTAGCTTCATAAACAGTTTATGAGTTAAATATTGTTTGTAATTATTCTCATAAATCAAAGGGGAGACTAAGTTCCCAAGAGTTGAAAGGATTTGTTCAAACGAGTAAATAAGTGATAGAACTGGGATTTAAATCCAAAGCTTATGACTGCAAGTCCAGTGTCATTTCCAGTATCCACCAAAACCGTCTCCTTGTTGCTCTATCTCTGAAAGAAACGTAACACATGCACACCACACGTGTGTGGTCCAGGGAGGAACTGCAATGAGGCACGCCCTTGGCAGTAGGTGTTTCACAATGTAGGTCAAGCAGTCCAGCCAGACCCCAGAGCAATTGTTTCTACACTGACCCTGGGGGATGTGGGGAGCATTATGTCATGCCAAAGGCTTTCCTCATTAGCAATCATGCAAAAAGATACCATGCACCATGTTTCTGAGCCATTGGAGCAGCTAAAGGGAGATGAAAGGTCAAGAAAGTTCTCTTGCGGGAGCACTGCACTTTGGTACGTTTCTTTATGCCACTGTAATGTAACCTAAGCCAGGATGATCAAGACCCCTGAAGATCTGTCTTCAAAGCCAGAGCCCTGCCCAGCATAGTGACTCTTCTCTGGCACACCTCAGGGCCTGATGCCAACAACCAAACTGGCCCTTTCCAACATCATGCAGTTAAATTCCAAATAACTCCTCGCTCATCTTTTTGTTGATCAAAACATTGAAAGGATCTGGAAAAATCCCTTGTTCATAAAAAGAACTGGCTAGGGACACATAGGAAGCCTTGCCATTCACCCAGGATGAATTTTTTTTTAATTTTTTTAATGTTTTTTTATTTTTGACAGAGAGAGACAGAGCATGAGCAGTGGAGGGGCAGAGAGAGAGGGAGACACAGAATCTGAAGCAGGCTCCAGGCTCCGATCTATCAGCACAGAGCCCGATGCGGGACTCAAACTCACAGACCGTGAGATCATGACCTGAGCCGAAGTCGGACGCTCAACTGACTGAGCCACCCAGGCGCCCCCACCCAGGATAAATTTGAAGAAGCCTCATAAATACGGGACTCCAGAGGTCGTGGACAGAACCAAGATACTCTCACACATTTGTTGCTCCTTCCTTTTAGGCCAAATAGAAAATAGAAGAATACAAGGCTATGTAAACAATTCAAAAGTGTACTAAGCGTATTGGGAGAGACCATGAATGGATATTATGCAGACTTGTGGCTGTGATTCAGGATCTGCGTTTCCCTCTCACACACACATAACATGGGACCAAGAGAACAACTAATTCATTGGCTATTTGCATGATCTTCCTATTCAGACGCATCCCTCCCTTCTACAGTTAAGAGCACAGAGAATAGGGGAGAATTGGTAAACAAGATCATGTTACTCCTAAAAGGAGGGATTCTGGAATCAAACTACCTGGGTTCAAATCCCAGATCCATTGCTTACTAGTTGCAGTGAATTACGCTTTCAGGACCCAGTTTTCTCATCTGTAACATGGGGATAATTTTATGAGCATTAAATGTGATGCTGCACTCAAAGAGCTTAGCCAGTGAGGGACGTAAATGGTGGCTTCTATTGCTGTCAGTATGTGGAAATTTTATTATTAGGAAATTCTATATCAGAATTTCTCATAAGGAATGCAACTGGAGTCAAGCAATGAGCTTTATTTCTGAGGCTGCTGTGCAGGCAGGAAATAAAATTCAGGATTCAGGGGCAGTGGAGCTACAGGTCATCCAGTCATCCTAGAGAGGCACAGTCCATCCAGGAAGCAGAACAGAAAATCTAGATGATTACTTTGAGCCTGGACATGGGATAGCACGTATGCTTCTAAATTTGGAAGAGTGGGATGTATTTGTGTCTGATCAAAAATTAGGAGGAAAAGGGGATGTGAATTTTATCTCCATCATTTTTTTTAAAAACAAGGAAAGTTTCATGGCCAGTGAAAAATGATGTGGTTGAGAGAGACAAAAGAGTTTTTGCAGCAGCCATGAGTGCAGGTGAAGACTAGTCCATATGGAATTTTGGAGAAGCTATTTATGCGGTATGAAGTATAAAACCTTTACGCCGTGCCTTTTAGAAAAATTTCAGTGAAAGAGATGTTATTCTTCAAGGCTTTCTGGATTTCTGATGTCTTCTTTCAATGAGACTCTGGGCAGAATCTGGACCAAGTGGGGTCTTAAGATTTATTCAGGTTATAATTAGAGTGTTGGTAATACCCAGCTGAGCAACATCAAACTCAACCACATGTGTTTATCATATATTTTCTGAATTATGATTTGGATTTTGAAGTGCCTGGAGACAGGATGAATTACAGGATTCTGTAAAGGAGGTAAACTTTCAAAAGATAAACATCTCTTAAGATTTATTGATTAATTACTCACAGTCATTCTGAACAGGTAACTCTACATTTTGTTATTTCAATATCTATTATTTTCTTTGCCTTTGAGCAACTTTTAGAAATAAAGTTGGTGCTCTGGGAGGTACCTAAACTAAAACAAGGTGCTATTTACTAAACTACCGTTGCATATCTCTCAATGATATACTGACTTACAGTGCTAAAAGCAACGTGATATCCACCAATTAACTTCCAAGGCAAATTTATGTACAAAAATGATCAAATCTCTCTGTGTTTAATAATACATGTGTTGGGGCGCCTGGGTGGCTCAGTCGGTTAAGCGTCCGACTTCGGCTCAGGTCATAATCTCACGGTCTGTGAGTTCGAGCCCCGCGTCAGGCTCTGTGCTGACAGCTCAGAGCCTGGAGCCTGTTTCGGATTCTGTGTCTCCCTCTCTCTGTGACCCTCCCCCGTTCATGCTCTGTCTCTCCCTGTCTCAAAAATAAATAAACGTTAAAAAAAAAATTAAAAAAAAAATACATGTGTTTACTGACATAGGTTTCCTTAACATCTTATATAAACTGTGATTTAACCTTAGGGGCACTGTGGATCATTAATAACACTACTGAAAGTGTAGGCTAAATAGGAATTAATGGTATATTACAATAAGTTGATTTTTTTAAAAATATACTTCCCTTTTTATTGAAAAACCACCACCCAAAACTGTAAAATTCATCAAAGCATGGCTGAAATTCTTAGTAACTAGACTACATAGGCGTGATGCCTTCCTAAGCAATAAGGATTATGCAGGGGGAAGAGGGGTTGTGACAAGTCGTGTGCTACTCATGGTACAGCTAAATATATAAATTCAGCTTTAAAAAAAATTCACCTGACTTGATACAAGACAAGGATGTAAGATTACAAAAACAAAAACAAACAAGCAAAGCAACACCACCACCGCCCTGGGTTGTCATTAATGACAAATGCCTTATATTATCCAAATTGTAAAAAAAAAACAAAAAACAAAAAACAAACAACAACAACAACAAAAACCCAGGCGCTCCCAACCAGACTGCAAACTGTGGCCTGGCACACCTTGGGATTACGTCTCTCATTTGTGTGGTTGCGTAGCTGGCACATCTTACGTGAATCCAAGTCTTTATGCTTGAAGGGGAAACAGACTTAGAAAGTTATCTACATAGCGGCCGCCATTTCTTCCGGCATTCTGCACCAGTGTGCCCCCAGAGTATCCTGAGATGAGAGGCATGGATCTGTGGCTGTCACCAGCATGTCACAGTGGGTGTGATTCCAGTCTTTAAAAACACGTATTTTTCATACGCCAGGGCCCATAAATGGCAGCCAGCCACTTCATCTGGACGTCAGGCAAGGAAACAGCGATCAGGAGTAATTCTGAACAGCTGCAATTTCTACCTTAGTCACAACTGTAAATCCTAACCTTACTCAACCGCACTGTACCAGATAAGTCTTTGTCTCCACATGGCTGCTCCAGCTCTGACAACGGTAGCTCAGAAACTCTGCTGCTGGAGTGACTTTAAGGCTCAGTTATAAACCACCGTTCCTTCTGCGCGGTCCCTCCCCCGCCATGCTCTCCTGCCAAGTTGATGAGGTCAAGATTTGAAACAGATTTTTTTTGGGGGGGGGGGAACAAAACTCTTTTATTGTTGTCCAGCACCTGTGACAGTTTCAAGTCTCTCTAAAGGAGACAGGAAGTTGAAGCATTATTGGCGCGGAGTATGGCAGCATGTTGGCAGAGTTTGACATGCTCCCCACCACAGTCTGCTTTGTCATCTCTTTTAAAAAGTAGAGAACAGGGGCGCCTGGGTGGCTCAGTCGGTTGAGCGTCCGACTTCGGCTCAGGTCACGATCTCGAGGTCCGGGAGTTCGAGCCCCGTGTCGGGCTCTGGGCTGATGGCTCAGAGCCTGGAGCCTGCTTCCGATTCTGTGTCTCCCTCTCTCTCTGCCCCTCCCCCATTCATGCTCTGTCTCTCTCTGTCTCAAAAATAAATAAATGTTAAAAAAAATTTTAAAAAGTAGAGAACAATATGTAGCAAAACAAATACATCGCATTCCATCTTTCGGTACATCTCTGAAGTAAAGACTGACGCCTAGAGCATTGTCTCCTGTGATGCCAATCTTGGCCCTGGGTCAGGGGTCAGCCTCTCCCTTCCAGACTCTCCCAGATGCAGCCATGCCCCATCAACTCCACTGTACCAACTGCCTACTACATACACCTTCACGCGCCCATTTCCTCCTGGAGAAAGGGGCTTGGCACCATGTGGGTGTTTACCGAATGAATGAGAGATTACAGCCTCCCAACAATAAAGAGAAGGGGAATCCCTCTGTCTCAAATTCATAGTCCAGCTCACCAGCTTTATAAAGGGTTCACTGTGTATGCACAAAGTAGAAGAGCTTCAAAATACAAAAATGCTATTCCGACTCCAAATTAACTAGTCTAGTAATTTATATAATCTATAAAGACGATCTTCAGGCTGAAACTGGATCTGAAACTCCTGTTGTCCCTACGTCTACAATCTCCTACAACAGAGGTGTTTCCGGGCCTTTCTATGTCCACTGAATCATGACGCCATCCTGACCGCTCTTCTCAAAACGCATGGACTCTATTTTTTCAGTTTTCTTTTTAGGATTAAGCACACACAGCACACCTCCTGACAATATTTTTAACAGAGAGCTAGGTACCCAGACAAGAGAGAAAGTCTTTGACAAACAGAAAGCACCCAATCTATCTTCAGTCATACCCGGGCTGTGGGGTCTTTTGTTCTGGTTTAACATGCCCATGGGCTCTCTTCAGAAGGATGGGTAAGTGAGAAATCCCAAAGCAGGTATCTGCTGTGGGAACTCATGTGTGACTACTGCACAACTTGGAAGAAACCAAAACCTTGGTGAACTTAGGTGTACAGAGGCAGCCTAATTAACTGGTGTCGTATGTGCTGTGGATTTGTTACCCTTAACCCAGGAACTTGACTTCTGACCACAGGGGGCTGGCTTCAATGTTGCTGGCTGGGCTGAAAAGGCAGCAATTGGAAAGAATAAAGATTTCTCCATACACCCTGTCAGAAGGGGTCTGCCCTGTGAACTGCCACTCCTTGATTTTAAAATTCAGACTGAATTATCTGTTCATTAAAAGACCACTACACTGATTCCAAATGGAAGTACGAAGACTACTTACAGTTTAGTTACTTCTACAGCACTAGCTACCTCAGGCCCTAATAATCTAACCTTTCTGTATTGCTTTGTAAATATTCTTTTTAAATGTTTTTTTGTTCTGTTTTTTTTTTTTTTTTTTTTTTTTTTTTAGACAGAGAGAGAGCATGAGCAGGGGAGGGGCGGAGAGAGAAGGAGATACAGAGTCTGAAGCAGGCTACAGGCTCCGAGCTGTCAGCACAGAGCCCGACGCGGGGCCCGAACCCACGGACTGTGAGATCATGACCTGAGCCAAAGACGGACGCTGAACCAACTGAGCCACCCAGGCACCCCGTGCTTTGTAAATATCCTTAATAGCAGAAACTATTAGTGTTACCCATTAACCTAAAATAATTACTACATTAAACGCTTGTATGTATCAACAGCGTTATCTTTAAAAAAAACAACACCTAAGTGCTTTTTAATGCAACGTCTAATTCATCATCATTGAGGAGAGCTGTTATTTCTACTTTGGTGGTGGTGACACAGAGTTACTGCTAAATGAAAAACAACAGGAACACACCCTTCCAAGCAAACTATAAAATCAAGAGGAGCTCAGTTTGTCATCTTTCACCTTCAGTCAGTAAGTATCTGCTAAGTCATTAACTAACTCTCCCATGTTTATCCTGTATGAAAAAAAAAAACCTAGCAGTAATACGGCACATTTTGACGGGAACCAGGTGGTTCTTACAGTCAAGATCTCACAAACAATATGATGTGTCATATGGTGACTACCCAAGATACAAAGCCAGCTGACTTGTTGGGTGAGTACAATAGTTACCCATTGTTGTGTAACAAATGATCCCAAAACCTACTGGCGTGAAACAACCATTTCATTATCCTCATGGATTCTGTAGGTCAAGAATTCAGAAATGTCATGATGGAGACATGTTCCTCAACACCTGTGGTCTTATCTTAGCTGGGATCATTGATAAACTAGAGGCTAGAACACTGGGGCTGGAAAATCTACTTCCAAGATGGTTTCTTCATTTATTTCTGATACAAGGCTGGGAAGGCTAAAGGAAAGGGTCAACCAGAGCACTTATGTGTTGGACTTCTTGCTTGGTGGGTCAAGCCTCCAAAAGCAGGCATTCCCAATGAACAAGGCAGAGGTATGGCCTTTTCGGGCCCAGCCTTGGAAGTTGCATGGGGCCACCCTCGTCACACTGTCTCTCAGAGTAGTCACAATCCCTTACTCCTATCAGATTTAAAGGAGCAAGACACGGATTCACCTCTCATTGGGAGAAGTACCAATGTATTTGCGGTCATGTTTTCAAACACCTACAGTGAGTCTTCAGTTTCCCACTGTCTGATGTACCAACAGTTTGAACTTGAACTTTTACTGATAAGCATGTATGTTGACAGAGTGTCAACCATAAATGGCTGAAATTATTTCTGTAGATAATCAGCTTCTGAATCGTGAGAGGTCATAGTTCCAGGGCAATAAAATGCCTATGTGGGTATTAGGTAAATATTAATTTGGGATAACAGCAAAGTAAAAAACTGGTGGAAGATTTGTTGGCACGTTTGGCTCTTAATTTTATGAAAATTATTCAGTGGTGCAAAAAAACTAAAGACTTTTTTCCCCCATCTCCATTAAGTTTATATAGCAATCTGATGCCCCAGTTAAATTAAAACATTTAAGAAGCTAGGAAACTTAGGGGGAAAACAATTTAACTTCATAGAACTAACTCTTCAGCTTGAGGTGATAAACTCAAATTCCTGTCAGGGTTAGGAAGGTAGAGAAATGAAAGCAGGCTGGGGTAAGACAATGGAAATATTGGGGACTGGGATTAACTAAAGCACATGTGTCCTTGCCTTAGGGTATCTGAATTTGTTTTTTTTTTTTTTTAAATACTGAATTTTCTAGAATTGGCTCTTAGACCACAGCTTATGATCTTTGATTTAGTTACATGATGGCTATTTCCTAGGTTTATGGTTTTTTGCCCTGGTCCCACTGGTTTATTTTGCACTCCTCTGAGACTGGAAAATACACACTCAGTATATATTTCTGTAGTTAATAATAAGCATTTATTAAGCATTTACTATGTTCCAGACACTGAACTAAGCTAATGACATCTGTATCTTAATTAATGCTCAACAGTCTTTTGGGGTATTACTGAACGCATTTTACCAATAAGGAAACAGAGCTTCAGGCACAAAGGTGATAAAGCTAGTAAATGGTAGAGTAGGTTCATACCTGGATAGGTTTGACCCCCACTGCATGTTATAATGTGCTGGTTTTGATGAAGATGGCTCCCCTCAACTATAGAGGGGTGGCCCACAAGAAGGAGGCGTGCCTTTGCAGATGCTTCTTTGGTTGTAACCCATCTAGCTACTCTAATTTGGGGATGGAGATGGCAGTTTGCCTGAAGCAATGGATATGCAGGGACAGTACTTCTTCCCAGAAATATGAGAAGTTTAAGAATATATAAGAAACAGAGATCACTGTACTCCTGTGCCCTGACAAAGTTCCTCTGGATACCTGAAAAGAGACCTTGAGTCTCAGTCTTCTAGAACATGGGCAGTGCCTGCACCATTGATAGCCTGATAGAATATCATCTACCAACAAGGCACTACTCATGCATTAATCAGAGAAGCTCAAGATACAGGATCACAGAAGTTGACGTTTCTGTGCTTAACAACCTCTCCTGGCAGACCGCGACACAATTTTTTCTTTTAAAAATTGGTTTTGAAAAATCCCCTTTAAAAAATCCTCCATTTCCTTGCAGAGAAAATTCAGATAGAGTTCTCATACATCAAACATATGACAGAGGCAGTTTTTAATCATTTAAATTATTTATCCTTCATTGTTTAATGCTTTATACCATTCCTCCATGCATAATTTATTATACCATTTATGTTTATTAAAAATTGATCATGGGGACATGCTCTCTCTCCATTCTCTCAGGCTACAGATATTTCTTTGTCAGATCACTTGGGAATAGACAATTTTTTAAAAAATTCACTTAAACAATTGTATGTCCCTTTCTTTTCTTAGGGTTCCTTTTCTTCCACAAAAGGACTACCTTAGTGTATTAACTGCTCATTTCCTTTTTTATATAGCAAGAAAGCTTATCTGAAGGCCCACTGAGGCTTTCATAAAAAAGGTTTACCTTACTTTCCTAGCTTTTAGAATGCAGATGTACAAAGGAGGCATGAAAAAAAAACAGATTCCAGAATCTTCTGTGATAGAGATCACAGCCTGTGGAGCCATCTTTTTCTCTTTCCTTTTTAATTTTGCTCCTTTTTTTTCCCCTTTCTTGTATGACTCATTTTCCTTGCCTTTATTATGTTGTTAGTCACTTCTTAACTTTCTTCTAGTTGGCCTGGGTCTTTCTCTCTTCTCCTTTTCCCAATTTCTTCCCAAATCCCTTGCCTTTGCACTTCTCAACCCTGTGACCCGAATTGCTCTCTGTAAGCCCTCAACCCCAAATCCTGTAACTCTCCAACACCAGTGTCTCCAACCCACCACCCTCAAAGTAAAAGATTCAAGAAGGTGACATCCCGGGACACTCCTGCCTCAGACCAAGTCCATGGGATGCAGAGGAGAAGTAGAAAGGAACAAAGTGTGTCACAGAGATGTGGAAGTTGAGAAATTAAGAAGCACCTAGGATATCATTATATATTAGTCTGAAAAAGGTCCGCAGGGAACTAGGACCCAAAGGAATCAAACTTGGTATGTTCCACTTGGCTCCCCTTGGTACTTCCTGCCCATCCCAAGGGGACCCAACCCTGCCCCTCTTCCATGGTTCCCTACTGGAGTGGAGGAGACCATCACGAGCTGCCAAAGTCAAAATCCTGAGGGTCACCCTTGCCTCTTCCCTCTCACTCACTCCGGTAACCAATCAATCACCAAGACGTGGAGATTCTACCTTCTAGTATCTCTGGAATCCATGCCCTGAGCTCCATACCCTTGTGCACCCACCATTCTCTCTTGCCTGACCCCCAGTTTTCTGGGGATCTCCAGCCCAGGCCCCTTTATTCTCAGCCTTCTGTAGCTGTGATCTCTCTGAAAGGCAGATCTGCTTCAAATCCTCTTCCCGTCATGACTGAGATCAAGTCTAATCTTCTTAACACGGCTTACCAGGCCTTCAATATGTGATGAGGTTCCTGCTTAATTCCCAGGCCTTTTATTTTGCAAACCCTCGGTGTGACTCCTCCTCTCCCCTACCAAACACGCCCATACAACTCTACTGTCTACGCTGCTCTCCAGCTGCACAGGACTTCTTCCAGTTCCACAGAAGGACCATGTTTCCTCCTGTCTCTTGGCCCAGGAGCATGCTGTTCCTTTAAGCCTCTTCACCCATCTCCAGGATGACTCCTCCACCCTTCCAGCCACGCTCCCGAGGTGCCCAGCCTGCCTCCCATCCTGCACTCACAGCTCTGATGCTTGCTTTCCTGTGCTCCCCACAGACTATAAACTCCATAAGGGCAGGCACCATGCTTTGTTTGTTCACCACTGTATACTCACTGCCTGGCACATAGCACGCACCCGAGAAGTATCATGTGTCTGAAGAATGACTCGCGTGGTCTGTTCCACTGGTGGCCTCCAATGAAGCATGCCTCCTGGTATTCACACGTTGTATTCCCCTTGAGTCGGGCTGTACCTGTGACTTGCTTTAACCAAAGAAAGGCTGCGGAAGTGACACACTGGTAGTTCTGGGCCTTAAGAAGGCCTGGCAGCTTCCACTTCTGTGATCCTAACCACCATATAAAAAGTCTGGAGACTCTGCTAAAGAGACCATGTGGAAAGATCACATGGAGAGGCCACTTGGAGAAGGAGAGGTCCCGACACTATACTATGGAAAGCCATCTCTGCTTTCCAGCTTGGTCCTGACCCAGCTCACCTGCCACCTGAAAGCAGCCTCAGTCTGACCACAGCCAAAACCAGCAGAAAGGCTCCCCAGCTGAGCTCAGCCCACACTGCAGCTTTGTAAGCAATTAAATGCCTATTGTTTTAAGCAGCTATGGTTGGGGTGGTTTATTACATAACAGCATGTAATTATAATAAACTAAATATATAAGTAAAGGGGAATAAAGAATGATTTCACAAATACATTTCATGTGAAGGCAAGTCAACGTTTCTAACCGGTAGATCCAAGAATATAGCAATAGAATTTAAAGGATATAGAGGAACGCATATCACCAGCTTCCATTTACAGCACATCACAATTTTCCTCTGCCATTTTCTTTGGTTTTAAGATATTTTCCAATGAAAAGATTTTCCTACTTTTTTTTTTTTTTAAAGGATTCCTGGTCTGACATTAAAGTTAAGGAGTCCAACCAAGGATGCAATGTGAACGTTACCACATGAATGGAAAGTAGCCCATGGCCAACCCATCCCGCTGTTCCATTTCCTCTTAGTCACCAGCAGGGCAGATCCACAGCTGTGGATGAGTACAGGGGGGCTGCTGTGTTTAGGGGGCACTGGAATGCTGTGGGGGCTCCTGGCATCAGACTGGGCATCAAATGTTCACTGTGAAAAATCACCCAAAGAACAGAATGGCCAATTTTTACTGGTAGGCTAATATAATTAGTTGAAGTAAATAGCTACTCATGCCTTTAGCTGTAGGCATCTAATCAATTATACACACACACACACACACACACACACACACACACACAATATTGATGCCCCATGGAGACAGCTGACACACACTGTTACATAATCCAGGATATGGCAAGATTATTTTAAAAAAATAATAAACCCATGTACATTTGCAGAATGAGGAGAAAGACTACTAAATTTATACTGGCTTAGTGGAATTTTGGATTGCTACTTCTAATAACTGCTGCTCTTTCAGAAAGAAAAAAAAACATTATATAAGAACTATGGCCTTAGCAAAGTATGTCTCTTGTGAAAATACAAAATGGAATGCCAATTATCTTTTCTAACAGTTTACACTGCACTAATACTTTGAATTTTCTGAATGGTTTTTAGTAGGTAAAACTGCCAATGTATTGGTTGGAATGTATCATTTCTTTTAAAACGATATCTAATTAAGAAACCTTACGTGATGGAGAATAAAGATTTAGGAAAAATCTGGCAGTGTGAATGATATATGTTTAGAAAGAGAAGGATCTGTTCTCAGTGTTTACAGAGCTCCAGACACTAAGCAGAGAGAAACAGAACCTGAAGCATAAATGTTACTGTCCTGTCAGCTGGTGACACTGACCATGAACCCCCTTTTTTTAAAAAAAAATCTTAACATTTTGTATTTATTTTTGAGAAACAGACAGAGAGACAGAGCACAAGCAGGGGAGGGGCAGAGAGAGAGGGAGACACAGAATCCAAAGCAGGCCCCAGGCTCTGAGCTGTCAGCACAGAGCCCGATGTGGGGCCTGAACTCACAAACGGTGAGATCATGACCTGAGCTGAAGTCTGACGCTTAACCGAGTGAGCCACCCCGGCATCTGACCATGAACCCCTTTTAAACACTGCTGAGAGGGGTATCTGGGTGACTCAGTCGGTTAAGCGTCCAACTCTTGATTTCAGCTCAGGTCATGATCTCATGGTTGGTGAGATCAAGCTCCTTGTCTGGCTCACTGCAGATAGCTCTGAGCCTCCTTGGGATTCTCTCTCCCCCAACTCTCTTTGCTCCTCCCCCACTCACATGCTCAAGTGTGCTGTCTCTTAAACTTAAAAAAAAAAAAACGACACTGCTGAGAACAAAATAAAGAACTAAAAAATGGAAATATTTCCCATTCTTTTTTTTCTTCCCTAGGTAAGGGTGCTCTTTGAATAGATGGCATTCGGCAGCTTGCTGGGACCCAGCGCCCCTGGAGAATGGAAAATCTTGTTCTTAAACTTTTCCTCTTCCAGGGGTAACTCCTGGCGGAGGCAATGGACTGTGCTTCGATTTGAGGGAGAGTAAAAGATACACAGGCAGTGAAAATGAGCCAAGCAACCCAGGGAAGAGAAAAGGCTGGCATAGAAACAATAGGATTTTGCAATAGAAGGAACCTGGGAGATTATCTTGGTGAAGCCAATCATCTCAGACACAAGGAAGGGGCACCATACTTTGCAGTAATGATGTGGGCTCATCAGTCACTAGGCTGAGCCTTCTCACATGATTTTATTTCATAGGTATTTAGTGTTTATCGGGTAAGGGGCTGAATATGATGAAGGCAGCCAAGGAATATCCAGAAAGGACACATGGTTCTGTTGGTGGTAGAGGTGGGGCTGGGAGGAGCAGGGCAAGGTGGGAAGACAAGGTGGAGAGGGTCCTGACTGAGCCACGGGAGTCAGAGGAGAGAAGGGAGAAAGAGGGAGACGATGCTGCTAGAGATGACTGTGTTCATACAACCGACACAGGTCCCGTGACGGTTAGACCAAGCCACTGAGAATCACCAAGAAGTTTATTAAATGCAACCCGTTAAGTAGAATGAGCTTCTGCAGAATCCTGCGAGCAACCTGTATGCTTGAAAGGGGCAAAGACAGCGTGAGGCACCTCTGAGAAGTGCGCGGTTGTTCGAACCCCGTTCTGGGGGAGGTTCACGGAGCCCTTCACAGGGCACCACATAGGGCGGTCCACTCCACTTCACCTAGAAAAGCTTTGCTTCTGTTTGGAAAAAAAGACTCCTCTGCTTAACAAACACAAACTGCAACCACCAGTGCAGCACAAGGACATTGGGACAAGGATCCTGCAGACAGGAGTCAGAGCCGCAGCCCCACCGCTAACTAGCTGTGGGTCCTCCCACGAGGTGCTTCGTCTCCTTGGGCCTCTGTTTCAATATCTGCAAAACGAAGACAATACCCATCTTACGCAGCCATTTTGAGGATTTAATGAGATACATTGTGTAAAAATACTTCGAAATTATTTCACAGATGCAATAGACTGTGAAATATAAAAGGTAAATTAAAAAATATTTTAAAAATTGTTATTTGAGAGGGGGGGGGGATTGAGAATCTGAAGCAGGCTCCATGCTCAGTGTGGAGTCCAACACGGGGCTCGACCCCATGACCCAGGGGCCACCATCTGAGCCTAAATCAGGAGTCAGACGTTCAGTCAACTCAGCCGCCCAGGTGCCCCAGTAAATTTTTTTTATGTTTATTTATTATTTTTGAGAGAGAGACAGAGCACAAGCGGGGGAGGGGCAGAGACAGAGAGAGGGAGACAGAGTCTGAAGCAGGCTCCAGGTTCTGAGCTGTCAGTACAGAGCCCAATGTTGGGGCTCAAACCCACAAACCACAAGATCATGACCTGAGCTGAAGTCAGCAGCTTAACCGACTGAGCCACCCAGGAGCCCGTAAGTTTTTTGTTTTTTTTTTAAAGAAAGTTCTAAGTCAACAGGTACATTTAATGGGGGCCATTTCCTGTTTCCTGTATTTACACTGACAAAATCTAGGGCTGTCTGAGAAGAAAAGCATTATTTAAAGAAGATTCTTGGTGCTTGGCACAATTTCATTGACTCTCTGCAAGTAAGCTACATAAGATCTTTCTGGCACTCTAATAATCTACCTCTAGGGCTTGACAAATAATGCCGGCAGGAGAACAGTTAAACTGACAGAGAATGGATGAAAAACCTCATGCTCCGTGTTTGTGGCTTTCAAGTGAGGATGGACACCATTGCTTGCATCAGGAAGGCTGACACAGGATCAGAGGCTTAGCACTGGAAGGGACTTCCAGATTACCAACCTCTATTTACAGCTGCGAAAACTAACAACTTGGGAGGGGAAGTGACTCCTCCAAGATCACACACATTAGCAGTTGTGGGACGCAACCTGACATCCAGCACTTTTCCACTGCAGGAAGTTTGACTGATCATGGCAGACTCCTAAAACCTAATCTCTCATCAATAATATATCTGTGTGCCATTAGCTCAACTTTCCCATAATCCACTTGGACAGGCTTCAGAAGGCATTCCAATGAATGAGATGTAGAGATGGTGGCATCTCTACCGTGGCCCGGGGGTAGGGTGAACCACATCCTGGTTTGCCTAGGACAGTCCCCATTGATGCCTGTTGTCCCAGCATGATTATTAATAGTGCTCCCTTGCCTCTCACAAGTGTCTGATTTGGATGGAAAATTATAAAGCACTCTTTGTGCTTTTCTGGGAGCAAGAAGGAGACCCAGGGTGGAACTGGCCCTAAGAGCTTGGTGTGGTGGTTTAGAACCAAGAGAGAGATGTGATAACTGTCTTCAAATATTACACGTCTGTCCTATGTTAATAAAATTACGCCGTTCTGTGGCTATAAGGACTAGAACGTGAACCACCACATGGAAACCACAGGGCTGGAATTCTTCAGTAGAAAGAAGTATACTTTATTTATTTATTTTAATTTTTTTTTAAGTTTATTTATTTTTGAGAGAGAGACAGAGAGAGTGAGAGGGGAGGGGCAGAGAGAGAGAAGGAGAGAGAGAGTCTCAAGCAGGCTCTGCACTGTCAGCGTGAGCCCGATGTGGGGCTCGAACTCATAAACCGTGAGATCGTGACCTGAGCCGAAACAAAGAGTCAGAACGTTTAACCAATCGAGCCACCCAGGCGTCCCAAAAGAAGTGTACTTTAAATAGTCTCTGGAGTCAGACTGCCTGGGTTCAAATCCTGATTCTGCCATTTACTGGCTCTGGGATGGTAGGCAGGCTGACTAACATTTTGTGCTTTAGTTTCCTCATTGGCAAAATAAGAATAATAAAAAGAGAGCCAGATACACAGGAAATGCTCCATAAACATTTGCTCCTACCATTATTACTACTATCATCACTGACTGTTATTTGGCAGGTGGTGGGTGTTCCCAAGAGTGAAGGCTGCAGAGGAGTGAGGTTTGGGGGCAACTGCCTAGGAGGGGTGAGTTCAACTCTACTGGTCCAGTGGGAGCCTGGTGTCTGGTTGGGTGCGGATGTGGCCGCGACATGAATGGTCTTCGTCTTCTTGGGGAGCCGGGAGCTGAATTACCCTGCCTGGTGCAGAGCACCCAACCTGGCCCCAAGTGGAAACTGCACATACCCGTGGCAGGAACAGGCCCACATGCTGTCACTCATCTCCTGGATTGGTGCTTCAGACCGTCAGCATCTAGCAGACAGGAGGCAGGTCAGTTGAACTTTCTTTGACCAGCACTGAAGAAAAGCTAGCACAGAGTCCTACAGAGATGGGGCTCAAACATTCTCGACTATGGTTCCGCGGAGTTTAGCCACTCTGAAACGGGCAAGAAACCCACGAGGGGGGAAATGTATGTATGGAATTATAATCATATTTGTAGCCGGTGGAGCTAATCTGAGTGTCCTGAAATAGGGCGAGCAGACAAGCGAGTTTCCGATAAGTGTTTCTATCTTCGTGTCATGTTTGATTTCTAGCCCTCCACGGCGGCAACCCGAGACGAAGCAAACCAGTGGTGCACAGGCGCTCTCCGGGAATGAGAGGTATGCTTTAACCAGAGAAGGCTCGGCACTGGAGACCCGGCACAGCGAGCAACAAAACAAAGTGTGGTCTCTGCTAAGTGTCTTTTGGCATTTCTCAGCCTACTGTCTTGATTTTGAGAGATTTTTCCAGCAAGTATTTGGAAGGGATACCTCAGATCTTTATGAGAACACAGACACAACAGCTTTACCAAAGGTCGGTATGTACATTCATAGATCCGTAATCACTCAGACCTCATTTCTAGGAAGAGCATTTCCATTTTACAAATTAATTTTTAAATGTTTGTGTCAGTGGGGGGGGGGGGGTTAGGCAGTAGAGAAGTTAGGGGCTGACTGAAAGGGGAACAAAAAGCATTTCTCATATAAACATGTCTTTTTCAGTAATCTCCTTCCCCAAGAATTACGGTCAGGAGTGAAAAGACGGAGGGAGGAAATAAGGTCCTTAGGACCATTTATGGGGACCAGGGCCACAGATGAGGCTTTGTGAATAAGGTCATGCTCTAGGAAAAATCATTTTCCTGACCTGAATCTAGGAGTAAATGCCCCAGTGCCTCCAGTTTGTAAGAGTTACCACTCAACTGCTACCAAAACCCCCAGGAGTTCAGAAGAGGAACTAATAAAACATTTTCCCCTTCAAAGCACTTGGCTAATGTTTCCCACTTCAACTTTACAAAGAACCTTGAAGGCAGCCATTAATAGTCGTCATTTTAACAGACCAGAGAGAAAGATTACAAGAAATGTGGGAACAAAACTCAGGAATTCACGGTCCTCCCCAGCCCCCAGCCTTACCCTTTCCAGGGGAGAAGGGCAGAGAGTGGCCTTTGGCTTCCGAGGAGAAGCAGTGAGCTCAACACTCATTTTGTTTTTATCGGGGTTTTATCTGTGAAATTCCCCAATCCCACTGGCACACCCCTGAGATATCAGGGAAGGGCAAATTGCAGGGACCGTTGCAGATACGACAGGGCACGGTGGTAAGAAAACATGTGCAGGTTTTTTTCTTTTTTCCACTTTCCACCACTGAGCTCCTCTGTTTCGGTTGAGCTCAGCAGCACAAGTGCCTTGGATAATCTAGAAATTGCTTCCATATGTGGGCACAGGAAAGAATGTACTCACTGGCTGCCTGAGAAGGAAGCTCTGGACAGCCTCTCTTTCCTGCCAGAAAATGTTTCTCAGGCTGAAGACAGCCACAGGGTGTTTGAGCTGAAGGAGGTCAGAGCGAGCATCTCCAACCTCCCCAAATAATGGATGAGGAAACCGAGGCCCAAGTTCATAGCGACAATGATGGAGTTAAAACTAGAATCTGGGGCTCCCTGCCTGCCTTGTGATTTGCATGCTCTTTTGCATTTACATTTGGTCTTATCCAAGAGAATTCTTTACGTTAAATACGAGTAAATAACTGAGCAATGTATTAAAAACACAGACAGAGTCTGCTAGGTGGGCCCGCCAGTCTGTGAAGACACATCTCCAAGGTCCCAAAGCCTATGTCCATGTCCCAGAGCCAAAGAGCTACCTGTTTAAGGCAGAATCCCAGGGGATCTTTTCAAAAGTGCAAATTATCCTCAGTTCCCAGCCATTCCTAGCTATTTCCTCTGGGGTTGGGCTATGTGAAACTTGAGCACATGTCTAAAATTGACAGCAGTCATCTTGGGGTTATATTTGTTGTATTTGCTCACTTTTAGGAGGGAAGCCACCCTTTTAGAGTATCTTTCCCAAATCATATCATGTCTTTGCCTCTTCTCTCAGGAAGCAAATTCCTGCTTCCATGCCTACTCCCCTCCTCCCTCCCAGAACTGTAGCTGATTTAGTACAGCGGCAGGAATGGCAAGAAGTTGGGATCTGGACCAACAGACTCAGGTCCTGAAGGCCCCCACCCGGGGCTGGAAGCTTACACGGAACCCAGCTCAGGGGGCTCCTTTCACTTGCTGCATCAGGACCCACGTCAGGGTCTCCACAGCCCCAGACCACTACTTAGCTCCGTGCTCCATTAGTGCTGGGTTGCTCTGGAACTTAAAACAGACTCCACGGAGGATCCAATAAAGAGTGGTCCCCAAGCACCCTCCTCTCTACAGAAACTTGGGTGATTTAAGCCTAAGTCACATCATCCTGGACTGCCTGACCCAAGAGGTAAACTAAGGGCAGGCTCAGATTCGCAACCGTGGAAAGTCTGAGTGCCCTCTCTCCTGTTCCCTGGTCGGCCAGGGTCAGTTTGCTCCACGCCACTTGAACTTCTCTCAAAGCCAAGAGCCAGAGCAATTCGTCCCAAGGCCTGCCTAAGAGTCAAACCAGACAAACCTCAACTTTTTAAAGGCTTGCTGTGTGGAGGACCTGAAACTCAGATGGGGTTTAGCAGTTCTGCTACACAACCCAAACTTTTCTGGGCCTTTCTTATCTGTCCTGTCCCATTTATATGACATTATGACTCAAGTGTGTTAAAGTGCCCTTCAAATAATGTTGTGGGTTTGCTTTTTTATTTTTACTTTTTTTTTTTTTTTTTGAGAGCAGGGGGAGGGGCAGAGAAAGACAGGGGGAGAGAGAGAGAGAGAGAGAGAGAAAATCTTCAGCAGGCTCCATCCTCAGCATGGAGCCCGACACGGGGCTTGATCTTACGAACCATGAGATCGTGACCTGAGCCGAAATCAAGTCGAATGCTTAACCGACTGAGCCACCCAGGTGCCCCCAAGTCACATTTTTTTTAAAATACTACCATACATAATTAGGATTTTTACTAGCCTAGTTGCAAGTACTAATGAGATAACATGGTCTCTGAAGAAACATTGAATACTTAATATAAATGAGACCCAGAACTAGGGATGTAACACTGAACACAGTCCTGTAATATGGTTCCTTCTTTCAGGGAACGCGGGACGAAGGGGTGTCTCAGGCTCCTGTGTGTCAGTTTATGCTTCCACTTTTCACTACAAACCTTAGTGGACAGAAATCCTTACATGAGGACCCATGCACTGTGAGCACGGCCGGTCCTCTCCGTGCCAGGACACCACATCGCAAGCACTCAAGCGCTTGCGGTGTGAGCGGGGCCTAACTCTGCCTCCGGCCCCTCCCTCAGCCATGACCTCCTCTCCCTTCCTTGCTCCTGCCTCGCCATCACTTCTCCACCAGCTTCTAGTGATCAGAAAAGTGAGGGAAACCTCTCCTGGGGCCAGGAAGCCAATGAGACCAGTTTCTACATGTCTGACACATTTCTGTCCAAATCCGTATTTTTCAAACTGCCGGCTGTTGCCTATTCTCGGACAGACGAGTCAACTGAGTGGGTCGAAATGTGCTTTTTAAAACACATATACATACACACACGCACACACACACACACACATAATGTATCGCATTTAGTACGAATGGGAATTGTTTTATAAAACATTTGTTTCTCTTATCTATGTATCTACGTGTACTAGATCTCAATGAAAAATGTACTTCTTACTGTGAGTCATGGTCAAACAAGGCTTCAAAACGCTGGCTCGGACAACGCTTCTTTATGTGGTGTACTCACTGTTCACAGAGAGAGAGATTGCTTTTCAAATACTGCCCAGATGCCACATCCCTTCACATCTGTTATTCAAGTATAGGAACAGGGCTACCCTCTGAGCATGTGTCTTGTTGTTCTTCAAACTCAACACCACTCATTGTCTCTGAAATTTTACCTTTTGGAAGTATTTTGAGTCTGGAAAGAAGGGACCCACCAGACCCCTGAATCTATACGGGGGAAGTTTCGTCACCTGTGGCTTCTGTATTAGAAATGAGTTGATTCGTGAAGTTCTTCAGCTCTGGGCCCTTGTGTTGCACCTTGTGGGGGACGAAAGGAGGAACTGGCTGGGCCGATTTATGCAATAGGGCTAGTTACGGCATACTCTGCCCCCTAGTTCCTCCGAGCAAGCAGGCCGATACTGGTCTCATGAGAGTTCATCCCTTCACACTGCTACTGGGAGAGTAAGGTCAGGAGAAAGTGGGGCCCGCTTGCCCACAGCAGCCCCCTCAGTACCCCCTGACCCCTCGGAGGAGAGCTGGAAACCACTTTCTGCACCATCTAGGCTTACAGAGGCAGACGAACAGCAAGGGGGCAGGAGTAGCCAGAGGGGTCCGGCATCACAGGAGGCTGGCTGACACTGGCACGGCACAAAGGCGGGACGTGTCACAAAACTGTCATTCTAATCAAGCACAAGGCAGGGAAACCACAGACATGGGAGCCAGACACTTATAACTTGGTATTTTTTAAATTTATTTTTATTTTTAGAGCATGCGAGCAGGGGAGAGGGGCAGAAAGAGAGAGAGAATCCCAAACAGGCTCCACACTCAGCATGGAGCCCAATGCGGGGCTGGATCCCATGGGCCTAGGATGATGACCTGAGCCAAAATCAAGAATTGAACACTTAACTGACTGAGCCACTCAGACGCCCCTGTTTCATTTTTTTTAATGTTTATTTATTTATTGGGGGTGGGGAGAAATCTTAAGGAGGCTCCACATTCAGCATGGAGCCCTACGCAAGGTTCAATCTCACAACCGTGAGGTCATGACCTGAGCCAAAATCAAGAGTCGGACACTTAACTGAGCCACCCAGGTGCCCCCAAAACTTGTAACTTTGAATCCTATCTCTGCCTCTGGTTTCTTGCTTAATTCTAGAAGGGGGGTTCCAGGTCATACCAGATAAACAAAAGATCCTGTTATCCTCTGGTCAAGAACAAGGACCTACAGATTTGAGGCTAGAAAGGCCCCATGGGCCTGGTGAGCTGTGCCCATCCCTGAAAACCTTTCAGATCACATCCAGCTTAAGAATGAACTTGGTTTTGGGGGCACCTGGGTGGCTCAGTAGGTTAAGTGTCTGACTTCAGCTCAGGTCAGGATCTCACAGTTCATGAGTTTGAGCCCCACATCGGGCTGTCTGCTGTCAGCATGGAGCCCACTTTGCATCCTCTGTCCTCCTCTCTCTACCCATCCCTATTCCCCCACCTCTAAAAAAAGAAAGAAAGAAAGAAAGAAAGAAAGAAAGAAAGAAAGAAAGAAAGAAAGAAAGAAGAGAAAAGAATGAACTTGGTTTTGTTTTATCTGTTTCTGGGGACAGCTTTTTTTATTTTGTCTTTCCTGGGCTTGAAAAGATGGCCAGATAAATTGCCACAGAAGTCCCCAAGGGGACTGACAGAACTGCTTGAAGGGAGGGAAGGAATAATTTGTCCCACACCCCTTGGCGGTCCACCAAGAGGGTGCTTTTGAGAACTGCTGGTCAAGGTAGTTTTAATTCCCCCCAAATGCTCTTGCTGTGGGTGGGATCACACAAGACCAGGGATGAAATCAGCCCCAGACAAAGTTACTTTACAGCTCCCTTGGGGCCCAATTTGAGGCAGAAGAGCCCAGAAGTGGGAAACACAGCTCTGGATGCCCTCTGAGTCTCAGGTTTCTGTCTCTCCCGGATGCAGAGCTGACTTCCTCTCCATTCTTGCCTGTGGGGATTCCCAGGCCACTGCTCTGCAGGTACGAAGGTTACCTATAGTTGTCCTTGTCAGCAGAAGTGTCTGTTGGGCCCCTGTGCTTCTGACCCCAGACGTCAGCAGTCTTGCCCAGGTTGCCAGTGGTGCAGAGGTCCGCAGGGAGGCCTCCACAGGCTGCCCAAGCCTCTTCCAGGAAGGGCTTAAAATTCTCCATCTCAGTAATGTAGCAAGAGCCCTGCAGCCTGCAGGCCTCTGGGACCCAAATCCTGGTAGAGACCTGACTGCCTGATAGTCACTCTCAGCAGAAGGGTTTTGAGATACATCTTCCTTTATGGTAAAGAAGTGACCATTTCCCTCTTCTTCCCCATCCCTCTCACTGAACTCTGCTATAAACTGAGCCAGTTCAGTTCCTTCACCTTCAAAACAACAGACTTGAGCAGAGTAGTGGGGACAGATAACTGCTCTCCTGGCCAGGACAGTCTAGAAGGCAGAGGCTTGGCCCTGTGAACTCCACACGAGCCCCTGCCCTGAACACTGCCTTGCCTTTCCTCAGCTGGGTTTTACTGTGGTTTGGACCTGAAGGAGGTTTCCAGCTGTACCCCTCACACTTTAGGGCAGTGTTAGCTTTGGCCTTGTCCAATAAGGAAATGGACCATTCTATGTTCCACCTGTAACTTAAAAAGAAAATCACTTAGGGACTATTTTATCCAATCTCGGGCAGGGAAAAAAGCACTGGGCCGGAACTCAGCAGGCCTGTGTTCTCGCGTCAACTCTGCTACCAACCAGCCTTGGCCTTGGGAAAGCCACCTAACTTCTCTGGGGTTCTGTTTCTTCACCTGTGAAGTGGGAGGACGGGCAAAAAGATCTTTATCTTCACTTTGCTTCCTAACTCCAATATTCTGTTATTTTATAAGAGGTTCTATGTTTTACAGTTGAGTATTAATGTTTTTTAATGTTTACTTTTGAGGGAGAGAGAAACAGAGCATGAGCAGTGGAGGAGGGGCAGGGGTAGGGGGAGACACAGAATCTGAAGCCGGCTCCCGGCTCCAAGCTCTCAGCACAGATCCCCACTCGGGGCTCGCACCCACAAACCGCGAGATCATGACCTGAGCTGAAGTTGGACGCTTAACCAACTGAGCCATCCAGGTGCCCCTACAGTTGAGTATTACACTCCTCCCCCCTCAGCTAAATATAACCTGTGTTATTCATTTATTCTCGAGAAAATAATGTGATGCTAGTCAATGACACCAGTCTTAGGCAGCATTTGTGACACTCTAGGAAGATTTTCTTCCTCACTAGAGACACTGCAGTCTTAGAGGGTCATTTAGAATGTATGTCTGTGACGAGAGTCAGGTGTTAAAGCGGATGATTCAGAGAGAAGTTACTGCTGGACCCAAAACACCACTGAAGAGGAGGTTGGTCTTCACTGCTTCAGGCTGCCCTTTCCCAGTGGGCTGGTGCCCCTAACCCAGACACATGAAGGGAAAACAGAGGAACAGAAAGCTCAGGTCATTTTCCCAGAATACTGTACTAGTGATCAGTCACCTGCTTGAAAAAAGCTGGGGCCACTTAGGTCCTTTCCAATTTTCTGCCCCTCGCTGAAGAGCCAGAGGGCAGGGTGAGCATCACGGTTCAGAGCGGGCTCTGAAGCCACGTGGACTGGACCGAATCTGGACTCTGCTAAGTGAATGGTGTGAACTTGGGCAAGTTTGTTCCCCACAAATTCCTCATCTGCTAAATGAAGATAACAGTGCCTGCCTCATAGCATCATCATATGGATTCAGTGGGCTAATTTATTAGAGCATTTAGAACATTACCTGGTACATAGTAAGCAATATCTATGTTAGATACTATTATGATTATCACTTGTAAAAATGATTACTGGAAATCTGGAGGAATAATTCATTTTTTACTTCTGCGAGTAAGCACGCGAAAAGCAGGCAACCTCTTATTTCTGTTTCTGTTTCCTAAGGAGTTCTTTCGAAGAGCAGACCATCGCTTAGGCCAGCTCACCAAGAGTCCCTATATTTGCAGCCCCCTGCCCAGAAACCTCATTAACAGGGGACCTTCTTGGAAGGGTGGGGGAGGTTAAGGATCTCACTCCTTTCACTCCATGGCTCCCTGCCCCAAGCTGAGGCTTCTCCCTGCAGCTTGAAACCACCAGATTCTTTTCCGTGCTGTCACTGCTGACCTCTGCACTCTGTCCACCACCAGAAGCCTCTTCCCTTTTCCTCTCCCCCTCTGTGTTGCTGGAGCCAGAGCTGAAGGGGAGCACAGGGGAAGTTTCCACTAGGACTTCATCCTCTCTTGGGCCTCGGGGCTGAAACTCAAAAACATTTTCTCCTAGTCACAACCTTATCTAAGATGGTGGTTAGGCTCTCTTGGGCACCAGTCCTAAGGTTCAGTTTCCTGGGTAGACAAGTTTGTCTAACCTCTCTGTAAAGCAGAAAGTCCACAGGGGCACCATTGACCAGCCTGTTGGCCCAGGATCTTTCCATGCATAACTGGAGATCCTGTAATGTTAGCACCAATCTCAAGAAGCAAAAGCAGCACACAGTTTCTTGGAAGATATCCAAGATGGTCTGCCTCCGAGCCAAAATAGCAACGTGTTGTTCCTCAGGCCACGAGTAAGAAATGCAAACAAGAGACTCAACCAGCAATGCTCACAACCACCAACCAATGAGCATGACAGAACTCTTAAGGTGAAGCCCCATCTGGGTATTTTTATCCGTTCCCAGGAATCACCACCATCACAGTGAAGCAACACACAGTCACCTGCATATGGTGTTTTTGTCTGAGCCTATACAAAAAGCACTTTAGTGAGCAATGACCTCTGCCTTCTAAAAAGCCACAAAGGCTGATGCATGTAACATCCCAACAATGGGGGCGTCTGGGCGGCTCAGTTGGTTAAGCATCTGACTCTTGATTTCCACTCAAGTCACATGATCTCACGGTTCCTGGGTTTGAGCCCCGCACTGGGCTGCACACTGACAGTGTGTAGCCTGCTTGGGATTCTTTCTCCCTGTCTCTGCCCCTGCCCGGCTTGGGCACATGCATGCATTCTCTCTCTCTCTCTCTCTCTCTCTCTCTCTCTCTCTCTCTCTCAAAATAAATAAACATTTTAAAATTTAAAAATAAATAGAAAATAAGCCCCAGCAGTGGACTTTCCTAATGAAGTTTGGAACTGGTGCCTTGTGGTTATATCTGAAGTGCTCCATAAAAGGAGTAAACAGATGGGGGCGCCTGGGTGGCTCAGTGGGTTGAGCGTCTGACTTCGGCTCACGTCATGATCTCACAGTTCGTGAGTTCGAGCCCTGCGTCGGGCTCTGTGCTGACAGCTTGGAGCCTGAAGCCTGCTTTGGATTCTGTATCTCCCTTCTCTCTGTTCCTCCCCTGCTCGCGCTCTGTCTCTCTCCCTCTCAAAAATAAATAAAGGTTAAAAAAAATTAAAAGAAAAAGGGTAAGTAAATGATGCATGCACACGTGTATAGTAGATGGTGAGGACAGGTGGTTTCAGGGTTATGACCGTGTGTGTCCTAATGGAAAATAAGGGTCAGTATAATGGATGTGTATACGCATATAGTGAGGTAGTGTGATTTTCACTGGATGTAAATAAAACAAGATCTGCTAGGCATACCTGGACAGCGTCTAGCGGAAATCCCACCTCTACCAATGACATTACAAAGAAAATCTCAGGGTAATAGCTAATGTTCTTTCTTCAGCAAGTACACAATGAGATTCAAGCATAAAGAACTCAGGGGGTTTGCTGAAATATAACTCTATTTTATATATTACACATAACACACATACACTATTTTAGCTAAATGAGAGATGCCACTTGTTTATCAAACATTTAGTCAAAAACAGGCAAGGTGAAATTTCAGAGTCATCGGGTCTCTGACTGATAAGTTAAAATGTTTATGAGTGCACTATTTATAGACGGTGCCCAATGGGGAGCCGCTGTAAGCCCCTGAACAGGCATCCCAGACATCCTCCGAGCCTCAATCTCCCTATCCCTGCAGATTTCTCCACTCAACTTCCACATAGTGTTTTATTGTTGTCAAGGTCACAGGACTACTGGCATTCAAGCCGGAACTGGAAGTGTTGAGCTCCTATCTTTCTGCTCTGTCCACCTTCCCACTCTACTTTGACCAGAGGATCCAATGGAAAAGACATCAAATAAATGAGCTGGTTGATAGCAGGACTTAACCTGAAAGTGGCTTAATTTTCAAGAGTCCACACTGCCTCTGAAGATTGAAAGGCATCTAAAGGCAGAGGCAGAGCGAAAGGAAAGGAGAGCACAGGGGCCACATGCATCAGTACATGGGGGCGCTCAGAAGATGCGAGCGTTCGCAAATCCCAGCGCTGAGACTATGGTAGATCTCGAGAGAAAAGCTGCCAATTCCCTGGGGGGGACCTACTCTCCCTCCCCATTGACCACTCACCAGCTAAAACCTAATGGCAGCTGCCTACCAAGGTTAGCCCTACATAAAGCCACCCAGGCAACAGGAACCCAATCCCACCTCAGGATTCTGGGAGTCGGGACCAGTGGACTTCTGGCCTTGAGCACGACTTGTATTTTTAAGTGGTGGAGGGAGAGTTCAGGGTCCCTCAGATTGGGCCACGTGGGGAGACACTGGGTCTAGAGACTTCCCCGTTCTCCTCAGATGCCCTGTCTTCCTATAGCGAAGTCTCCAGCAAGGCTGACTGCGAGAGCCAGAACACGGGACTGCATTCTCGGAACCCACTCAACTTTCATGGACCTTTGGGGCTCTGCACAAGGACACCCACCCTGAGGAACTGCTCTGGCTACATCAGGTCAGGACTCCAGCGTCCGCCTCTCTTGGGAACTCATGTCCTCTGCCCGATTTAGCTCCCTCTAGTCAGACATGTCAGTTCGCCTGTCTGGTCTGGGGCGCTTTCCCAGCATGAGGCCCTTGGCTTGTCGCAGCTCTGGCAGTTTGGGCAGAACATACAGACTTATCTTTCAGGGGACTCTGATCTGGACAATTCAGACTCGTTCAGGAGACTCCGTCCTTCGAAGGTATGACTCTGATGTGTTCTTTTTCTGAACAGGACATCCCTTTCTGAAGCATCTGAGCCTTTAAAACACTAACATTAGAAACAGAGTAAAACTTAATGAAGGCAGATATCAAGGACCCACAGGATTTCTTCATTTTCAGTTCGGACTTCTGCTGCCCAGACACAATCTTCCTGCCATCTGCGCCAGGTTAGCTACAAAGCCCTGTTATTATTCTGGGCTACACAATGCTGGCCCGACCTCCCCGAATACAAGAAATTGTGCTGATTGATTTAGTTATTCTGTTCCTATAAACGACCCCAGTTGTGCAGATGTTTCTGATTAACCAATGTACTGCTGGAGTTATATACAAATAATTTTCTAATGAACTCAGCAACTAGCAGAACAGGAGACGTGGGATCTAGTCCCACCTCCCAGAAAAACAAGCAAAAGCAACGGTGCAGGGGCTTTTCAGCAATGTTCCAGGTTTAAATTCCTATCTGCTGTGATTCACTTTTTCCTCTTTTTAAAAAGTTTTTTTTTTTTCAACGTTTATTTATTTTTGGGACAGAGAGAGACAGAACATGAACGGGGGAGGGGCAGAGAGAGAGGGAGACACAGAATCAGAAACAGGCTCCAGGCTCTGAGCCGTCAGCCCAGAGCCCGATGCGGGGCTCGAACTCCCGGACCGCGAGATCGTGACCTGGCTGAAGTCGGACGCTTAACCGACTGCGCCACCCAGGCGCCCCCCACTTTTTCCTCTTGATGTAATCCGCTATAACTTAGAACGAATGCTCTCAAAGAACCTTTGTCTTCAGATTTCTGGACTCGAAAGGGAAACTCCGTTAGCTCTGCGTGCTCCAAACTCCTTTAAAATTTCCCATCTTTTGTATTTCATAAATTTCTGTTTTTATTAAAACATTTATATTTCCGGAGACAATTTCTTAAATAATACACTTTTACCAGGAGAAAATTGGGACTGAAGAGTCTACATTGACTTTATTATAAAGAGAAATCAAGTGTTTTGTTTCACTTCAATACAGAACGATTAGGCTCAGTGGGGTTAGGCTCAAATTTTTCTCCTCCAGTTCTAGAAGACAAATCACATGCACATTAGAAAATTAAGGAAAAGACAAGACATGAATAATTCAAATGAATGGGTTTTTTTAAAGTAAAGATAGTGACAAGTGCTCCCTGCAGAAATCATTTGAAACAAAACAGGAAAAAGAGATTAGAAAGCTTATCCTTCTAAAATAAATTATGCTGGCAAGGATATGGGGGAAACAGATATTTTCAAGCAGTGTTAGTGGGACCGTGAATTACTACAACTTTTGGAAAATAATACCACTTTGGGGACTCTGACAGACAAAAATAAAAGCTTCTGTGTGTTAGCTCGTTCGAATTTACACACATGGATGTTCAGAGAAGAACTGTTGCTATATATAGCACAAAACTTGAAACAACCTGAATGGTTAAATTGTGGCGTGTGAAGCAGCCATGATATAAATAAATGAGTTTTTAAATTTTTTTTAAATTTTTTTTAATGAGTTTTTTGATTTGGAGAGAATGTCTATGATGCTTTGGTATGTTAAAAAAAATCTGTGGATCTCAAAAAGATATCTGCACTCCCATATTCACTGCAGCATTATTCACAATAGCCAAGAGAAAGAAACCACCTACGTGTCCACTGATAGATGAATGCATAAAGACGATGTACTATATACACACCATGGAGTATTACTCAGCCAAGAGAAAGACATCCTACCATTTGTGACAACATGGAAGGACCTTGAGGCTATTATGCTAGGTGAAACAAGTCAGACAGGGAAAGACAAAATGCCACGTGATCTGGCTTAGTGGAATCTAAAAAGCCAAACCTGTAGAAACAGAAGGTAGAGTGGTGGTTACTAGGAGCTGTTGGGGGTTGGGGGGGAATGGGGAGATGTTGGTCAAAGGGTACAAACTTGTGATTAGATGAGTTAAGTTCTAGGGATCTAATGCACAGCATCGTGATTATAGTTAGCAATAGTGAAACTGCGTACTTGGAAGTATATATTTGCAATCATAAATGTTCCCCACAAAAGAGAAATGATAATTATGTGACGGTGATGGAGGTGTTAAAGCTATGGTGGTGATCATATTGCCATATATAACTGTATCAAATCAGCACACTGTACCCTTACACTTACACAATGTTATATGTCAACTGCATCTCAACAAAAAAATCTTGTAGCCTAATGTGTATGTTCCTATTTTTAATAGAAAAAAAATATATGTGCACATGCATTTGTATATAGTTATATAAGCAGAGACAGAGGAAGGACACATCCTGAACAGATAATATTACCTTGAGGAGTTAGAATCTGAGTGAGATAAGAGAAAACTATTAGCCTTTTCTTCATATAGTTCTTCCGTTTTTGTCTTAAAAAATTTTTTTTGATGTTTATTTATTTTTTGAGAGAGAGAGAGCACAAGCAGGGGAAGGGCAGAGAGAGAGAGGGAGACACAGAACCCAAAGCAGGCTCCAGTCTCTGAGCCGTTAGTGCAGAGCCCGATGCAGGGCTCGAACTCATGAACCATGGAGATCATGACCTGAGCCAAAGTCGGATGCTTAACTGAGCCAGAGACTGAGCATTTGGTCTGGTGGCTTTCTGAGCTCCAGGACACACAGCACTTCATCACAGCAACGTAGAGGTGATGCACACAGAACTTCTGTACAGAAAGGCGTTTTATGATTTAAATAACACCACAGTAACACATTGTCCTTTAACCAGTTGAGAATTTTTTTCCTTTGCTTCTCCCACTTTCTTATCAAGAAAGGAAGGAAGGAAGGAAGGAAGGAAGGAAGGAAGGAAGGAAGGAAGAAAAAAGAAAATTAAAGGAGAGAGATGTTTAAATACAGAGGTTTTAGTTCCAACATCTTATAAAATGTCACTCAAGACCTGCCCTAGTTTTAACAATAATCTAATTTCTGAATGTGTCTCAAATCACAAAACAAAAAAAAAATGTTTTTAAAACAGTGCTTAAAACTCTAGGGAAAAGAACAGTATGAAATTTTACTCAAAAAAACCTGAGATATTTTAAATTGACGCTTTGGGTTATTTCTTAACCCATGCATGGCAATCAAATCTTGGCTCTCATAGATAAGAATAGGCACTGCTCAACATAAATTGCTATACTACTTCCTAAAAAGGTTTTTAAAAGGTCTTCAACTACTCTGCCTTTTTTCCAGACCCTCAAAAACTGAATTGGAAATTTTAGTACCATCTGAAATCCTGTCTTAGTGTCTCTCAGCCTGCCTTCTGGGATGTGGGAAAGCAAACAGCTTAGACTTCTCTCATTCTCCCTCTCCACCCCTTTTTCTCTCAAATCCATACCACAGTCCTTCCAGAAAGTCCCTCCCTCACCACCTACATGTGCTGCTTATGACAGGGGCCTGTTCAAGAAGAGCCCATTTTTTTCCTCTTATATCTCAGGCTGATCTGACTGTCTCCATTATCTAAATATCCATCCCCACAACACAAGACGACTGTGGTTAAGACACTGATCTCACTGTTTACATTTTCAGGAAAAAAAATAGCTAGTGTACATGTTTTCTCAAGATCTTCTCCAAGGTCTAAAGGTTCTCTACTTTTAAAATCTATTCTGCTGTGAGAGTGGGAGCAGGGAAGTCTCAGCATTTCTTGAAATATTACTTGGTAACATGTTTAACATTTCAACATTGCATCACTCTGGGATGTGGCCACATTTCTCGTGTGGTCCTTCTCAGGCCTAAATTCTTCAGTCAACAGACATAATCTCCTGCATATGTCTATAGAAAAATGCATGGAAGGTTTCAGAAATGGGTTGGGGAGACACAAGTGGTTGAAAAGCAAGAAATTCAACCAACTGCCCATTTGGTCTGTGTATGCCAATTAAATGACTATAGTTATTCTGTTAGTGAATGATTGGTTGTTGGACTTGACTCAATGGATTAATTATTTGGGCATCATTAGCAAAAGCCAGCAGGTGAGCTGATGGTCACTGAACTGTGCAATAAGAGTGCAAACTCTAATGAGTGACTGTGGACACCAATAATGCACCAATCATTATATATATATATATGTATATATATATATATATATATATATATATATATACACATATGTGTATTGTATACATACATATATGTATTGTATATGTATGTATATGTATATATACATAATATATACATATAAAATACGTAAAATGTATATATATGATATATACATTATTGCTACAGTAGAATTCTATGCAGCTGCGAGAATACAGTAGTCCTAGGGGCACTTGGATGGCTCAGTTGGTTAAGCATCTGACTCTTGATTTCAGTTCAGGTCATGCTCTCCCGGTTCGTGAGTCTGAGCCCTGCATTGGGCTCTAAACTGATGGTACACAGCATGCTTGGAATTCTCTCTCTTTCTCTCTCTCTCTGCCCCTCTCCTGATGGTGTTCTCTCCATCTCAAACTAAATAAATAAACTTAAAAAAAAAGAATATAGTAGTACTATGTCCAAGAAATACTAAAAAGGTAAAACAAACAAAATGCAAACAATATCCATGTAACACAGTCTCAAATATGCAAGTAGATGGTGGTGGGGGGGAAGGCAGAAGAGGGAGAATAGGAGAAATGTAACCAACTGCATTTAGGTGTTGTAACGAGGTAAGGTGTACATATTACACATATTTAAAGTAGTCAAGTATTATGAAAGAACAATTTATATATTTAAATAATATAAACATATATAGATATATACTAAGTGGAGTATGTATTGTGTAGGTAAGAAAATAGAAAATAAATAAAAATAAACTTTTAATTTGTAGTGGTCTCTTCTTTATTTTAGAATACTCTCCTTTTATTGACTATTAGCAAAGTCTACTATTTTTCTTCTTAACAAGTATTTGTGGCCAAGTTGAGGAATCTATAGGATTCAACATCAGGTGGAGAGAAGGGGCAGCATGGAGAAGAAAAGGCAATGCAAAGGCATACAGATGGGAATGGAATATAATAGTTTAGATGGAGCCCACCACATGCAAAGCAGTATATAATATGGATGAAGGTGAAATTGAGGGTCAAGGGTGCAGAGTTTGGAATCAGAATGGCGCAGGTTTAAATACTAACTCTCTCACTAGCTATGTGACCTTGGGCACATTACCTAACTTCTCTCAGCCTCGGGTTCCATGTATATGAGCAGAATCTACATCACAGGGTTGTGTAGCTACTAAATGATTCAATTAAATGACACACAGTAAGTGGTAACATTAAAGAAAGCAAGTGGAAGAATGAGGGAGAATGGAAGGAAGACAGGGAGGAAGAAAGGAAGGAAGGAGAGATTTTTTTAAAGCTTAGGCCAAATTTAAAGAATTTGATTCCCTTCATGTAATTAAGACATACAAGAAAATTGAAAAGAAGAAACTGTGTTATACTGGAAAGATGGCGTACTAGAAGAGAAAAAAAATATATCCATAGTGAGTAATGCTAAAATGTTAAATCACATAACACCACAGTGACATGTTTTTACAATGTGAGCCATGCTTACTGAAGCTTCTAAACTAAAATTGTAGGTGACTGTGTCTCCTGTCTATCTTAGCTAAGTTCTTTTATTGAGTATTAGCAAAGCCTATTTTTTGACTTCTCAGCAAGTATTTACGACTGATCTGAGGACTGTAATGCTAAGCATGCATCCCAGGAATCCACACAGGGGCCACCCCACGGTTTTAGGTGCTATTCCTGTGACCTAAGCAGCCCAGCCTTGGGCAGGCAGTCTAATCCACTGGTCACCCTCACACTGGTGATGGCCACCATGATTGTTACTATCTGCCACTTCCTAGTGCCAAGGGACCAGGGTATAGTGCGTCTTGTCTTTGCTTTCCCACCCTTTATCTGCCCCAATAACTTCAGCAGAGTAGGCTTGACTGGGTAAGCAGATCACAGGCTGCTGGCCCCCAAACACTGAGATTCTGCTCTGTGAGATTCCTCCTTCTCCAGCTGTTAAGAGAATACACGAGGTGATTGGGGTGAAAACACTCAACAAATTACAGACTGTTAAGGGATTATTATATGTTAATTTATACAAAAGGCTGTTGCTATGTTTGGGCTGTTTTTGTATTTCCATTTGACAAAAGGAATGCCAACAGTGTTTTGCATATACTAACACTGGTAATAGTGATAATAATGGCTCACAAATACCAAGCGGCAGCAGCAGCACAGTCCCAGACAATCTGCTAAACAATCCACGACCATGACTTCACTGGACCCTCGCAACCCTACAGGATGAGGTGGTTACTCTCATTTTAAAGGCAAAGAAACAGAGGTCAAAGAACTTGCAGAAGACAGAGCTGGCACCAGAAGCAAGATCAGCCCAACCTCCAGACCCATGCTTTAACCTTGCACGTGACAGTGTATCAGCACAACCGAGGGGAGGGGGCTCTCAGAAAACAGATTCTGGGCCTCACCCAGCTTTACAGAAGCAAGTCTTTATAAGCTTCTAGTGACACCCATGGCGAAGGACCAGAATATTTCAATACTAGTCCATGTGTGTTAAGCAGAACAGCATGACTCAACTAACTGTATTACTGTATCAAATAACTGTATTATTACAAAGTATTCAAGCGACAGAATTATTCTGACCTGACAGTAATCCCTACAGGGTAGGAACAAGTGACAAATGTTGGGCTGGGTGATACAATGAGGCTGAGGGATGAAGCATTAATTTGTCACAGCGAAGTGGAACCAGAACTGTTCCTCACTGGGGCAGGGAAGGGGGACCGCAATGGCGACGGGCCCATTAGCCTTCCTATGCCTGGCCCATCAATATTTGTTAAATGGGCAAATCAGTGAAGGATGGACTCCCCCCAGCTGGAAGCAATTTCATTCTCCTCAAAATTCCTTGTATTTGACCTGTATCTTTTTTTTTTTTTTTTTTTTTTTTTTACCCTATTTACCACATTCTGACTTGCATTTCACTGTTTGAAAGCTGCCTCATCTCTACCAGAAGGTAAGGGTCCAGGGGCAAACTCCCATCTCTTTCTGAGCAATGTCTCCCACTCCACTGCTGTGCCCTATGGCACAGCGGCGACCCCTAGCAGGGACCCTCAATGCTAAATGAGTATCTGGCTGGATTCCAACTGAGATTGGAATCTTCACTGATGTGCGTCCTGGCTATTCTCCAGGCTATGCCTCCCAACCTTCCAACACTTGGTGTAACTGTGGACCTGCTGGGACACACTGCAGTGGGACACGCTGGCGGAGAGACCTCTGTATGGGAATCATGAGGAATTTGGTGGGCCTCACCGGAGGGCAGGCTTCAGGAAGACCACAACTCTGGGAGACAGAATCCTGAATACGAGATGCTTAAAAACAAAGGGATTACAGCCAACAAATATAAGGTGCTTTTCTTTAGTTTTGTTCTCCTGATGTGCACTGCAGAAACCGTATGTTTCCTAAAATTACAACCATAGTTAGGAACACCCTGAAATATCAGACAGTGACACGGACCCAGGAATGAATGCTTCCCACAAAAGTAAGCTCATCCCTGGCCAGAGCACCTGAGACAGTACATTTGAAAGGTAAGAGCATACCAACTTCTCTCCCCCCCTTACCACTTGAGCTCTTTATCACTCTTTTATCTTGGTGCTATACACTGCATGGTGTCCGTCTGATGCCTTGTGCTGTGCTGCCTTTTGCTGTTTCCTACTTCATCACCCTACCTGATCCTCACACCATGTGATGGACAAAGAGCAAAGTTTATCAACCCCATTTCTTGGATGAGGTAAGTTGAGTCTCAAGTTGCATGATATGCCAAGGGCACACGAAAGTGGCTGAACTCCCACAAGAGATTTAATTGGGGAAATAAACAAATGGAAGAAGGCATG
Organism: Prionailurus viverrinus; assembly: GCF_022837055.1. Classification (NCBI taxonomy): domain Eukaryota; kingdom Metazoa; phylum Chordata; class Mammalia; order Carnivora; family Felidae; genus Prionailurus; species Prionailurus viverrinus. Next base: position 53,996,175 of record NC_062568.1, on the reverse strand, counting down.
AATGTCTCCAGTTGGAAGTAATTTCCTTGTCTGTAAATGTCCCAGAATTTTATCTGACCTTGCTTACAAATCACTTTGCTCTATATTACCAAACCCAAAAGAGTTCATGTGCTGGCCAGGGAGCCAAAGTGATGGCAGGGTTGGGTAGGTCCCAAGGAAGAAGATGACATGACTAAAATGTTCAATAACATCTTCCAATGACTGATAAATGGAGACAGAAGATGTGGTATATACACATATATATACATGGTATACACACACACACACACACACACACACACACGCACACTGAAATATTACTCAGCGATCAAAAGAATGAAAACTTGCCATATGCAATAAGATGCATGGAACTAGAGTGTATTATGCTATATGAAATAAGTCAGAGAAACACAAATATCATATTTTACTCATGTGGAATTTAAGAAACAGAACAGATGAACATAGGGGAAGGGAAGGAAAAATAAGATAAAAACAAACCGGGAGACAAACCATAAGAGGTTCTTAAATACAGAGAACAGGGGCACCTGGGTGGCTCAGTCGGTTGAGTGTCCAGCTTCGGCTCAGGTCATGATCTCCCGGTCTGTGAGTTCGAGCCCCGCATGGGGCTCTGTGCCGACAGCTCAGAGCCTGGAGCCTGCTTCGGATTCTGTGTCCCCCTCTCTCTCTGCCCCTCCCCCACTTGTGCTCTGTCTCTCTCTGTCTCAGAAATAAACATTTAAAAAAAATAAAAAAAAATACAGAGAACAAACTGAGGGTTGCTGGCAGGGTGTAGGGTCAGGGGATGGGCTAAATGGGCGAGGGGCATTAAGGAGGACACTTGCTGGGATGAGCACTGGGTGTTATATGTAAGTGATGAATCACTAAATTCTACTCCTGAAACCAATACTGCGCTATATGTTAACTAACTTGGAGTTAAATAAATTTTTTTAAAAATCTGCAAAGTCTAGCCTGCACACTTCCATAACAGCTAATGGGCTCCTACAGATGGATGGGGTTTTTTGGTTCCCGAGAACGTCGACCTTGAGGGGATAACAGGCAGGTAAAGACACAGAGCAAGAGCAGAAGGCAGTGTTGTGAGCACCAGAAGGAGAGGCAAGACGCAAAATGCTGATGGCGTACAGGGCTCTCTCAACTCAGAAAGTCAAAGGGTAATTTATACAAACTACAAACGAAACCAAACAAAACCTCCTTGGAGTTACTTTATCCGTTATAGGAAAAGGCATTTTTGAGGAGGAAAAATATACCAATGACTCAAAGTGAAGCTAAAGTATTGTTTTGAAATTGCCTTGGGAGACTGGCAGAAGAAAACCCACCCAGGGTGGGACTGTGTCCAGGGACTCCGCGGCAGCACTGCCTCGACACACAGGGCCAGCGATTGAGGGTGGGGTCCAGGGACTATCCGGGGGAAAGCCGTTACAGGCAACTTTAAGAAAAAGGGACAAAGTCTACCCGGTCACTGCTAACAACTTGAGAGGGTTCCCCAGAACGGAGATAAAGCCAGAAGCCAGAGGCCCAGGAAGGAATATTCCTCTGGGATAACGCAGGACCAAGAGCGGGCACAGACACACCCTTTGTTAATTTCAAAGTCTAACCACCAGTCGAAGTCGCCTCCGACTGGGTCAGCTGGTTTCTTTTACGCTTGCAACGTTCTTCAACGGTTCTTTTTTAGAGAGAAAAATGTGTTAGCAGAAAGAGGTAGGGGGAGTGAGACTGAAGTGAGGCTGTCCGGAAAGTCCGGGAGAGGCCCCGGGCAAGGGGAAAGGCGCTGACGGGGACTGGAAGCGCCTCTAAGGTCAATGCGCACATCTAACCCGCGCGTCTATACCGACCACAGAGCGAGCAGCGAGCTGCAGGCGGGAGCCCAGTTTGGGGAGCCGCGTTGCGAGATGAGCTCGATTCCGCCAGCGGAGAAGGCGAGGCGGTTCCTGAGCATGAACCGGCCCGAGGATGCCCGAAAGTCCCCATCCGCCCGAGCTGGGGGTGTAGATGCGGCCCCAGCGCATCCCCGCCAAGCCCCTGCCGCGGGGAACTACGGCCGCCGCAGGTCCCGAGCCCCCACCCCACTCCTCCCCGCCGCGGCCCCGGGGTCGGGGCAGCCCAGGAACGCGCGCGCCCAGGCGGGAGGCGCCCCGCGCCCGCGGCCCCGCCGTCCGCGGCCCCTTCCTTCCCGGCCCGGCCCCTCCCGAGGCCGCGCGCCCGCGCCCACCGCCCGCCGCGGACGCAGCCCCGACGCCCCCGGCCGCCCCCGCCCGCTGCCGCGCGGCGCTCCCCACCCCGCCGTCCAGCCCTGCCCTCCCCGGCGGCCGCGGGCGTCTCCCCCGGAGCCGCCTTGAGACCCCGCGCCCCGGTCGCGCGTCCCTTACCGCGCAGCGGCTCCGGGCGGCTCCAGGGCCCCGCGGCGCGCGGGGCATTTTTTTCCGGGAAACTTCTCCCCGGTCCGTAGGGCTGAGCCGGCAGGGCAGGAAAAGCGCTCAGCGCCGGGAGGCTGCGACCATCCGGGAACTTCGCGGAGATGTAAACCCTCCCCCTCGACTCCCCGTCCCCCCCGCCTCCTGCGGCCCCGCCACATGTGGACGCGCCGCGAGGCCGCCGCCGGCCCTTCGCCCTCTCCTCCGGGCGCCGCGCCCGCCCCGCCTTTCTCCCGAGCTCTGCGCCCCTCTCCGCCCCCGGTCGCCCAGAGGAGCGTGGCGAGTGGGGTGCTAGGTGGCTGGGGCTCGTGGGTCCCTGTGTCCGCTCCCTGAGCAGTGAAGGCACGCGGCGGTGGGGTCCAGGACGGGCTGCTGCAGAGGAGCGGGAACTAGAAGGTGTGTACGACAGAGGGCCCTTTCCCCGGGACCCCGCATCCTCGCTCGCCAGCTCCCCGCCGCTGGGGGTCCGAAGGAAAGCCTTCTCCCATCAACCTCTCCTCTGTTCTCAAAAGAGGGGGTCCAGCTTTGAGACACCTTAAATTAAAATTGGTGTTAAAAATGAACTTCAAAAGAGAGTGGAACCCACAGGGGCCCACGTGCAAGTGCATCCGTCTCCCCGTCCCCTGTGTGGGGACAACGGTGCGGCTCTTCCCGTGGGGAGATGTTCCGCCCCTCCACGCGGGTGGGGTCCTTTCAGTAGTTTCGCCTCGAGAGGGGATGGGCTTATCAGGTACCCACATCCTCAGACACGGCAGGATCACAGTAAACATTTGGAGAAAGTGAAGAAGGTTCTACTCCATCGCCAAGGCTAACTCTCTTTACCAGGCTTGGACCAGCTGAGGAAGCGCCAGGACTCTTAAAGAAAAGTTAACACACACCCAGACGCCCCAGGTACTAGAATGTGTGCATTTGAAAACTACCACAAGGTATGATCAATGTAATAACCACTTGATCATAGGTTAAAATATCAAGGTTGTGTATCCCTCTGAATAAAAGCAAAAAGGGTGGGAATATGCACTCTCAGGGATTGATGTCCTAGGCTGAGGAAGTCATTCCTCCTTGACTTTAGGCTGTTTCTGTTCCTCCACCGTTCCCATGCACACATTTGTATCTTGACATACTCTTAACAGGGACAACAGTGCTTCTGGAAAAAGGTGGTGTAACGTGTAAACCCGTCCTATTGACAAACTTTGGTTCCTAAGTATACCCGTCTTTTGAAGGTTTATTATATATTTGTCTTTCTTTTTAAGCCATTTCTATGGTAATATGCACGGGTTATGTTTTATATAAAACAGGGACCAGTGATTTCCTATATCAATATATTATTCCAGACTTGAAAACATACCAATAGCAGTTATCACAGTGTGGCATGGAAGTTAAACCAAGGAGCTGCCTGGTTTCCTTGCAAGCTCTCTAAAGCCTCTTTTTTTTTTTTTTTTTTTTTTTTTTTTTTTTTTTTTTTGCTTCGAATAGGCATAACGAGAATTCTTACCTCCTAGGGTTGTTGTAAAGATTAAATGTGATAATCCCTCTAAAGAGGAGCAGAGTAGTGGCACACAAGTAGAACAGGAATCTTATCTTTGACTCCCCAAAGTTCAGCAGAGTACCTGTGCCCTGGGACCAATACTTGCCAGAAAAAGAACTCTCTTCAGTTTACATCTTTCAAAGATCCACGTAAATTTTAGCATTGGTATACACAAAAGGAAATTAGGAAGGTAACATACATGCCCCCACCCGTTATTTCATCATTGGAAAACCAAAATTAATGATATCCTGAATTGTCCACTGGTTTAAATCGCCCTTGAGGCCAGTGTCCAGAATGCGTCTGGCTCTCTCTCAGTCACCAATACTTCTCTCAATGGTCAAAACCTGAATAATATTTCATATTTCATCAGTGGTAATTTTCTAGATTCAATAAGTGGGCTATAATTGTGTACAATGTTAACATTTGGGAAAGACGAGTGAAGTGTATCTGGAAACATTCTTTTTTAATTTTTGCAACTTAGTTGTAAATTTGAAATACTTTGAAGCTGAAAAAGTTCCTAATATTTTTTAATTAAAAAAAATGATGGGGCGCTTTGGTGCACAGTCAGTTAAGCATCTGACTTTGGCTCAGGTCATGATCTCACTGTAGTGAGTTCGAGCCCCATGTTGGGTCTGCACCGACAATGCAGAGCCTGCTTGGGATTCTCTCTCTCTGTCTCTCTCTGTCTCTCTGTCTCTCTCTTCCTCTTCCTCCCTCCCTTCCTCTCTCTCTTTCTCTGGCTTCCTCCGCCCCCCCCCCCCCCCCGTGCTTTCTCTCTCTCTCAAAATAAATAAATGAACTTAAAAACAATGGGGGCACCTGAGTGGCTCAGTGGTTAAGTGTCCAACTTCGACTCATGTAATGATCTCACAGTTCGTGAGTTCGAGCCCCACGTTGGGCTGTCTGCTGTAAGCACAGAGCCTGCTTTAGATCCTCTGCCTCCCTCTCTCTCTGCCCCTTCCCTGGTCATGTGTGCTCTTTCTGTCTCAAAAATAAATAAACAAATAAATAAAATAAAAATAAAAGAGAGAAAGAAAGAAAGAAAGAAAGAAAGAAAGAAAGAAAGAAAACCTGAGTGCCTAGGTGTCTTGGTTGCCTGAGCGTATGATTCTTGATTTTGGCTGGGGTGGTGATCCCAGGGTAGTGGGATCAAGCCTGTGTCAGGCTCTGTGTTCAGCGTGGAGCCTGCTTAGGATTCTCTCTCTCTCTCTCTCTCTCTCTCTCTCTCTCTCTCTCTCTCTCTGTCTCTCTCTCTGCCCCTTACCCCCCTTGAGCACTCTGTCCCTCCAAAAACCAAACCAAAACAAAAAAGAAGAAGAAGAAAAAAGAAAACCTAAAATTCTGCAAGAGATACCCTCTTCCTTGGGTAATGCCAAGGTGTAGCTTAAAATGAAGATACTGGTGTTAGTCATAGGCAAAGGTACTCTGCTCATAAACCTTTGCCGTCATGTATGCTTTGATATAAATGCGTTAATAAGAGAAAATGGTTCGTTGAGTTTTGTTTGAAGATGAAGGTGGTCTAGAAATGTCATGGTGCGGGAAGTAGGGAGAGGGGAGGGAGGTAGAAGGACATGGAGATTGACTAGATAAAGACAAGTTTAGCAGAGCAGAATATTGTTTAATCCATATATCTGCTTACCATTTCATAGATACCGTGCTGGGAACTCTAAACTAGGCTATGGTGGCTTAGAACTTCCCTTGTTATAACGATTAGTTATGTACCTTAAGCACTCGTTTAACACCTGTCTTGGCCCGTAGACTGTGGTAGCCCCAGTTTAGAGGGAGAGGCACGTGGCGGGAACTGCTTACTTCACCACCGTGTTGGCACATTCTTCGTACTCATTACCACGTGATAAAGCGAATGCCATGACTACGCTGGGCAATTGCACATATAGAATCTCATTTAATTCTCACAGCAACTTTGCGAAATAGATAATTGTCCCCATTTTATAGATGAGGAGCTGTGACTTGGAGAGCTTAGGAAACCTGCCCCAAGATCACTCAGCTGGGGAACCCCAGAACCCAGATTATCCTGACACTGACACCCTTGCTCTGGTATGCATGCCGTCTCTTGACTTGTTCCCGGGTTGACTCCACCCCTGAGCTTCTGCTGGTGTGAATGGCCTCAATTAACTAGCATCCGGACTCCGTGGTGCCAAATAGCAAAAGAAGAAAATATTATACTTACCTTTGTAGAGAATTTTTGAGGTTCAGGTAGATCTGGTTAAAGGCTGTAATGTTACCTTGAATGATTTGGGTTCTCTCTTCTGAATTAATGCAGGGAGGAAAGGGAATGCTATGTAGGATAACATGATTGGCCAGGGGGTTGTACTGGAAATTAGGGTGTATGTGGGGAGGAAAAAATCTGGTTCACAGCTTTGCACTCAGTGGGTGGTCAGTACATAGTTAGTGGATTTACTGGCTTCCAGAACTGAAAGACTCAGCTTTTTTTGTTGTTTGTCTATTTTTGAAAGGGTTGGGGACCGGCGGCTCGTGGCACGGAGAGGAAGGGAGACGGAATCCCAAACAGGCTCTGCACTGTCAGGGTGGAACCTGAGGTGGGGCTTGATCCCTTGAACAGAACAGTGAGATCATGACCTGAGCCAAAATCAAGAGTCAAGGCCGCTCAACTGACTGAGTCACCCAGGCACCCCTGAAAGGATTCAGCTCTTAAAAGCTGAATATTTTACTTATTTGTACCACACCTTATTCCAAAACAATTTAAAATAGTAAGAGTTGAATATGATGAAATTTAAATCTTAGCGTGGGGCTGCAAATTTACTAGAATGTTTTTGATCTTTATTTTATTTTTAATTGAAATATAGTTAACATAGGTTATTAGCTTCAGATGTACAAGGTAGTGATTTGACTTTTATACACATTACAAAATGATCACAATAAGTATAGTTACCATCTGTCGCCATATGAAGCTGTTACATTATTAACTACATTTCCTTTGTTGTACTTTACATCCCTGTATTTATTTGTTTTAAAACTGCAAGTTTGTATCTCTTAATCCCCTTCACCTATTTTGCCCATCCCCCTACCTCTCAACCCTCTGGCAACTACCAGTATGTTTTCTGTATTTACGAATCTGCTTCTGTTCTGTTTTGTTTTTTAGAATCCACAAATAAGTGAAAGTATATGGTATTTGTTTTTCTCTGTTTGACTTATTTTACCTGGCATAATTCCTTCTAGGTCCATCCATGTTGTCACAAGTAGCAAGATCCATTCTTTTTATGGCTGAATAATATTTCATTGTGTGTGTGTGTGTGTGTGTATGTGTATGTTTATGTATATATATACACACACACATATATACCCACATATATACATACCACATCTGCTTTATCCATTCAACTCTCAGTGGACACTTAGGTTGCTTCCATATCTTAGCCATTGTAAATAACACTGCAATGAACATAAGGGTGCATATATCTTTTTGAATTAGTGTTTTTGTTTTCTTCAGGTAAACACCCTGAAGTGGAATTTCTGGATCATACCATAGTTCTGGGGTTTTTTGTTTGTTTTGTTTTGTTTTTTGTTTTCAAGATTTTAGTTTTAAGTACTCTCTACACCCATCGTGGGGCTTGAACTTACAACTCTGAGATCAAGAGTCCCATGCTCTGCTGATTGAGCCAGCCGGTAACCCCCGTAGTTCTCTTTTTATGTTTTTGGGGAACCTCCATGCTGTTTTCCACACTGGCTGCACCAATTTATATTCTCATCAATAGTGCACAACAGTTCCCTTTTCTCCACTTCCTTGCCAACACTTGTTATTTCTTATCTTTTTGATAATAGCCATTCTGACAGGTGTGAAGTGATATTTCATTGTTTTTTTTTTAATTTTTTTTAATGCTTATTTATTATTGAGAGAGAGAGACAGAGCATGAGTCGGGGAGGGGCAGGCAGAGAGAGGGAGACACAGAATCTGAAACGGGCTCCAGGCTCTGAGCTGTTAGCACAGAGCCCAATGCAGGGCTCGAACCCACAAACCTCAAGATCATGACCTGAGCCGAAGTCGGATGCTTAACCGACTGAGCCACCCAGGCGCCCCTCGTGGTTTTGATGTGAATTTCCCTGATGACTAGTGGTGTAGAACATGTTTTCATGTGTAGGTTGGCCATCTGTATGTCTTCTTTGAAAAAATGTCTATTTAGGTCTTCTGCCCATTTTTTAAATTGGATTGTTTTTTTGGTGTTGAGTTGTGTAAGTTCTTTATATATTTTGGATACTAACCCCTTATCAGATACATCATTTGCAAATATCTTCTCCTATTCAGTAGATTGCCTTTCCGTTTCGTTGATGGTTTCCTTTACTGTGCAAAACCTTGTTAGTTTGACATAGTCTCATTTGTTTATTTTTGCTTTTGTTGCCCTTGCCTGAGGAGACAGATCCAAAAAAATATATTGCTATTAGCAATACCCTGATATCTAAGAGTTTACTGCCATGTTTTCTTTTAGGAGTTTTATGGTTTTAGGTCTCACATTTAGGTCTTTAATCTATTTTGAGTATTGTGTATCGTGTAAGAAAGTGGTCCAGTTTCATTCTTTTCCATGTAGCTGTCCAGTTTTCTCAACACCGTTTACTGATAATACTGTCTTTTCCCCATTGTGTATCCTTGCCTCCCTTGTCATAGAGTAATTGATCATCCATAAGCTTGGGTTTATTTCTGGGCTGTCTGTTTTGTTGTATTGATCTATGTGTCTATTTTTGGTTTAGTCCCATGCTGTTGTGATTACTGTAGCTTTACAATATAGTTTAAAATCTGGGATTGTGATACCTTAGCTTTGTTTTTCTTTCTCAGGATTGCCATGGCTACTTGGGGTTGTTTGTGGTTCCGTATAAATTTTAGTATTATTTGTTCTAGTTCTATGAAAATTGCTGTTGGTATTTTGATAGGGTTTGCATTGAATCTGTAGATTGCTTTGAACAGTATGGACATTTTAACATTATTAATTCTTCTGATCCATGAACACAGGATGTCTTTCCATTTGTTTGTGTCATTTTCAATTTCTTTTATCAGTGTCTTGTATTTTTCAAAGTACAAGTCTTTCATTTCCTTGGTTAAATCCATTCTTAAGTATTTTGTTTTTACTGATGCAATTGTAAATAGGATTGTTTTCTTAGTTTCCCTTCGTCCTAGTCCATTATTAGGGTATAGTAATACAACAGGTTTCTGTATATTAACTTTGTGTCCTGCAACTTGGTGGGGTTCATTTATTAGTTCTGATAGTTTTTTGGTGAAGTCTTCCAGGTTTTCTATGTATAGTGTTAGGTCACTTGCAAGTAATGACAGTTTTACTTTTTCCTAAGCAATTTGGATGCCTTTGATTTCTTTTTCTCATGTGATTGCTGCAGCTAGGACTTCCAGGACTGTGTTGAATAAAAGTGGCCAGAGTGGGCATCCTTATCCTGTTCCCGGTCTTAGAGGAAAAGCTTTAGCCTTTGAGTATGATGTTAGCTTTAGGTTTATCGTATATGACCTTTGTTATTTGAGGTGACATTCCATTACTTTGCCATATTCTAATCATTAGAAGCAAGTCACTAAGTCCATCCAGTGTGAGGGTAACGTAGGGTGTTAATATCAGTAGACAGGGGTCATTGGGCTCATCTTTGGATCATCTTAACCCACTACTTTCATGAAGGTGTTCTAGGTTAAAGTGAATTCATTTGTGTAAAATAATGCACACGGTATCGGACTCTTAACTCAAGAAAAGCTCATTGTCGTTATTGGCGGCAGCAGCAGCAGCAGCGCGTCCGTTACTCACATGCATTTTCCTCTTTGGTTTTAGTGTCATATCAGCTTCCAAAGAGTGGCATTCACACCATAGCTGCTGTTTGGCCAGGATATCAGGCAGTTTCATCAGGAGACATATCTTCTCAAATGAGATCATATAGGAAAGCCCAAAAAAGGAATTATTTACAAAGGTGTTTAGGAAGAGGAACAAGGAATGGTGCCATGCCCCAAGGCTGAAACAGCACGGAGTTATTACTGCTTCTGAGCCTGAAGGTGAAGGAATATGAGCCCAAACCAGGACAGGGTAGTTTCGGTTCCAGGAGAGACCTCTGGCAGGAGTTGTGACCTTCAGAGGCAGAATGATGCCAAGCCGTGGTGACCCAGTGGGGTGAAGAATGAACATCCTGATTTTACTCCTCTCCCTCCAGTACCACCCATCATCTGAGCCCAGTCAGGAGCCATAGGACAAGGAAACCCACCCTCTTGCCCATACAGGTCAGCCCCTGGGACTAGAGGGGTGAATGGAAAATATCCAATATGGGCAGGCACACCTATTCTCCGTTGGGATATTTCCTGGGAACATGACACTGTGTTCTCTTCATATAAAGGAGGAACTGAGAGGCAGTCAGTTAATCATGAGTTTCCAGGATAACCGTCAGAGAGAGGTGGTGGAAGGGAACACAGTTCCAGAGGAGTTTGATGTAATTGTTGGTTTATGGTGCCCCTAAGGAGCTTTCATCTGGGTGAGTGAAGAAGGCACGGCAGTTTAAATTCATAGCTGGCAGGTGAGCTCAGAGTAAGTGTCTCGGGGAAGTTCATGTGGGCTGTAGGTTTTATTTATTCAGGGAATGAACTTAATGACATGGAAGGTGTTTGCTCTGCTCACTCTGTCTGATGGCTCTGACTGATGATTAAACCTTGCTTTATTGGTCAGGTACCAGTTCAGTTACCCTGTGAAGACCTTAGGTGCTTCCAAAGGCAAATGGTTTTCCAAACATCATTCCCCTCCTATAAAAGAGATCCAGGAATTTCACTTCGGTCAGACAAGGCAGTACAGCTGGAGAAGTGAGACCCTAATGCCATAACCAGGAAATGGGGTAAACCCAAAGGCTCAGGTGGTCCTGACCCTGTCTAGTCTCTGCACCCACAGGAAACCCCTGTGGGATCTGGTTAATTGTGAATGTTTGTGTCCATGCTTTCAGCCTGCAGAAGTGGGGGACACTGGAAGGGGGCAGGAAAGGCTACATTTCCTGATTAATTTCTTTAGTTTTAAAATAAGTACTTTATGAAGATGCTGTTAAAAATATGATTGAACTGGGGGCACGTGGGTGGCTCAGTCAGTTAAGCATCTGACTTCAGCTCAGGTCATGATCTCGCGGTTCGTGGGTTCGAGCCCCGTGTCTGGCTCTGTGCTGACAGCTCAGAGCCTGGAGCCTGCTTCGGATTCTGTCTCCATCTCTCTCTGCCCCTCTCCCTGCTTGCGCTCTGTCTCTCTGTGTCTCCAAAAATAAACAAACTTTAAAAATACATACATGATTGAATTGGAAGACCATTCTTTATTTTATTTTTTGGAAGACCATTCTTTAAAAGTTGACAGGGGTACTTGCTAAAATATCCCAAGAGTGTTTTTGAAAAATGATGATGTGTCATAGACCCTAACGAGTCACGAATTCAACATTCTGCAGTATGGTCTTAAAAATGACAAAAGTCGGGGTGCCTGGGTGGCTCTGTCGGTCAAGCGTCCTACTTCGGCTCAGGTCATGATCTCACGGTGTGTGAGTTCGAGCCCGGCATCAGGCTCTGTGCTGACAACTTGGAGCCTGGAGCCTGCTTCAGATTCTGTGACTCCCTCTCTCTCTGCCCTCCCCCTCTCTCTCTCTCTCTCTCTCTCTCTCTCTCTCTCTGCCCCTCCCCCCACCACTCTGTTTCTCTCTCAAAAATAAATAAAACATTAAAAAAAATTTTTTAAATGACAAAAGTTAAATATATATAAAATGTAAAATATGTCAAAACAATAATAAAATTCATAAACAGAATCTAGGAGATGGGGAAGACTATGAAAATCTTTAATTTGCAAAGACTTGTTTATTATCTGTGTTAAAGTACTTAAAGATATCACTAAACTTAAAGCTTTTTAAAACATTGAACATATAGGTATGCCTGGCTGGCTCAGTGTGTGACTTTTTTTTTTTTAATTCATTTATTTTTGAGAGACAGAGACAGAGTGCAAGCGGGGGGGGGGGGGGTAAGAGAGAGGGGGAGACACAGAATCCAAAGCAGGCTCCAGGCTCTGAGCTGCCAGCACAGAACCTGACACAGGGCTCGAACCCATGAACCATGAGATAATGACCTGAGCTGAAGTCGGATGCTCAACTGACCCACCCAGGCGCCCCATGGAGTGTATGACTCTTGATCTCCAGGTTGTGGGTTCCATCTCCATGCTGGGTGTAGAGATGACTTAAAAATAAAATCTTTAATAAAAAAAACCTTCACGGGCACCTGGGTGGCTCAGTCAATTAAGTGTCCAACTTTGGCTTAGGTTGTGATATCACAGTTCGTGGTTTCGAGCCCCACGTCAGGCTCTGCACTGACAGCTCAGAACCTGGAGCCTGCTTTGCAGATTCTGTCTCCCTCTGTCTCTTTCCCTTCCCCACTTGTGCGCCCTTTGTTTCTCTCAACAATAAACATTAAAAAAAAAAAAAAAGAAAACTTCCAATGTATACTCTTCTTTTTCGGAAAGGCAAGTGTTCTAAATTTGCTCATCTTTTCTGTGATAAGCGGCAGTTAGCACTGTGCTACCTATCCAATAGTTTAGAACTATTAAGTTCCCTTAAAAAACTAATAAGTTCCCTTAATCTGTCACTTTAACGTACAGTGATATTTTAATGTGAGAGAGAAACAGACTTTGAAAAGAAATTTGTACTATGGGAAAAGTATTGTTGAAAATACTTTAGAAATGTTTAGAAATGTATCAGCCAGTGGTTTAGTTTTAAAGAAAACAAGTTTTACTATCTATAAAAACTCCTGTATCTGTACTACTTTAGAAAGTTGGAGAGGAATTTTGAATCTGCTTGAAATCGTCCCAAGTATTTTAGAATGGGGGGCACCCATTCTAAATTGGTAAAAGTTATCAGCTTCTAATAAGCCTGTATGAGTAAACGGTTGACTTCAGGAGGAGAGAAATTTACCAGCCAAATTTCATAAAGACCTTTATATAACAGATGAACGGCACGGAAACAATTATTGTGATTTGCTAAATGCACCCATTGCTGCCCTTCCCCACCTGTAGTCGCTAACCTTTGTGAGGCCACATCTTCTATAATGCCAGTCAGGTGGTTCGTAAGCAAGGCGCGTGGGGCGCCTGGGTGGCTCAGTCAGTTCAGCACCTGACTCTTGATTTCAGCTCAGGTCGTGATCTCACGGTTCATGAATTCCAGCTATGCATCAGGCTCTGCCCCTGCTAGTGAGGAAACTGCTTGGGATTCTCTCTCTCCCCCTCCCCTGCTGAAGCTTGTGTTTGCTCTCTCTAAACAAACAAACAAACAAACAAACAAACAAACAAACTTAAACAAAAGCAAGGCATGAACTTAGAATTGGACCTTTACATCCACTTTTTCCATAAAGGGTTAACCAAGGTTTTTTAATGGAGCAAATGATTAGTGGGTGGGAGGCCGGAAGAGGGATGACTAGACGGAACCCAGGGAATTTTTAGGGTATGAAATTATTTTATATGATGCTGTAATGTAAGGAGACTGTAATGGGCATTTATCAAAGTCCGTGGAATGTGCAACATAAAGAGGAAACCCTAAAGGAAACTGTGGACTTCAGTTAATGATAATGTATCAACATTGGCTCAAGTTTTATAGAAAATGCATCACCCTAATATGAGACGTTATTAATAGGGGCCACTGGGGAGGGGAGAGCGCTGAGCAGGTACATCTGAACTCTGTATACTTTCTGCTCAAATTTTCTATAAACCTAAAACTGCTCCCCAAGCTAACGTCTGTTAATTTTTTTTTTTAATGAGGCATGTTTAATTATAGACCTCTAAGGACATTTCCATCTTTTAGTGACAGCAGAAAGGTACCATAAATAAAAGTGTAAAAATATTGTTTAATTCATTTGCTTTCATTTATATTTGTGTATATTTAATAATGTCCGTAACAGATTATTCCAGTAATACCTAATTATAATTTGTAAGTAAATCAATCTCAGTCTGGGGGGGAGGTTGCCTTCTCAGACACTTTTATTGATAACTGTGCACATTCAGAATGTTTGTTGCCGTCCGGACGATGCTTTCCCACAGAGAAAGTAAGCGTCAGCTGGCGCAGTGAATCCCTGGTGGAGGCTTGATAGGCACCCTCAGAGGGTGGTGCTGGGGGGTGATTTACTGCGGCTGCCTTCCCGGGGCCCAGGCAGCACCAACCAGGCAGCATGACTGGGGAAAGTCTGGCCAAGCAGCAGCCATGATTAGGGGCTGCGGGACTTGGTTTATGTGGCCAGATTAAAAGAATTGGAATGCTCATGACCTGATGGAGTGACAGACAGCTGAAGAGCGGGGCTGGAGCCCGGAAGAGCCAGGTCCTCTGGCAAGACTGGCCGAAGCTTGCTGTTAATACAGGAGGTAAGCAATGGGCGACCAGGGCGTAAAGCTCCTGGGCGACCGGGAGGCCCAGCAAAGCTTTAATATGGGTAGACTTTGTCAGCAAGGTCAGTGCTGGCAGCACGGTGGGGCCTGACAATTCCTGTAGTCACCAGCTTTGTATCAAAGGTCCCTGGAGTGGTAAGACCCTGCAGGCTGGCCTGGAGAGGATGGACGTGGAGGGCTGTTGGGGACTGACGCCTGTGGGGTCCAGCGAGGAAGGAAGGAAGCAGCTCCCGCTTCCTTACTCACGACAGAATGGAATTAGAAAATGAAACAGCCACTTCCTGGCCTGTGGAAAGAGGATGTTTCCGGGGCGTCCACCAATTAGACAAAACCCCAAAGGCATCCTCTTCCTAATTCCTGAAATCCTGAGTTCTCTGAGACGGTGTCCCATCAGGAACAGATGTCATGCATGGGGCTTTTGGCAACCAAACTTTTTCTTCGCACAACATTGTGCCGAGCACTGAATATGTAAAGCAGACATGGGGTCTGAAGGGTGGGCGCTCAGAGATCTGTCCGTGCTTGGCCTTCCAAAATGGGCCCTGGGGCATGATTACAGGACCACTGCCTGGAGAAGCAAGTCCAAGCCCCTTTGATGGGGGCATTTGGGGACTTCCTTGACATTACCCTTATTTTATTCTCCCATCTTATTTCTGGCCACTCCTTGCTTTATATTTCATGCCCCAAAGTCTAAAATAACCTGAGCTGTCTCTGCTCATGCTGTTGCTTGTGCGTGGAATACCTTTGCACCGGCTGCCTCTGACCTAGTCTTCAGAATTCACCTGTGATGGCATCTCCTCTGATGCCTCTGGGCCCCCACAGTGCCCTTGGTGTGCCTACATCTGAGACATTCCCTCTCTCTGCTGAAATTCCTCCTGTATCTGTTACCTCCGCTAAGCTGTAAACTTCCCAAGGGCAGGAATCTTTGCAATCTCTGAAACCTCTGTCCCCATTCCCTTCTCCCAGCTCCTGGCTTAACTGATGCAATTGTTTGAACTTTATCAGGCATCAGTTTAGAATTCAAAGGATCCTTTCTAAAAAGCCAGTTTCAGAAAAGAAGGGAGGAGTTCTTAATAAAGGGAGGGAGCTGATACCCAGAGGAGAGAAGACAGTAGCTGGGGACCGAGGGAGGGAGTCGAGGGGGGTCGGGTCAGGAACACCTCAGAGTCACTGACAGTTGATATCAGGCCTTGGGCTTAAGTACTTGGCCCCACTGCTGCTGAGTTGAATTAGTGGTGGGTAGCTGGGAAGATGTCCCCTGGCCTGCGTGGATAGCAGGGCCTCTCCAGGAGCCCTGGAGGCTTCTGATTACTCCTGAGATGCTTCGGGTCTCCAGGGACTCTAACCAACATAATGGCCTTTGAAAAGGGGGACAGCTGAGCCAGGAAAGTTAGTTCAAGTCCCTGGGGGATGATGATGGCTTGGTTAAGGACTCCTTCAGTTCTGTCTGAAGGAAGAAATGTCTCATTAGAATCATTTGCTCGTGGTTAAGGAAGGAAAGATGGATCTTGTAGTAGGAGAACCAGATGGATTCTAGGCCTCGTTTTAAAACATTGAACACTCTCCACCTGGGTGTTCTCCACAGACAAAAGGAGCTCGCAATGCCTGCCTTCTCCCCTTCACAGACACACTTCAGGAACAGGTGGAACCGGCTCTGGTACTTGCTGGCTCTGTGACCTTGAGCGAGGTCTTTAAACTTTCCGGGCCTCAGTTTTCCTCATGTATAAAATGGGGACACTAATTGGATCCTACTTCATTAAAACAATGTTTTTTTAATCTTTATTTGTTTTTGAGAGACAGAGTGTGAGCAGGGGAGAAGCAGAGAGAGAGGGAGACACAAAATCCAAAGCAGGCTCCGGGCTCTGAGCTGTCAGCACAGAGTCCAACGCGGGGCTCGAACCCACGAACCGTGAGATCATGACCCGAGCGGAAGCCGGACGCCCAACCAACAGCCACCCAGGCGCTCCTATCCTACTTCATTTAATCAAGGAGATAATCCATAGAAAAAGCTCTTAATACAGGGCCTGATGCAAGTAAGCACTCCATGAAAATTAGCTAAAATGATTACTGCTAACACGGAGTCCTTTGGAAAGGCTTAACTGAGGATAAAACAGCTGAACTACCAAGAGGCAAGGTGTCATACTTGAAGCCATGGACCGGCAGCCTCAGCATCACGGGGAGCTCATTAGCAGTGCAGAGTTTGGGGCCCTCCCCCAGAGTCTGAACCTGCAGTTTAACCAGATTCCCCAGGTGACTCACATGCAGGTTAAGACTCTGGAAGAGCTGAGGCAGAAGCATGGACATTTCTACCACTTGCTCATTGTGTCTTTTGGGCACATTCCTTTTCTTCCTTGTGTTTGTCATCTGCAAATCCCTACCTTGTAGGGTCGAGGTGGTGCTCACAAGACCGTCTGTGCCCAGAGCCCAGGATGGCTCCTGCGTTTTGTTAAGTGCTCTTCAGGGTTTGCTGTCCCTGCTCCCCAGCCCCGGGGTTGTGCCACCTTGGCCTCTCACGGGGCCCCGCTCCTGAGCCAGGATTCAGCAGGAGCCAGACTGCCAGGCTCAGTCACCAGCGCCCACACCCGGAGCAAGTTCTGCCTGTGCAGCCTAGGTGGTCACTTCGCTGTTCCAAGTCTCCGTTTCCCATGTGTTAACATTGTAACAATGACTGTGCCTTAGCTCTTGGGGACGCTGAAGCATTGAGCAAGGTGTGCCGCAAGGGGCCAGGCCGAGGCTAGTGCTGCAGGCACATCTCGGCTTTATCAATGGGTGTGCATTGATTAGAGGCCACACTTCAGGCTCAAGTGTGTCCCTGTCTTGCGGGAGGTCTGTGCCTTCTGCTGTCCAACCAACGGGTACGGGACCTCCCTGGGCTAGAACTCAAGTACCAAGGAGGATGGGATGTACACCCTTAGAGGCAAAGGAGGGATTGAAGGCAGGCTGGGCCATGGGAGTAAACCAGCCTAACCCCTCCCCAGGACACTCACCTGATTCCCCGCTAGACCTTAGCCCTGTGAGGGTAGGGCCACTTCTGTCTAGCTCACCATCAAGTTTATGGAGTGTCTAGTGTTTTGCCTGCCACATAATAGGTGCATATGCTAGGTGTTGTGTAAGTAATTAAAATAAGAATACTATAGTTATAAGTGTGGTGGCCAAGGGGAACCCCTTCCCTGTCCTCTGTCTTTCCTGGGCAGCCAAGCTGCCATATTAAGACTGACGGGAAGACCAGCATCTCACTGCTGCCTCTATCTAACACCCTCTTACAGATCCTCATGGTGACTCTGCTGTCACCATGAGAAGCATGTGCTTTAAAGGTAGGAACAGTCTGCCCAGTCCCCAGCGGGGTTTTTTCTGTGAGGTTAGTGGACAATCCCTCATCTGTTTCAGCTAAATTTGAGTGCTGGGTGGGCAGAATCCATTGCTTGGAGAAGAATCTTGTGCTTAAGTTTGGTTCCAAGTCCTGAAGGGACCATAACTCGTGAAGTTATCCAATTTAAGTGGATGTGCTGTACTTTAAGAGCACTGGGTCACAGGAAGTGAAATGATAAAAGTAAAACTCCGTTACAACTAATGCCACCGAAGGATGGCCTCCTGGTAACAAACTGTTGGCCTTGGTGTTTTTCTCCACAATAGTCGCGGGTGCTATTTTGAGGCTGGTCTTTGGAGAAGGGGAAGAGCAGCCCATGAGGGTGAGGGAGGATGGTGGAAGGAAGGGAGGGCCTGGGAAAACTGAGGGAAAGGTGGCTAAGGTCCTGCTGAGGAGCAAATGAGGACCCGCTTAGACCTCCTCAGGGCCTGGAGGTTTACTTAGATTGAGGAGAGAATGATCCCTTTGGGGGGAAGGATGAAGAGGAGATTGGAAGGCTGAGGGTCAAGGTGATGAGTTGCATTTTCAGTGCCCTGGAGGCGGGAAGGTATAGACTGGTAACTGGTACCAAAGTTTGGGTGTTGTCTCTCCGAAACCCGACATTCTCAGCAGAAGTTACGCATCTGGAGTGGGCAGAGAAGACTGGCAGGCCTTTTTCTTCATCTTCTCTTTTTGTCAGCTCAAAGGTGATTTAAGAGTTTTCGCTCTCCTGTTGGCGTGAGAAAAGATGGTGAGAAAAGGAGGGAGATGAGCCACGGCCACCCACACCCTCGGCCGCGCACGTCTGCGAAGCCTGAGGCTGCGGGAAGGAGTGGACCCTGGGGAGGGGCCGCTGCTCCAAGGCCTTAGTCCTGTCTTTCTGAGTCAGAGGGACACCTGCCCTTTCTGGGACACAGCAGAGCCGAGACTAATGTGAGTGCCAAGGCTGTCGTTTTGTCAGAAGGGCCCTGGGGGCGGGGGGTGCTGGGGCTGTCAGCCCCTTCTGACCCCCTCCCAGAGGGACTCCCTCTCTTGGGGAGGAGGTAGTGTATGCAAGGCGATTTAAGGAGTGACCTGAAGGGTGCAAGCTATTTAAGGTCATTTAGTGCTTCTCAGTGGGTTTCTTTCCTACTGCTGCCCACAGACCTTCAACCTGGGTTAAGTTCCTGCGCGCGCGCACACACACACACACACACACACACACACACACACAGACACACACACACACACACAGATGCAAGCATCCCCTCAGTCTGGGTCTGAGACGAGCCCCTGAGAGCCCTTCCTTCTTTCATCTGAGTCCTGGAGTGGGAGGGAGACAAAGCCAATCTCAGCCCCTTGCTGAAATCAGCCCGCTCGGTCGTGTGGAGGTGATCAGATGGAACAGCTATCTGAAAGGGTTTGAAAAAGCGAAGCATGAGACTGCTGCACGCTTCTACTCTGCTGTTTACCTTGTGGTCAGGAGAAGACAGAAATGCCGCTCCCAAAAGCAGGGCCGATCTCTTTGTCTCTCTTTCCCCATCTTCCCCTTAACCCACATGAGGCCATCCCACAAACTCCCCTTCCGCCCAGCCATCCTTGGACTTAGACACGAGGGAAGGGGTGGGGGATGGACGTAAGGGCACGTGCCTGACCCCATCTTCTGCCCTTTTCCCTCGTTTGGGTTTTGGCATCAGCTGGTTTCCATTCTAGTTCCTGTTCTTCAGGGATATGATTTCGTGCTCATTCTCACATAGTGCAAGGCAAACCTGAGAGAGAATGGTCAAATGAAAAGAAGCTCTTGAATCCAAGAGAGGAAAAAGGTGGGCAGAGGAGGGGTGTCAGGGGCGTGCCTTCAAGTCCACCCTCCACATTCTCCAACTACTTGATCCAAGTGCCTGGTCCAAATCTAGAGTTAAAAGTATTCAGTACAAAAAAATTTGGGGGGGGGTGCCTGGCTGGCTCCATCCATAGTGTGGCTCTTGATCTCGCAGTTGTGAGTTCGAGCCCCATGTTGGGTGCAGAGATTGCTTAAAAAGAAACTCTTGGAAAATTCTTTATTCTGAGATTATGACTTTTTTGCTTCTTGGTGTTAAAGTTCATTTTTTCCCCCATAAAATGAAGATCATAAGTGATTTTAAAAACTATTCATAGTTAGCAAAATAAGATATTGGCAACCTCATGTCAGTCAGTCCCTAGGAAAAAAATTGTTTTAAGTTTTTATGTGACATCCCAAAGTCTGGGAACCACTGGTTTCGAACACTGTCCACCCCAGATGGCTTGGCCAGAGCGACCTTTCACATTTCTGACACGGTGCCCACAGGGAACACCTGCGCAATCCAGCATCTTTTCGTGACAGGTAGGGAAGTGATGGAGCAAACTCTTTCTGACATCATGGATTCTAGGATAATATAAGTCTTATTTTCCATTGGCATCCTTGCACCACAGAAAAATGATTAGAAAAAATGCACCATGATTTTGGCAGCAATGAAACAATGGCTGCATTTCCATTTTTGAGAGTTATGTGCATAGAGCAGCTGAACTACACTTCTCCATTAGAACCTGTTTTTAATTAGCTGTGGATCTCTATTGCTTCCTGATTCTGTTGAATTGAATTAAATTGAACAAATATGCATTTGGATACTAACTGGACCCGTGCAGAATGAGGAACACTGAGTGGATCAGATGTGGCTGCTGCTTTCAAAGAAGTTCCAATCCAGTAGCATGATAAGAAAAGAAACTGCTTGATAATGGGAAGAAGAGGGGAGAGGCATGAGAAGACTCAATCTTAGGGTGGGAATCGGGGGAAGTTCAGAGGAGACAGAGGTCATAGTCGACAGGGGACCAGAAAAAGCATGATGAGAAAGGTGGCATCTTGATGGACCAGCCCTTGTGAGCAGTTTGGGGGCAGTAACTGTTAATTACCCTAGCATCCCTAGTAACTGGCACCCAGTAAGTATTCAATAAATGTTTGAAGAATTAATTAAATATTAATGGCAGTGGGTGTTCTGGCTAAAATAAAGAGTTACTAAGTGCCGTGCTTTTCTCAGACTTAAAATATTTGGGAACAGCTCTTCGTTTAAGCAAGTTTTATGTGTATTGAGGGATGATTTTCCAGGTTTTAATTCAGTGGCTGCAGTACTTACTTTTCAGCACAAGAGGGAGCTGCTGCCTAGTTTATTTAACTGAAATAGCATTTCTCTAGATTTGCCCCTATCTTCTTAAGTTACCGTGTAGTCTATTGTGCCATTTAACCACCCTCCCCCAAATACCCTACCAACCAAAAAATCCTATCACGATACAATACAGTTATTATCAGTGGTGCGTTATTTTCTGAAAGGAATTTCTCCTAGATTACATGGTTAGTAGGGGGGAAAAAAAGTAACATTTAAAATGTGTTATGAACAAGATACCTCAGACCAAGCTGGAAGGTTCTTCAGAACCCTAAGTAAACTCAGCACTTTCCGGTATCGGCAGTTCTGCTTAGAATCATGCCTGAGGGCGCCATATGTCGACCACAAATCTGAGGTAACAGATATTTGCAGGTACCCAAGTTTTCCTGAGGGTCAAAGTCTAGCTGAGATGTTGGCTGAGTCCTGGCCTTCAAACTTGGTATGTACATTTTCTGTTGCCAAGAGGTGCAAAGGACAGACTATGAGGTAGCCTAAATCCAGGTGTATATCTTGAATAAGAACACATGATATTGAGAGTTATCAGAACTTAGGGGACAGCTAACAAGTAATGACAATTTTGAAGGAGTTTTTGCTAAAGGATGCGCTACAGAATTTTCCCCATGGCACATTTAAAAAACAAAAACCAAAAAACTTGAATTACCAAAACCGAATCCACATGGTACTTTTCAGAGACAGCATTTCTTTTTTTTTTTTTTAATTTTTTTTTTTTAACGTTTATTTATTTTTGAGACAGAGAGAGACAGAGCATGAACGGGGGAGGGGCAGAGAGAGAGGGAGACACAGAATCGGAAGCAGGCTCCAGGCTCCGAGCCATCAGCCCAGAGCCCGACGCGGGGCTCGAACTCACGGACCACGAGATCGTGACCTGAGCTGAAGTCGGACGCTTAACCGACTGCGCCACCCAGGCGCCCCGAGTTTATTTATTTTTGACAGAGACAGAGTGTGAGCACGAGCTGGGGAGGTGCAGAGAGAGAGAGAGGGAAACATAGAATCGGAAGGAGGCTCCAGGCTCCGAGCCATCAGCCCAGAGCCCGACGCGGGGCTCGAACTCACGGACCGCGAGATCGTGACCTGAGCTGAAGTCGGACGCTTAACCGACTGCGCCACCCAGGCGCCCCAGAGACAGCATTTCTATCAAATACAGTGTGTGCTGTTATCTGAAAACAGCCCCTCTGTAAATGACAGGGCATAGAGAGTTTAATGTGGGAGGTGGTATTATGAAGGTAAACAGAGATCAGTGTGTTTTTAGCTGTCGGAGAATAAAATGACTTAAAGGGAAGGAGTATTTGCTCAATTCATGAGCGGCTTTTCCCACTGCTGAATTTCATCTTAAAGAAAGAAAACAAGCCATTGGTCTTTCCAGAACTATTTCATCGCTTATGGTTCTTTTTGGAACAGGAAGTCCCAGCTTTCCGCCGTCACCAATAGCCAGACTCTCCCATCTCTGAATGCTGTGTTTGTGTGTCGCCTTCTCCCTGTACTGTGGGTCCACACTGTTCACTTCTGGGGGGTGAGGATCAGGGCTTCCGGACTTTTGTGTCGCCGACGCAGCGACACAAAGGTCCAAGGTCAGCAGGGGACAATTCATTTGTGTTTAGAAAAAAAATCACAGCCATGGGTGATTGATAAAGGAGGAAGAAACGGGGTCTTCATACTTAAAGGTTGTGTCTATTGCTTGTTTTTGGTTGGTTGGTTGGTCGTTAAATCTTAATGCTCCAGCAAAGAGGTAGCAGGAATGGTGAGGAACCTGGACTCAGGCACCTTGGGTTCAAGTGGCAGCTCGGCGGCCGTGGGCAAGATTCCTGCCCTTCAGCGTCTCCGCTTCTTCGTGAGTAACGTGGCATGATGCCGCTGCTGTAAACTTACCACGTTGGACTTATTGTGTATAAAGGACCCCAAACAGTGACTGGCACATAGTAATGTCATAAACACTATTAGTAATTATAAAGTTGAACAATTATATTTACTGACAAATAGTCAAGATATACTTTGATTTATTAAAAGCCAAGGAGATGGGTTGATGAGAATGTTCTGCAATTGTATATCTGGAATTGATGGTCACAGAGCCTCATGAATATACTAAAAACCACTGAATTGTACACTTTCAAATAGTGAATTTTATGGTGTGTGAATTATATCTCAGTAAAAAAAATGTAATAAAGACAAATTCAATAAATATTTGTACTCAACCGTCTCCTGGGTTTGGTGGAGGAAATACCGCATTTCAGGACATAGCCTCTGCCCCGGAGGGTGTTACTTCAGGGGCACCTCCAGAGCATTGGCCACTTTTCCTAGCACCCTGGAGAAGACGTTGCTATCCACAGTTTTTACTCTGAGACTCAGAAGGGTTAAGTAACTTGCCCAAGGTCCCACAGGAAGTATGGGTAGCAGGAACCCAACTACCTTCTTCAGGTAGGGGCAGTCTTATTGAGGACAGACGATTTACATCCATAAAGTAATTAGGGAAGCAGACATCATGGGAGATCATCAGGCCCCTTATATGTGATGAGGAAAATAAAGGAGAGCATAGGTCTTGACCAGCCGGAAGACGGGGGTGGTGGGGTGGGGGGTGTAGGTTCCTGGAAGCAAAGGCCTTTGAGAAAGGGCCTTTACAGGTGGATTTGGTGTTAGTGATGCAGATCAGTTGCAGGGCGGGTAGATGTCCTTAGAGATGTGTAGGAAGGGCTCATAGATCTGTTTTTCCTGGAACTAATGTATATGCTCATGCCGAAAAGTCTTATGGTGTGCATATTCACAAACATGCGTATATATAGAAATTCATAGGCATTGTGTGGGCTAGTTATACCAGGGCAGGATGTTAGGGAGTGAGGGCAATCTAAAGACAATTTAGGTTGCTAAACCTTTCACTCCCTTATCTCCTAATTGATTAATCAAGTTTTTTGAGCACGTACCCAATACCTGAGAATATAAACATAAATAAAATACCTTTTGGTATTTTGTTTGGGAGGATTCCAAGGTAGGAGTTGATAGCAGACAGGTATGCAAGAAAATACTATAAAGTGGTAAGTGGTTATCTAGCAAAAAGCTAGGAAAGGGAATGGAACCATAGGCTTAAAAGCCCTTTATCAAACGGATGTTCAAGAAATAAAGGCCGTGTGGGGCGCCCGAGTGGCTCAGTCGGTTAAGCATCTGACTCTTCCTCTGGGCTTGGGTCATGATCTTACAGTTCATGAGTTCAAGCCCCAAGTCGGGCTCCTCACTGACAGCATGGAGCCTGCTTGGGATTCTCTCTCCCTCTCTCTCTGCTCCTCCCCACTCCCGGTCTCTCTCAAACTAAAATCAATAAGATATATATATATATATATATATATATATATATATATATATATATATATATATAAAGGTTGTTCAAGAGGTTTATTTTTCTGACTAAAAAATACACTCTGTTACAAAGTACTGTAGGAGGGTCTTTGTTGGCTGATAAAGCAAGAAGAAAGATTTGGGGAAGAGATGCTCAAAGAGCACTCTCCCCTCACGGTAGGCTCCCTGGGTGCTGAGTGGCCACTTGCCTCAAAGTGGTTTAAATTTGAAGTGGGGCAAGTCCCCTGTTCTACCCTGTCCTTCCTTCCTGAAGGAAAATGTGCTGGGAGTTGGTTCATGGAGGGAGCTAGGAGCCTTAAGGATGTTGGTGGAGAGGGGTGTTAACATTCCTCCAAGAGGCAACTCATTTCTCTATCAGTGCCCTGTTTTCACCCAGTCCTCACCCAGGGACCATTTTCAAGGTTAAGAAAAGGGCAGTTTGTGATTAAAAAAAACCCAACACTTTTTATTGTGGTGAAATCTGCACAAAATGTATCACTTTAACCACCATACAGTGTACAACTCAGCAGCCCTAAGTATGTCTGCAAGGCTGTGCAATCATCCCTCCTCTCCGTTTCCCAAACTTTCCATTATGCCAAACTGAAACTTTGTACCATTAGATAATAACTCACCCTTCCCCCCTGCCCCTGTTCTAACCACTGGTCTACTTTCTGTCACTATAGATTTGCCTATTCTAA
This sequence comes from Prionailurus viverrinus, assembly GCF_022837055.1. NCBI lineage: Eukaryota > Metazoa > Chordata > Mammalia > Carnivora > Felidae > Prionailurus > Prionailurus viverrinus. The sequence goes on along the minus strand of NC_062568.1, from coordinate 53,971,319 downwards.
GCATCTCATATAAATGGAATCCTACAATATTTGTTTGTTTGCATCTGGCTTATTTCACTTAGCACCATGTTATCAAGGCTCATGTACGTTGAAGCACGTGTCAGAATTTCATTCCTTTTCAAGGCTGAGTAGTATTCCATTGTGTGTATATACATTTTGCTTATCCGTTCATCGTTGTTGGACATTTGAGTTGTTTCCACCTTTTGACTATTGGGAATAGTGAACATTGGCGTACAGGTCCCTGCTTGAAATTCCTTCGGGTTTATACCTACAAGTGGAATTGCTGGGTAATACGGTAATTCGATTTAGCTTTTTGGGGAACCACCAAACTGATTTCCACAGCAGCTGCACCATTTTACATTATCAATAGCAATGTAGCAATGTGCAAGGGTTCCAATTTTTTTTTAATGTTTTATTTTTATTTTTGAGAGAGCGAGAGCGCATATGTGAGTAGGGGAGGGGCAGAGAGAGAGGGAGACAGAAGATCTGAAGCAGGATCCAGGCTCTCTGCTGACAGCAGGCAGCCTGATATGGGGCTTGAACTCCCAAAGCGAGATCATGTCCTGAGCTGAAGTCAGATGCTAACCGCTAACCGACTAAGCCACTCAGGAGCCCCAAGGGTTCCAATTTCTTCATGTCCTTGTCAACAGCCACCACAGAAGAGTGTGAACTCCTGAACTCGAGATGAAAAAAGTCAAGTACCGTTTCTGTTTTGTTTCTGTTTTTTTACTCCACTCCCTTCCCAACTTTGCTTTTTAACAAAACTTTTATCTTGGAGCAATTTTGGATTTCCAGAAAAGTTGCAAAGATAGATGTCTACGTTAAGGACCTTATAATAAGATTATTCTGGGTTTAGGGTAGGCCCTAAATCCAATGACAGGTGTTCTTATAAAGTTTTTATTTATTTTGAGAGATGAAGAGAACGTGAGCAGAGAAGGGGCAGAGAGAGAGAGAGAGAGAGAGAGAGAGAGAGAGAGGAAGAGAGAGAATCCCAGACGGGACAAAGCCTGACACGGGGCTTGAACTCATGAACCGTGAGATCATGACCTGAGCCAAAAACCAAGAGTTGGACACTTAACCGACTGAGCCCCCCAGGTGCCACTCCAGGTGTTCTTATAAAGGACAGAAAAGGAGAGGACGCTGAGAAGAAGGCATGTGAAGACGGAAGCACAGGGTGGGGTTATGCTGCCACAAGCCAAGGGTCACCAAGGGCTGCCAGCAGCCAGCAGAAGCTACAAGTGAGGCACGGAACCGATCGCCCTCAGAACCTCCAGAAGGAACCAGCCTGTTAACACCCTAATTTTGGACTTCTGGCCTTGTCTGAGCTCAGGCTGCCATAACTAGATACCACAGAATGGGTGGCTTAACCAACAGAAATGTATCTTCTCACAGTCCTGGAGGCTGGAAATCTGGATTCCGGCATGGCCGGGTTTGGGTGAGGGCCCTCTTCCTGACTCGCCGACGGCCATCTTCTCACCGTGTCCTCACAAGGCAGCGAGCAGAGAGAGACAGCAAGTGTTTCTCCTTAGAAAGTACTCATCTTGGGGCACCAGGGCAGCTCAGTCTGCTGAGTGCCCGACTCTTGATTTTTGGCTCAGCTCCGTGATCCCAGGGTCGTGAGATCGAGCTCCCCATCAAGCTCTGTGCTGACCGTGGAGCCTGCTTAGGATTCTCTCTCCCCCTGTCTCTCTGCACCCTCCCCTGCTCATGTGCTCTCTCTCTCTCTCTCTGAAATAAAAAGTAAATAATACACAAAGTTTAAAAAATCAATATTATTCTTTAAAAAAATAAAAAGGCACTAATCCTGTTGTGGGGATCCCACTCTCATGACTTCACCTAAACCTAAACTCCCAAAAGCCCCATCTTCAAATACCATCCCATTGGGGTTCAGGGCTTCAGTGTATAAATTTTAGGGGGACACGCTTCAGTTCACGACAGGCCTCCAGAACTGGGAGAGAATAAATTTCTGTTGTTTGAAGCCACCCAGCTTGCGGCACGTGTTTGTGCAGCCTTGGGGCACTGAGGCTAGGCTCTTCCCCGCTCCTCTAGGCCGCCTCCTCGCTGAAACGCCAATCCAAAAGAAGACTTAGGGGCCACGGTCGGGGGACTACGGCCGGGGCACTGGCTCGGGAAGGCTGTGGATGCGCATGAATGGTGTGACAGCGGCCTGGGCTGTCGGGGTCCGGACTCTGTGACCCTGGGAGCACCAGAGCGGGGCGGAGGCGGGCCGGGGCTGTTGTGGGCACCGCTCACCCTTGGCTGTGCCCCTGAAGATGGGAACCGGCACCGCGCTCGGAGGTGATTCATCACCACGAGCCTTTCCCGGATTTCCTGCTGGGCTTTACAGCTGGCACCGAGTCCCTGCACCTGCAGGATGAGCTGGGCCAAGCAGCCCGGCACTTGGCAGACAGCCTGGGGAGGCGTCCATGGTGCAGAGGTTGTGTGTGGCACGCACTGGGTTGCATGGCAGAGCGTGGGCCGCACGGTGCCGGTCCAGCCCCCACTGGGTGCCCCGAGGAGCCCCTGACCCCTACCTCCCGCGGGCCCCAAACACACCCCCAACACCGACCCAAGAACCAGCCCGGAGAAGTTAGAGGAAACTGAGGAGGACCGGAAGCTGCAGTTGCCGGTTGAAAATTACCAGGACCCCCACCCACTCCACGTGGCCACCATCCTGGAAGAGGCAGACTTGGTCTGGCTGTTCCAGAAGGCCCCAGCCGACCTCAGCAAACCAGAGCCCGTGTGCAGCCTGCGCTTGGCAGTGGAGGTCCACGCGGCTGACTTGCTGGAGATTCTCCTGAGGGCAGGCTCAGACCCCGCTGTCGCCATGTCCGTGGCTGTATGCCATGGGGCGGCACCACTGTCTGGCCCCACCCCATCCTCTCCGGCCTCCTGCACACGCGGAGCCCCTGAGCCCGAGGACAAGGGCAGCAAGCCTGGCTCCTGCAGCAGTGGCGACAGCGACAGTGACAGTGGGGATGAGGGTGTGAGTCAGGAGGAAAGATGGGGTGGGCCGGCTGGGGGGTCAGGGTAAACCAGCAGGCAGGAAAGGGGAGAAGAGCTCCGGGGCAGAGCGTTGAGACTGACCTTGGGCTGCCACAGTTGCAGCACTCGGGCTGCAGTCAGGACAGTCCTAGGCAGGGGTAGTGGGAAGAAATTAAGGCAATGGCAGAGCTGGGACCCAGGCAGAAGTGCAGAAAAGAGCATGGTTGTGGAGACTGGTAAACACAAGCAGTGGTAGGGGGCAGTGTGGGGTGACCTTGGGGGTCAAGAATTGGAGAACCGGGCTGTAGGAAGATAACCTCGGGCAGCAGTGATCAGACCATGGATGTTGGTGGGGAAAGACCTTAGCTAGCAGCGAGGAGGTTTGCGTGGAAAACCCAGGAAGCAGAGACACTCCCTTGGGCAAAGGACAGCGTTGAGTGATGGGGCTTGAGGAATTTGGGTAGACGCAGGGCAGGGGTGGGGGGCAGGGAGAGACCACAGGTGGCTGTGGCTGCCCAAGAACTGGCATGGGGCTAGAGCTCAAGCAGCAGCTGTGGCGAGAAACGACCTTGAACATGGTGGTTTGAGAACCAGGAGCAGGGAACTCAGGCTTGAAGGCAAGACTGGCGGAAAAAGTTGGGCAGCGGGCAAGGGTGGCATCGTGGTCCCCAGTGGCTGGAGCCAGCACAGCTACCTCCCGACAGACTCAAAAACTCTCCTGGATGACCCCGTCTGATTGGTTTAAACGTTAACATAATTTCTAATTTTTCAAAACTTGCGGTTCTACACAAAACAAAACTCACAGTTGTGACAACCAGGGGCAGAAAAACAGACCGCTTAGAGATCTGAATTCTGAAGCGTTTCTGTTTGCACCGACAGTCATAAATGCACCCCCATCCACACTTACCTGCCTGTGTTGTGATTCCAGGATGCTCCTGACATCCCAAGAAGTCCTCCTGCTGTGCAGACACGCCCATCTCATGGATGGGGCTACATGGGGCAGGAGGGTCGAGCCCTCAGCAAACACCTGTAGGTGGGGAGACGGATCCCAGCACCCCCTGCCTTCCCTCCCACTAGTCAGTGGTCTCCTGGAGAGCGGGCCGGAACTAAGGGAAGAGATTCCAAAGGCGGAAACCTTCGGCTTGGTGACAGATTGATGGAACAGATATTTAAGGGCCGATGGAGCTACTCGCAGTAACACTGTGGTGTCCACTCAAACTAGTTCTGCTGGGCGAGGAGGGAATGTGTCACAGGGCCTTGCTTTGCGGGGCAGGGGGCGTTATTTGAGGTAATGGCAATAGCACAAGAGCAGAGTGAGGAGGTCTGGTTTGTCACTAAATTGCCCTGTGACCAGAGGGAGGTCATTTCTCTAAGCCTTAGTTTCCTTATCCTTAAAATGAGAATGGAAATGACTTTTAAGTTCCTTCCCTGAGTCAATAATCAGTCCTGGGAGATTAGGCAAGCAGCAGATTCTTTTTTGTCCTTCTAATTGTGGTAAAATGTATATATAACACGAAACTTACATTTTTACCATTGTTTTCATTCTTTATTTTTAGTTGTGGCAAAATATGCACAGAATGTACCGTCGTAGCCATTTTTAAGCGTAGTGGCATTAAGTACATTCACAGTGTTGTGCAACCATCACCACTGTCCATTTCTAGAACTTTCCCATCATCCCGATCCGAAATTCTACCCATTGAGCAATAACTCACCCCTCCCTCTAAACCTCGGCAATCTCTACTCTACTTTCTGTCTCTATGAATTTGCCTATTCTAAGTACTTCGTTTAACTGGGATCACAAGATTTGTCCTTTTGCGTCTGGCTTATTTCATCAAACATGTTTTCGGGGTTGACACATACTGTAACGCACATCAGAACTGCTTTCCTCTTTAAGGCTCAGTAATATCATATGTACACACTGCTGTTCCACCGATGGACGCTTGGGTTGTTGCCATCTTTTGGCTGTCCTGATTATTGCTGCTGTGAACACTGGCGTGTAAGCTCTCTGTTTAAGTCCCTGCTTTCAGTTCTTTTGGGGTATATACCTGGCAGCAGAATTACTAGATCCTATGGTAATCCCGTGTTTAGCTTTTTGAGGAACCACCAGAATGTTTTTCCTTGGGTTTTCTCTAAAGTGAGGGCACTCTGCCGTGCCACGGGTCTGTGCTGACGAATTACTTTGGGAAGTAGGTTGAAACCAGCTGGGTTCAGAGAGGCTGCCCAGCAGTGCAGTTTACCACTCTCCCCAGTACTCATATGGGTCAGGCGTGTTCCAGTGCTCTGAAGGCCACGATGAGCCCAGGGTGCACGCTTTCTCCTTCTGAGGTGAACTAACTACATTGTGGCTGGAAAGTGGCTCCGAAGGGAAATTAAGTTTCTGTCCTGTTCACTTGCCTGGAATTTCAGAAACGGTGAGGATATGTGCATACATTTCTGATTTCATTGCTAGAACTAAGCCCCCCACACCTGACTGGACGAGGACTGGGGAAGAGGGCAGAAGACCTAATTGGGAAGGCAGGAAGGGGGTTGGCACTAAGACTGAAGCTCTCAAAACCCTGATGGGAGTTACAGGATGGCCTGGATCACGTGGGGCGTGTCCAGGGGAGCAAGGGAGCAGGAGATCCCACCCAGCCCCGAGCTGCTGAACTCAGACTGGGTCTTGGTTCACATCTCAGTTCTTCTGCTTGCTAGTGTGGGCAGTGAACTTGAGCTTCTCGAGTTCAGCTTTCTCATTTGTAAAACAAAACCACCTATGGGGCGCCATTCGCACAGTGCCGGCCCTCACGCCCAGTACAGCTTAGGAAACCAGCTGGCTGTGTTCCTCAAGCCCCGACTACTCAGGCGCTGTGTCAGAGTGGGAAGCCCTTCCCTCACCTCCCAGTTCTAGAAATCTGCTTTAAAGCATGGGTTTTTTTGATGCGCTTTGCATTTTGGTGGCCATTTCCAGAACTTACATGTTGCCTTTCTACGGCTTCCTTTCTCTCCAAATCAAACGCTTCGTCTTTTGGGGACTGGCAGGTGGGTTTTACTTGTACGTACAAAACTGACTTTAAGCAAAGGATACGTTCTTTGCTTAAAAAAAAAAAAATTAAAAACAAACCAACAGAAAACCTCAGTTATTCTGGGCAAAACTCTTCCAGACGCTTTTGGACGTGAATATGTCTCATCAGTGACCCCATTTCATTTACTAAAAATGGTTTCACTCTCCAGGCAGCCAGAGAAGGATTAAAGGGAGAAATGATGTGAAAATACTTGAGGCCATAACCTTAGGTAAATACGAATCATTATCATTAATCATAAATACAGAAAATGAGATGTTTGATAAGTGAGCTGTATTCTTCCTGTCTTCCCTGCCTTTCCCTGCTCTGCCTGGTGCTGGGAGCAGAGGTGGCCTCAGCTCTGCTCATCCTTGCTGATTTAATTCAATGAGCCGACCTGCAAACACAGCCAGGGTTCCAATGATACAGACAAGCATGAAGACTCCAAGGAGAATGTGATCCATCACCATTGCAACATACTTCCATTCCTCAGCCGCCTGGGAGAGAGAAAAGTGTTAGAATTTCCTTACGATGGTTTTTGGACTCACCATGTTCATGCTATGCATCAATTATGGCCCACTCAAAGCCCATAACATCCCTTGGCTGGCGTTGTGGTCTTTATTATTCGAATAGATTATTCACAATGTGTTGGCCCACTAAGGTGGCTTAGAGGTGGTCACCAATGCTGCCTCTTGAATGCCAGCCTACTCCTCAGGACAAACCCATCCATCTGTGTTCACGTATTGGATCATTGAAACCCGGAGGTGTGGGTTTCAAGTCACGAAGCTTACGTTATTGGACTCCTGGTCTGACTTCATGGTCTCTGCGATGTATTTGACTCCTTCAATGGCACTTTTTACCTCGGGGTGTTTGATCAGGGGAGAGTGGAAGCCCATGGGTGGAGGCCCCGGCTTCCCAGAAATGTCAGAAATATCAATGTCTTCTGTAAAAATCTTTTTGTCTTGTTTATCTCTGGATGGTCTTTTCATTGTGGAGAAGAACATGATATTTGGGATAGTGTCGATAAAAACCTAACACGAAAAAGAAATCCATGCATGAATTAATGCCAGTAGTGCAAGTATCAAACTCTGACTTTGAATTAGCCGTGTGACTTTAGGCAAATCAGTCAGCTTCTCTGGACCTTAGGGTCTTTGTCCCTAAAACACAAGGACGATACTAGATTTTCTCAAAATTTCCTTCAGACTTACCCCGTGGCCTGTCAAATTACTATGGTTAATAGAGCTGATTTTGTCATGTGAACAGTTCACCACGGGAGGGAGCCCGTGCGCAGCTGTTGGGCTCGAGAAACCAATGAAGTTTAAGCCTCCAGCCTTCAAGGAACCGGCTTCCTTCAAAGCCTTGTGTTAGTTGGATAATATGATTAAAGGAAAAGCCCTTCTGGCTAAAAAAATATATGAGGGTCCAGCCTCAAAAACAGCCACAGTGTTTTTTTCTCCCCATTTCTTATTCCTGAAGAAATGCAACATGGGCGTTGCCAGGAGTCACGTAAGTCTTTATAGATACAGGGACTGATTGTCCTCCCAAAAGAATACATTGCAAGCAATAGTTTCTCTGTTAATTCATGACAAATCTTTTGCATTCTGCGGAAAACCCTGACGTCAGTGTCTCTGTGAAGTTTTACCTAAAAACTGACATATTTGAAATGCTAACACTTTTTAAATTTCAATAATGCAAATATCTGAGACCAAGTTCCTCACGAAAACTCACTTTTTGACAATTTCTCGTCAAGCATCCTCTCTATCTCTAGCCCTTATTCTATTCTCAGCAGATGATTTGACCAGCAAAAAATAAGCAGTCTGTTCACAGATTGGGAGACATACAAACAGAGACCTCAGGAATTTCACAGATTCTGAATAAAAAGTGATATATTCACCTTCTCTAATCAAAGAGACTCTTTAAACGTGAATTTGGAGTGGGCTTTGTTAATTCTGTTTTTCTTCTGTGTCAGGGAAGGCTATAGGAATTACTTATCCCTAGCAAGAGGCTAAAAGAAAGTTTCTTCCGGAAATCCTCTAAAAATCCCCGGAAAGGACAGTTCCTAAGGGCCCACATGCATCAGCCAGAATTCCACCAGCCAAGTGAAGGGAGAGATGTTCGTGAGGGCAGTGCTGCCCCACGCGGGGGTGGGGGCGGGGTGGCAGGGCCCTCGTTCGCTCACCTTGCGTACCCAGTCGGGCATGACGTGGGTGCTGGGGGAGCGGTGGTGTGTGTTGATGACAATGACCGTGATGATGATGGACGCGATGACAAACACCATGGTGAACAGCATGTATTTCCCAATCAAGGGCACGGCACTGGAGGTGGAAGGGATTAGCTCCACGATGACCAGGAGGAACACGGTCAAGGACAGCAGGACAGAGATGCTCAGAGTCATCTTCTCTCCTGCACGGAATGAAAAAGAAATACAACCCATTCACTGGTTATGGGCTGAATTGTTCTCTTCGGTTTTCTGCATGGAAGTCCTAAGCCTCATGGCCTCAGTGGCAGTATTTGTCGATGAGCCCTGTAACGAGGCAATTAAGTCAACATGAGTTCATCAGGGAGGGCGCTCCTCCAATGACTGGTGTCCTGAGAAGTAAGGGAGATTGGGGAGCGCCTGGGTGGCTCCGCCGGTGAAGCGTCTGACTCCTGCCCAGGTCACGATCTCGTGGTGTGTGAGTTCAAGCCCTGCATCTGGCTCTGGGCTGACAGTGTGGAGCCTGCTTGGGATCCCCTCTCTCTCCCTCTCTTTCTCTCTCTGCCCCTCCCCCACTTGTGCTATCGCTCTCAAAATAAACTTTAAAAAAAAAAAAAAAAGAAGGAGATTAGGGCACGGACACACACAGAGGGGAAAGACCAGGGGAAGACACAGGGAGGAGACCGCCATCCACAAGCCAAGGAGAGAAGCCTAGAGGAAACCAGACCTGCTGACACCGTGACCTCCAGGACTGTGTGGACAAAATTCCTGTTGTTTCAGCCACCCGGTCTGTGGCACTTTATTAGGGCAGCTATAGCAGACTAATACGCCACAAAACCCAGGGGGTGAGAACCATGTGACCCGCATACAGCTGGGGGCATTTGGGGGGCAGAATTTCGTCCTCTGGGACCTTAGCACCTTAGCTCTACTGACCATGGCAAGTGACAGACACTTCCACTAGAGGCCGCCAAGCAGCCGAGGGCTGCTTTGTCTCCTGTCCCAGCATTCCACTGCTTGGTGGAACTCAGGGAGCCAGGTACACCAAGCTGAGTGACAAGCTAGACTCCAGGTGGCAGTTTTTCTGTCTGCAACAGACTATCATCAACCTCACAAAGCTGAACCACGGTCTGACCTACTCGTGACCCAGCAGGTGGATGGGCAACCCAGGAGCGCATGCTACTTTTCTCAGTATGGGAGGGGGCTGCAAGACCAAAACCGAGAAAAGGACAAAACCAGTGAACTTTGCACATTCATTTAGAGGACAGTTTGGTTTTCTTCTTGTTCTGTCTTTCATATCAAGGGACCAGGGGTTCCCCTGCCCCGACCTCTTCTCACCAGATCCTATCATTTCAGGGTGGATAATTCCCCGTTCGAGTCTCGGTATGGCAAGCCAGGAGGGTGGGGGACTGAATGGCCCTGGAATATTTTTGTGGGCACTGACGGCCTCGGAGGCAGCTCGAGAGCCTTTGGAAGGGACTTCCCTTGGGCTGGTCTTGCTGTTTGTCTCGGGGGACCCTTGTGTTGTCCCGTTCTCCAGTATGGAGCTTTTTCCCGTACTGGATGCTTCCAGATGCTAGGAGTGTATACAGGAAATGGAGCGGATGCAAACAAGAAATGATCAATTCCACCTAGTGAGAAGAAGTCTACCGAGTGGGTGGGAAAGTCTTTAAAAGTGAAAAAGAGGGGGCACCTGGGTGGCTCCGTCGGTTGAACATTTGACTCTTGGTTTCGGCTCCGGTCATAATCTCACAGTTTGTGAGCTGATAGCACTGAGCTTTCTGGGAATCCTCTCTTTCCCTCTCTCTGCCCCTCCCCTGCTCATGCTCACCCTTTCTCTCTCTTAAAATAAATAAACTAAAATAAAGATAGGTAATTTTTTGTGAAAAAGATGTATATATGAAAATTGATCAAGTTACATCAGATTTCTTGAGTAATAATGATAATGGCTAACATTTATCAAGCATTTTCGCTGTTCTGCATGCTTTTCAAGCATAAACCATTGCACATTTATAGAGATTCTGACTAGTTTCCATATTGCCCTAACTAGTAGTCTCTTCACTTTAAGGAGCCTAATTTGTTAGAAACTCAAAAACAAATTGTGTTTGTGATCATTTGTTTAAAAATAAGTACAGTCATAAGAACAACGGGCATTCTGTGGGGCAAGTTCTGCCTTATTCTCTACTGTATCCGTGCCACATAACAATTGTTCAACAAATACATGTCAAATGAGTGAATTCATAATCTTTTTTCCCCCTTGTTATAAAGTTAGACTTTGTGTGTGTGTGTGTGTGTGTGTGTGTGTTTATTTGTGTTTATCATTTTGATATAATTGTTCCCTGTCATAAGTTTGAGGACTGTCTGTATCCTTTCTTTGTCCCCACTTGTCTGCCCTAAATTGTTTATGAGCAGTGACTTCTCACAGGCACTTGTGTGCCCTCTTCCCCTTTTCTGGGGATTGTTGGTGTTTGTTGAAATTATGTCACAGATGTGATCACTCAGTAGGAAATAAGGAAGTTGTCCAGGCTGATATGTGAGAAAGAATTGCCACTTGGGAAGTATGGTCGTGTGTGTAAAGATAGTGCCACCTGGAAAACAGACATGCAAAAGCGATTTTCAAATGGCAAGCGGTGAGCAAAAGAGGCAAGACCTGGGAGCGCCTGGGTGGCTCGGTTGGTTGAGCGTCCAACTTCGGCTTAGGTCACAATCTCGCGGTTCGTGAGTTCAAGCCCCGCGTTGGGCTCTGTGCTGACAGCTTGGAGCCTGGAGCCTGCTTCCGATTCTGTCTCCCTCTCTCTCTGCCCCTGCCCGCTCATACTCTGTCTCTCTCTCTCAAAAAAAAAAGTAATAATAATAAACGTGATTTTTTTTTTTTTAAAGAGGCAAGACCTGGCCTGGTCAGGATATAGCAAGTGGCTTCACAGGGGAAGTGGCATGAGGGGTGACCCAAGCCTTACCCAGCATGTCTCTGGGCACACAGTAGGTATTCAGCAAGTAAGCATTGATGGTTATTCACTTTAACTACACTGAGCTGTGTCTGTGCACCTCCAGGGTCACGGTCAACTCTCTGCCTGCTCCATAGTCTGCTCTAGCTGTGAGCTCCCCCCACCCGTGACTCACCACTGAACATGGCCTCTCAGTAAATGCATCCTCCCAGCGATGATGATTTGGGCCTGTCTGCTCATCCTTGTTTGTTAGCCCATAATTATTTCTGGTTTTCCCCAAAATAGCCGCACAAGATCTGCCTGCATCAGCAGCCATGGCACCTGCACCCACCTGAGTCTGTGGGCAGGTAGAACACCAGGCCGGTTAGGAAGGAGAAGAGCAGGCAGGGAATGATGACATTGACGATGAAGTAGAGGGGCAGGCGCTGCATGACGAAGTGGTAGGTGATGTCCAGGTAGGGGGTGGTGGGGCAGCAGGCGTAGAACACCCAGTGCTTCCAGCCTCGGGACTCCTTGATCACCCATTCTCCGCTTTCCATGAAGTTGCTTAGGTCTGGTTGGTCGCTTTCCTGAGAAGATGAAATGAAACTTTGAAAACCCAGCCACATCACCCTGAGGAGGGGTGGGTTGCAAAATCAGCTGTAATAAAGCAACAGGAGGCGGTGCTGTCGTGTACCCCGGACAGGCCCCACGAGGGTCACTTCCGGTTTGGGGCCATAGAGTCCTTTCCTGTGAAATAAGGGGGCTGGGACTATTGGGATCCTCCATGTTGACTACACATTCAAGTCACCTGGGAACTTCAAAACATATTGGTGCCTTAGTCCCACCCCTGACCGATTAAGCCAAAATTCCTAGGACGGAGCCTGGGCATAGGAATTTACATAAGCTTCCAGGTGGTACTCATGGGCACACATCAAGAACTGTCCCCATATCGAGAACCACTGAACTAGACGATCCCAAAGTTCAAATGGGCGCTGAGAGCCTGTGACTCTGGAGGCGCAGAGTTGGACACCTGAATTACGCGTTTCCTGAGACCAGCCGCATCACACGAGGGCAGCACCTACCGGGTTGATGGCCACCACAGAGCCATCGTAGGTCCAGGTACCCAGCTTCATGCTGCAGTTCTGTTCATCAAAGGGAAAGTGGGTGACGATGATCTCACAGTAGCTTTTGAAGATGGCTGGAGGCGTCCACGTGATGTGGCCAGTGTAGTCCAGGAGCACTTTGGTGAACTTGACAATGGCAAAGTCACCATCTGCACTGCAATTGGGATCAAAGAGGAACATGACTCCAAGTGACGGATGAGCCTTCAGTTCAGCTCGGGGATGTTAGCAGGAGACAGCTGTTAATTATTCAGGTGCTAATTATAGACGCTTTCACTGGGACAGTGTCACTTTTTATCCATAGCAGTGTTTCCCAGGTTTGTCTGATAATAGAATCGCTGGGGTGCTTGTTTAAAATACAGGTTTCTGAGCACCATCTGAAGCACTAAATCAGAATATCTGGGGAAGAATCTAGTTTTAAGGAAATAACAGGTAATACTGTATACCAGATTTTTTTTTCCTTCCCAGTCCCCAGTAGTATTTGTAATGTTAATTTCCATCTATTCCTCCCCCAATATATCTTGAAAGTTAACTGGGGGAAAAAAGCAGGAATTTAAAATAAAAACAGGTCCAGTGGCTCGTTACTGTGGTAAGCAGGTTAAGAAGGGCTCTGTTACCTCTTTCAGAACTATTTAGAACTCGATAGGGTGGGGCTACAAACCCAGATGCCTCCATGGCCAAGCAGGTGAGGAAGGCGGTAAGGGCAGGGGAGAGCCCTCTCTCCTCTAAAGAAGGTGACACTCCGCTTTGCTGTGGCTTCCTTGTGTGAGTGAAGGCCCCAAACTGCCAGATATTTGAAGTTTCCCTCGGAAGCGGGAAATCTAGATTTTTTAATACAAAGTTTCCATATTTTTGAATGTTGGATTTTTCTAGAGAGACTAAAACTCCAGAGTTTAATGTGATATTTTTACATTTCGGAAAGTTGGCACCAATTTCTCACTACAAAAATCCAACATGGTAGATACTAAAAAAATAACGAGCCACTTCTGCAGGCCTCATTCAGTGGGCAGTCCACTTGACCCCAAATGGCCTGTGTCCTGGGGCCTTGGCCAAAGGCATTTGGAATAGATGTTGAACAAGTGGGTGGGGTCTGCCTTGGTGGGCTTTCGGGGGCATATGGCATATATTGGAGTCTCACTTCATTAACCAAGAGATTTTCTTCCCACTGATTTTTCCTTGGGATGGAGGTAGGGCTCTATCCAGAAAACTATGCAGTTTTGGACCTTCCCCAAAGAGACCCAAAGAGCAGAGGGCCACAGGGTCATCTGGGTCCATCTCTATAGATAGCGATAAGTAAAACAGGGTTCTCCCCCCACCAGGGTGTTCCCGAGCGAGTTTGTCAAAAAGAGGAACGGATTTTAATGGCTTCTCTTAGACTCTTGCTGAACGAGAAAACTGACTAACACAAGACGCTCTGCTCCATCAGCGTATTTGTCCGAAAAGGTTACACAAATGATTGGATAATTTGGCTCAAGCTTGAATCTCAGGTGCCGCTGGGAAATATGTAGTAGAAAATCAAAGTAGGAGGGCCAGCCTTAAATGAGGGTGTCATTTCCATTCACAAGCCCCTGCCGCCCTCCCTGGTCAATCTGCGAGAAGGCACAGCCTGCTCACACAGACACATGCTGTAGAATGTCAGGCCGCACATCCTCTCGGCCGATGGCGAATGCTCCTGCCTGGGAAGGATGCTCTTTGAAACGAACGTTCCCTGACAAATGAAGGGCGTATGATAATGAACCTGTCATTAAACCAGAGTGTCTTGAATCACATTATAATTTCACAACATGCAGTCTGTCACGGAGCCCGGTGGATGGGCTACGCAGGCATCCCAGGCCATCAGCAGCACGCGACGCCCTGGGAAGCCGTGACGACGTGATGGATAACAACCCCGGGAGGTTCAGACCTATTGGTAGGAAGGACATTTAATTCCAAGGAACTCAATTATATGAATTTGGGTTCCTTGGATGGCTGCCCTACACCCTTCAGGAGCTCTCAGGGATTAAATGTCCCCCACCCCACAGCCCTGATTCAATTTGGCTCTGATAATTGTTTCTATTCATAACATGAGACACCATATGGCACCCCTAGCATGTCAACTTGGCTCTTGGTTTTTAAGGGTTATTTAATGTGAACGGTGGTGAGAAGCATACTGAGAGTAGCAGCCCTTCCAATAGGGCTTGGGCTCCACCTGCCCCAGGAATGTCGCCCTCCCCAGCCCGTCTGTTTTGCTTACTTGTTATAGAGAACGAGGTCTGGGCGCCAGATCTTTTCCGAAGGAATGTGAATTTTTTTCACGCCACCATAGTCCTCTGGATTCCATTTTAGGTTGTAGTCTACCCATTGCTAAAACATGGAGACGACATTTTGCTGATAAAAAGAGCTAAACACGTTTTTCAAAAACCTAAGAGTCCTGATGGGTATGATAGTTCAGATGTGGACAGGAGTTGTGCTCCAGTAAAAGAGGTTTGATTCAGAATTCAGCTTGCACGCTAGTAAACGATAACACCAAACGCCTCTATAGTACTGACTACTTGTAGACACTATTACGAGCATTTTACCCATATTCATCTCGTGGTCTTCACAATAGTCCTATGAGGGAAGAGCGATTATTGGCCCCATTTTACAGATGAGAAAACAAAGGTACTTCAGGGTAGCCCGTCTCCCATGCCATCCTGCCCACCCCAGGAAAGGAGCATGACCTTCTGGTAAACATTTCCCCCAAGCAGGCAACATCATTTTATAAAAATGGTGTATTTCTTTCCTACCTTATAAAAGTAATAAATGCCCAACGTAGCAAATTCAGATGACACAGTGTTATGACCTGAACTGCGTCTCCCCCAGAATTCACGTGTTGAAACCCCAGTTTCCAGTACCTCATAATATAACTTCGTTTGGAGGTAGGGTCTAATTAGGTTAGAATTAGGTCCTGAAGAGAGGCTCTAATGCAACACAACTGGTGTCCTTAAAGAAGGGGACACGGGAAGGCAAACATTTTCAAGAAGAATGCCATGTGAACATGACGTTGGCCAACTACACGCAAAAGAGACAGGCCTGGAGCAGTTCGTCCCTCACAGCCCTCAGACGGAACCAGTTCTGCCGATACCTTGACTTTGGACGTTTGGCCTCAAGAGCTGCAAGAGAATAAATTTCTCTTGTTTGAGCCACCTCGTTTGTGGCTTTGGTTATGGTAGGTGGCCTAGCAAACTAACATACAAACACAAAACACGAAGTAAAAAACACACACACACATACCAACAAATACGACCCATAATCTCACTACACCAAAATATTTATACTTCCACGATGTTGGTATGTAAACCGTGTTACCCAGATTGATTCCCTTTGGGCTCAGGTTAAATTCCGGGGTGAATACCAGCAGCATCAATGCAGTTATCTAGCTGAATACCTGTTTCAGTCGCACATTGGTTGTCACAATCTGATTTACTTCATCCTGAAAAAAGAGAAGACCCCATCTTTAGGGGTAAGGACGGGAGGAGGGGGGAGGGTGCTGCAGGGTGAGAGGGGCGGGGAGCCCAGAGTGCGGCTGTCTCACCACGTTGATGAGCTGTATCAGCTGCAGACCCACGGTGACCTCCACAACCTGGCGGTGGTCTTCCACGGGCCGAACCACACTGTTGTAATCTTCAAACAGCTTTGCCACCAGGCGGGTCTCATGTTCGGAGCCTAGGACGAGGCCAGCTGAGACGGCAAATGACACACACACTGTCAGATTCTGCTCCCCGCCCTCTACAAACACTCGCATAAGTAACTGAGGCGTGACCAGCTAATGGAAGGCACACAGGCCCCCTTGTTGAAGGGCTCCCAGTGCAGCTTCTATTGCCCTAAGTTCTTTTCCAATCGCAGCTGCTGGTGCGGTCCCTTCCCTGGTGGGGTGTGCCAGATTATCCTGACACTTGTGCTCTGAGCAGATGACATTCCTTAATACAGCCTCTGGCTGAATCAGGCTTGCCGCTGCGCACACACAAGAAGACAAGTCCACACAAAAGCCCGTCTTCGTATTTCAGAGCCTACTCATGGGGCGATGAAATCTCAGGTTGGCTGGCGTCAGATCTCACGATGCGCTGAACAGCCAAAAATTGATGCCGGTTCATACCTGCTGGGATGACCGCCATTCACAGAACTGAAGACGGTGAGTGTTGGTGAGATTGGGGCACGGTACAGCCACCGTGGGAGAGCGTTTGGCGGTTCGTCACACGAGGTGCATGCAGCGTGACCCTGTGACCTAGTGATGCCACTCCTAGGTGTATCCCTCAAAGAACTGGCCACACAAAAACTCGTGCACCAGTGTTCACGGCAGCGTTATACATAATAGCCAAAAGATGGAAACAACCTGAATGCCCATCAGCACATAAAGCGGATGAACAAATTGCGCCATATACATGCGGTGGAATATTATTCACCCATAAAAATGAATGAAGAGTTGACTCATGCTACAACATGGTTGAGCCCTGAAAACGTGCTAAGTGAAAGAAATTGGACACAAAGGGGCACATAGTGTATGATTCCATTGATATGAAATATCCAGAAGAGGTAAATCCGTAGAGCTAGCAGATCAGTGGTTAGCAGGGGCTGAGGAGACAGAGGAAGCGAGAGTAACTGCCGATGGGTACAGGGTTTCCTTTTGGGGTGACGAAAACGTTCTGGAACTAGATAGCGGTGATGGTTGCACAACACCGTGAATGTACTAAATGTCACTAAATCACACACTCCAAATGGTAGTTTTATGTGATGTGTATTTTCCTGTGGCAAATTCTACGTAGTGTGTTTTTTCTTGTAATTAAAAAAATTAACTGCTGGTGGGTCCGTGTCCCTGTTACTTAACGTTAAGTAAACACCACGTGCTTTTCTGACCTGGGTTTGGAGCTCCTCCTGTCTGGAGCACGAGTGACTTCTTAGGAATCTTTACTGCATTTTCCCTCAGGTGGGTGAAAAATAGTATCTACTACTCTTGGACCCCACAGCTTTTCTATATCCAATGTTAATGCAGTTCTCACCGGCCTGTGATGAGGCAGGCAGACGGTCATTCTCATGTGAGATCTGAGAGGCTGGAAGACTTGTCCAAGGTCCTGCGGCTGAGGCGGGGCTTGGGAGGAGCGCTGTCATTCTGCGCTGTGCTCCTGCACTGACTTGTGAGGTCACGAGTGTGCCGTGGGCTGTCTTAGAAAGTGCACGAATGCACCCACCGTTCTAACCGTGAGAAAAAGCGTTCCAAATTCCAGCAAGTGCCTTATGAAGGATCTTTGTAACTCCAGCCTTACGTGGGTTGGGGATTGTCTGTTCAGGGTCATGAGAGGAAGCAGACACATGATCCATTTGCCCTAATTCATGTAAGCAGATCTCCCCTTTCCGCAGGTTATTCCTGAAGCCACCATACCTTTTCCCTGGGCTGTGACAACTTGAAAAATCGCATGAGTGAGATGCTTTCCCTTGTCCCCAGTAATGTTAACCTCTTGCCTCTAAGACAGGTCATTATTTTTCTTTATTGTTTTTCTCCTTGAATCCTAGGTTTGAAAGAGTTTGTCAACCAAATAACTGTTAAGTTAAGCAATTACCTTTCTATTTTTATTAATAAAAATAACTAGCGTATCCAATTTGTTATGTGGCAGACACGCTTTATACGTATTGACTCTTTCTTTTCTCGTAACTGGGTGGGGTAGGCACGGTTCTTGTCTTCACTTTACAGAGGAGGAAATTGAACCATAGGGAGGTTGAGTGAGTTGTCCAGATTTCATAAACGGTGGAGCCCAGCGGCCATGCTCTCCACCACAAAAATGTGTATTCTGTTAGGAGAGCTTCATTGAAGGTAATATTCGTATTACCTTATTGAATCCTTATAACAATCCTATGAGATAAGTCTTTACCCCTAGTTTACAAGTGAGAAAATGGACATTTGGACAGTCGAAGCATGTGCTCATGGTTCCCAGCTATTTGGAAGTGGGATTATAAATGCAGGCAATCTGACCCCAGGGTCTGTGCTCTTTGTCACCTCCCTTAGGGTGAGTGTATCTTTTCCATTTGGATTTTTGAAGCTTTCCGCGTAGCTTGTTAAGTGTCTTCATTATGACCTTCCTGGATTCTATGTATAGAACCCCTGACCTAGCCTACCTCATTTCTAGTTTCCCCAATTTTCTGAATCCCAAAGCGTCCATGCAGCACTTAAACACAACGCCTCACCCAAACCACTTGCATTCAAGGACCCTTCAAGGGAATGTGTTGTCCAAAGACCCAGTTTTTGCTGTCACCCCATTGAGCACCTGGGACACAGCAATGCCCTGTCTTCCACACCTGTCTCTCTTGGGCCCCTCCTGGCTCATGGGCAGGGCACTGTCATGGGTCACTGAGTGCCTTGGCTACAGAGTGTGAAGCTATTGCTTTGGCACTGGCTGGGCTGCTCATCTTTAAGTGACTGTTTATTCCCCTTTGACAAGAAGACCATACTAGAAAGCAACAGATAGAGCAGATGGTCTACATTATGTAGCAGGAAAACTATGCAGTCCAACTCTATGGTCCACTGGGGAGAAGGCAAGGACTGGGAGACAGGCCCGGTCAGCATTCCAGTGACATTCACTTCCTCCTCTCTCAGTCTCACTAATAACAAGGAACCTTGTTCTTTCCGTAATGCATTTCTAAGGAATTTCTAAGGAGGTCTCCATTTCTTAGATTGGGTTCATTGTTTGTTTCTTTTTTTCCTGCCCAAAGCAGGGTGGAGTAATAGAAAACATACAGGACTTGAATTCAGAATTCTGTGATTCTGTTCCCAGCTCCAATGTGGTCCGTATAATTAATTGGACCAGTTCTTCATGGAATCAATGAATCACAGTAGATACTTTCTTAAAAAGACAGGGTGTAAATTAATAAACACACGCACAGAAATAATGTCAAAGTCTTTCTTTTCAGAAAAATCATAGGCGTAATCTGTATTCGGATGGTAGTAACATTAATTCATTCATTATTTGTTGAGCACTTACTATATGCAAAGCATTGTTTTAAGAGCTTTGAGATATTCGGAGATGAATTATACGAATCTTGTCTTTCTACCCTCATGAAGATTGACATTTGTCATTTACCCAAAGAGCTAGGAACAAGTTGCAAAGTAATATGGCGTAAGAAAAGTGGCAGTGAAGTACTTGGGATTCTGGAGACGGAAGAGAGGAAAAGGTTGTGATGAAAGGTGCTATGTAAGTAGAACAGAGATCATTATGTCCCTGATGTGAATGAGAATTTTGGCCACAAAGAACTGATTCTAACTAGGGGAACCCAGCCACAATTTCCAAGTGTTCTTTTTGTACTCTACTGGGTCGATTTGCATTTTTCAAAAAAATTTTTTAATGCTTATTTATTTTTGAGAGAGAGAGAGAGACAGAGCATGAGCAGAGGAGGGGCAGAGAGAGAGGGAGACAGAATCTGAAACAGGCTCAAGGCTGTCCGCACAGAGCCGGATGCAGGATTCAAACCCGGGAAATGTGAGATCATGATGACCTCAGCTGAAGTCAGACAACCGACTAAGCCACCCAGGCGCCCCTCAATTTGCAGTTTTTATGGAGGAACAGTACGATGGATTGGGCAAAAGGAGTTCTGAAATGTTACTCGTCGCTTTAGGTAATTCTCGTCTCAACGTGGTGCCGTATCTCTTGCTACCTTTGACGCTTGCAGGCTGTGTTTTCTAAAGAGGCCCACAATAAACAGTCTCCGACTGATCTCATTCCAACCTTTATAAATTAGGTGACCTCAGGCAGGTCAGTTCATGTCTTTCAGCCTCAGTTTCCCTATAATAACAAATTTAAGTTGTGGGCCTTGCCTCATCTAGCTCTGAATTTCTCTGAACTCCTATGTGAACTGATACCAGGAAATTCTAGGTTTGATCTAAATATATATCACATGCTGTTTTAGATGGGTAAACACGCATTTTCAGGGGTCTTTGGTATCCTAAGAGATCACCTGAGGATTTTCACATGTAAGCATATCACTTAAGAATTTTCACTGAGTGTAGCGTTTGCAGGCACATACATGCTTACACACACACACACACACACACACGCGCGCGCGCGTGTGGCACACCCACTGCACCACCGTCACCAACGCTATCACCACCAGGCCAGTTTGGGTTGGATCAAGTCCAAGTCCCGCAGACTGGAATTTATCAGAGCTCAGGCAATTTCCCTGAATTCTGCTGTTGAAAAACATGAATAATGAAGCTTTTTACCATTGTTGCCCAGAAGGCCTGCGTTTGTCGGAGCAATATTGGAAAAGAGAAATCACAGAATGTCAGCCGTCTCGTTTCTCCATTGGGATGATATCACCAGTAAACTTTTATGTGAAGCAATCAGCAAGCATCTCCTACTTCCCCCTACCGGAAGTTTGGGATCAAGGCTAGCGTTTCAGCTGCTGTGTTGTGACACATTCCAGAGGTGAATGCAGGTCAAGGGCTGTGCAAGGTTTTATAGTTTCATTTCAAACCCAAACTTACATATGGTAAAAAAGTAGGCAGAAACGCATTCATAGGGCCTTTTGGTTTTTAACTTTGGACGTTAAAAAAAAGAAAGAAAGAAAGAAAGAAAGACCAAATATGTAATCTCTCACGGAAAGAGTTTAGTTACAATTATTAATAGGATTCTCTTTCCAGCACATGGAGCTGTCAATCAATCTCTTCATTATCAGAATTCTCCCAGAGCAGTAAAAGGACTTGTTAACCAAATTGTCTGTAATTATAAGATGCCACTGTAAGTGCTTAGGGTTGTTCAGATATGAAAGCTGCTCCGGGAGGGTGGTAAGGCTGCTGAATCTGATCATAAGGGCAAGTCCGATGCCAGGCACTGATGGAGGCAGAGACCCGCACATCTACTTTGCAGGCTTTGAGCCCGCAGCTCCTATTTTAATTGGATAACACAAATTAGAAATCTTTATCCACAAACCGAATCAAGCCAGCAGGAGCGAGAAACTGACAGAGTATACTGCCTCGGGCTGACAAAGCCCTACCACTCTGTATTCCCCTCAGACAAGCAACGTACTGGTCTGGGGGCTTCCAATGCTTCAGCGTCACAGGAGAGCCCCATCGACCCTGGCACTTACCTGAGCAGAGCCCAAGGAGCAGGAGGAGCGGCCAGGGCTCCATGGGCTGTGGGTGCTGGTGTGGATGGGTGCCGCTCGTGGGGACTCTCTGGCTGGAAGCTTGGCCGTTAGAGGGCTTGGAAAGTGAGTCGGCTCAGTGGAGCTATTGTTTCACACCACCTGTTTGTGGTAAGTGACAGCTGGGCTGCCCAGAGCCCTGGGAGCCCAGGGAGTTGCTAAGGGCCTAACAGTATTACAGGGTGCCTCACTTTACATAATTGCTATACCCTTGACAAGTTGACTGTGAACCGCACTGTATGTTTAAATGCACCATGAGTCAGGTTCAGTTAAAATAATTTATAGTAGGGAATGAATTCTTTTGAATGGTGAGCAATCCCCTCCTTTTTGTGTAAACCAGACCCCCATCTATGTGGACTGATTTGATCAGGGTCACTAGGTCTGAGTAGATAGTCAGCTGTTAGTGTAAAACACTGATCATCCTGAGTCACAGAAGTCCACGTTCTACACGTAGGACAGTTTGAGTTGCTGTGGCTCGTTCTGGGCTGAGAGTGCATGGGGCTCTTGTGCTGAATGACTTTGAGAAGAGTGTGGTTGGTGCTGAATCTGCTGGTGGAGACTTCCACCAGACTTGGGTTTGGTTTTTAACAAAGATGGCTTCTTCCATAAAACTGGTTTTGTTGCCCCCCCGGAGCGGACTCTGACTCAGGCAAGCAAAGAGCAGAGTGGTTCAGCTTTTCAATTTCCTTGTTAAAAAACAACAACAGCCCTAGAAGCCAGCAGTTAGTGACTGCTCAGTCTGAAAAGTATTTTTACCAAAACAGGGAAGGAAGCAGTTATTTAAAAGGAGACCCTGCCTGCTCCTTTCCTTTTTCCCAGATAGAATCAAGTGAGGAAGGTCCCTCGTCTCAAGTCCAAGGACAGTATCCTGACACATCCACCCATTCTGGTGAGTCAAAACAAATAATTAGGGAAAAGGCTTGGAAGGTACAGGAGATAGCTGCAAATTCACATTATTTATATATATATTTTTTCTGTTTAATTTGTGGGAGGTCAGCTCTCTATCCACTAAAAAATTGGTTCTCTCCTTTCCGGAGTATAGCATTGTGACTGCCTAGCCAGAAAAGACATCCTTCTACCGAATTCTTGTCTCTAGAAGGAGCCATGTGTTTCTGGGGTTTTTTGTTTTGTTTTTTTTTTTTAGGTAGGCTCCAGGTCTAGTGTGAGCCCAACTTGGGGCTTGAACTCATGACCCCAAGATCAAGACCTGAGCTAAGATCCAGTTGGACGCTCAACTGACTGAGCTACCGAGGAGCCCCTAAGTTTATTCATTTACTTAGGTAATCCAACACCAACATGGGGCTCAAACCCATGACCCCAAGATCAAGAGTCACATGCTTTTCTGACTGAGCCAGCCAGATGCTTTGTTTTGCTTGTTTAATTCCACATATAAGTGAACTCATATGGTATTTGTCTTTCTTTGGTTAGCTTATTTCACTTAGTATTATGCCCTCTAGATCCATCCATTTTGTTGCAAATGGCAAGATCTCAGTCTTTTTTTTTAACTGACTAATATTCCATTGTTTAAATATACCACATATTCTTTACCCATTCATCAATTGATGGACACTTGGGCTGCTTCCATAATTTGGCCATTGTAAATAATGCTGTGATTAACACAGGGGTGCATACATCTTTCTGAATTGGTGTTTTTGTGGAGTTACTGGATTGTAGGGTAGTTCTGTTTTTAACTTTTTGAGGAACCTCCATGTCTTTTCCACAGTAGCTGCATCAGTTTGCATTCCCACTGACAGAGCAAGAGGGTTCCTTTTTCTCCACATCCTCGCCAACTCTTGCTTTTCAGTGTTTTTGATTTTAGCCATTCTGACAGGTGTGAGGCGATATCTCATTGTGGTTTTGATTTGCATTTCCCTGATGATGAGTGATGTTGAGCATCTTTTCATGTGTGTGTTGGCCATCTGTATGACTTCTTTGGAGAAATGTCTGTTCATGTATTCTGCCCATTTTTTGGTTAGATTATCTGTTTTCTTGGTGTTGAGTTGTATAAATTCTTTATATATTCTAGATGCTCTTTATTGGATATGTCATTTGCAAATATTTTCTCCCATTTATTGGCTTGTCTTTTAGTTTTGCTGATAGTTTCCTTTACTATGCAGAAACTTTTTACTTTGATGTAGTTCCAATAGTTTATTTTTGCTTTTGTTTCCCTTGCCTCAGGAGATATATCTAGAAGAATGTTGCTGTGGCTGATGTCAGAGAAATTACTGCTTGTGCTCTCTTGTAGGATTTTTGTGGTTTCAAGTCTCCTATTTAGGTCTTTAATCCATTTTGAGTTTATTTTTGTGTATGGTGTAAGAAAGTGGTCCAGTTTCATTCTTTTGCATGGAGCTGTCCAGTTTTTCCAACACCATTTTTTGAAGAGATTTCTTTCCCCATTGCATATTCCTGCCTCCTTCATTGAAGATTAATTGATCATATAACCATGGGTTATATGATCTGTTCTGTTCTATTGTTGTATGTGTCTCCTTTTGTGCCAGTACCATACTGTTTTGATTATTGTAGCTTTGTAGTGTATCTTGATACTTGGGATTGTGATACCTACAGTTTTGTTCTTCTTTTTCAAGATTGCTTTGGCTATTTGGGGTCTTTTGTGGTTCCATACAAATTTTAGTATTATTCTAATTCTGTGAACAATGCTGTTGGTATTTTGATTGGGGTTGCATCGACTTGGTAGATGACTTTTGGGAAGTATGGACATTTTAACATGTTTGTTCTTCTAATCCATGAGCATGGGATATCTTTCCATTTGTTTGTGTCAACTTCAATTCCTTTCATCAATGTTTTATAGTTTTCAGAGTACAGATCTTTCACCTCCTCGGTTAATTTTATTCCTAGATATTTTATTATTTTTGGTGCAATTGTAAATGAGATTGTTTTCTTAATTTTTCTCTCTGCTCTTTTATTATCAGTGTATGGCAATCAACAGATTTCTGTATGTTGATTTTGTATCCTGTGACCTTACTGAATTCCTTTATCAGTTCTAGTAGTTTTTTGGTCCTTAGATAATATCATGCTGTCTGCAAATAGAGAAAGTTTTACCTCTTCCTTATCAATTTGGATGCCTTGTATTCCTTTTTCTTATCTGATTGCTGTGGCTAGGACTTCTGGTACAATGTTGAATAAAAGTGGTGAGAGTAGATATCCTTGTCTTTTTCCTGTTCTTAGGGGAAAAGCTCTCAGCTTTTCACCATTGAGTTTGATGTTAACTGTGGGTTTTTTATAAATGGCCTTTATTATGTTGAGGTATGTTCCCTCTAAACCTACTCTGATAAGGGATTTTATTAGGAATGGATATTGTACTTTGTCAAATGTTTTTTCTGGATATATTGAAATGATATATCATTTTAATCCTTTGTCTTGTGTTTATTTTTCTTTTAAGATTTGATTTTTAAGTAACCTCTACACCCAACATGGGGCTTTAACTTATGACCCGAGATTAAGAGTCACATTTTCTACCAACTGAGCCAGCCAGGCCCCCCTATCCTTTCTCTTGTTGATGTGATGAATCACATTGGTTAATTTGCAAACATTGAACCACACTTATGTGCTGGGAATAAATCCCACTTGATTGTAGTGAATAATTTTTTTAATGTATGGTTAGATTCAATTTGCTAATATTTTGTGAGTATTTTAATCTATGTTCATCAGCGATACTGGCCTGTAGTTCTCTTTTTTTGCAGTGTATTTATCAGGGTGCTGCTGGCCTCCTGGAATGACTTTGGAAACTTTCCTTTCTCTTCTATTTTTTGGAGTAGTTTGAGAAAAATAGGAATTAACTTTTTAAGTGTTTGTTAGAATTCACCTGTGAAGCCTTGTGGTCCTAGACTTTTATTTCATTGCTAGTAATTGGTCTGTTCAAATTTTCTAGTTCTTCCTGACTCAGTTTTGGCAGGTTATATGTTTCTAGGAACTTATCCATTTCTTCTAGGTCTTCTAGGTTGTCCAATTTGTTGGCATATAATTTTTCATAATATTTTCTCATAATCCTTTGTATGTCTGTGGTGTCGGTTATTATTTTTCTTTCATTTCTGATTTTATTTGAGCTAGCTAGTCTTTCTTTCTTTCTGTCTGTCTTTCTTATAAATCTGTCTACAGGTTTATCAATTTTGTTGATCTTTTCAAAGAATCTACTCCTGGTTTCATCAGTCTTTTCTTAGTTTTCTCCTCCTCTCCCTCCTCCTCCTCTTCCTCCTCCTTCTTTTTCTTCTTCTCCATTTCTATTTCATTTATTTCTGCTCTAATCTTTATTATTTTCTTCCTTCTAGTGGTTTGGGGTTTTGTTTGTTCTTCTTTCTCTAGCTCTTTTAGGTATAAGGTTAGGTTGTTTATTTGAGATTTTTCTTGGTTCTTGAGGTAGGTTTGTATTGCTGTAAATTTTCCTCTTAGAACAGCTTTTACTGCATCCCAAAGATTTTGAACTGTTGTGTTTTCATTTTTATTTGTCTCCACATATTCTTTGATTTCTTCTTTTGTTTCTTGATTGACCCATTTATTGTTTAGTAGCATGTTATTTAACCTCCATGTATTTGTGTTCTTTGCAGATTTTTTCTTATAGTTGATTTCTAATTTCATAGTGTTGTGGTCAGAAAAGATGCATGGTATGACTTCAGTCTTTCTGAATTTGTTGACATTGGTATTGTGGCCTAAGATCTGATCTATTCTGTAGACTATTCCATGTACCCTTGAAAAGAATGTGTCCTGCTGTTTTAAGATGGAATGTTCTGAAATATCAGTTAAATCCATCCGGTTCAAAGCTACTGTGTGGTTGTTGTTGTAGTTTTTAATCAATTTTCTGTCTGGATGATCTATCCATTGATGTAAGTGGAGTATTAAACTCCTGTACTATTATTGTATTACTGTCAATTACTTCCTTTATGTTTGTTTTTAACTACTTTATGTATATGGGCATTCCTATGTTGGGTGCATAAGTATTTACAATTGTTATATCTTCTTAATGGATTGTTCCTTTTATGATTATGTCCCTTGTTATGGTCTTTGTTTTAAAGTCTATTTTGTCCATATAAGTATTGCTACCTCAGCTTCCTTTTCACTCCTATTTATATGATAAATGCTTGCCTATCCCTTCACTTGCAACCTGTATGTATCTTTAGGTCTGAAATGAGTCTCTTTTAGGCAGCATATAGATGGGTCTTGCTTTTTTTATCCTTTCCTGTGTCTTTTGATTGGAGCATTTAGTCTATTTACATTCAAAGCAAGTATTGATAGGTATGTACTTAATGCCATTGTGTTACTTGTTTTATGATTGTTTTTATAGATCTCTGTTCTTTTCTTCTCTTGCTCTTTTCTCTCATGATTTGTAGGCTTTTACTAGTGATATACTTGGTTTCCTTTATCTTTATTGTTTGCATATCTATTGCTGGTTTACTTTTTGTTACCATTTGGTTTATATATAACATCTTATGCCTGTAGCAGTCTACATTAAGTTGATGGTTGCTTACGTTTGAACCCATTCTAAAAGCACTAAGTTTTTACTCTTCCCCCCCACCATGTTTTAGGTATATGGTGTCATACTTTATATCCTTTTATTTTGTTAATCTCTTGACTGATTTTTATAGATATAATTAATTTTACTACTTTTGTGTTTCCTACGTTTCTTAATCCTGCTTATGGTCTTTCCTTTATACTCACAGAATCTTCTTTAACATTTCTTGTAGGGCTGGTATATCATATTGTTTTAATCATTTCTCTTGTTTTTTTTTCTTTTTTCTTTTTTCTTCTTTTTTAAGATTTCATTTTTAAGTAATCTCTACACCCAACGTGGGGTTGAACTTATGACCCGAGATCAAGAGTCACATGCTGTACCAACTAAGCCAGCCAGCCAGCCCTGTCCTTTTTCTTGTTGATGTGATGAATTCCTTTAACTTTTGTTTATCTGGGAAACTCTTGACCTCTACCTCTCTTCTGAATGATAGCCTTGCAAGGATAGAGTAGTCTTGGCTGCAGGGGTTTTGTTTGTTTCTGTGTTTTGGTGGTGTTTTTGTTTTTGTTTTTGTTCTGTTTTAGCATTTTGAGTATATCATGCCACTCCCTTCTGGCCTGCAAAATTTCTGCTGAAAAATCAGCCAATAGCATTATTGGGTTTTCCCTTAGGTAACTGTTTTCTTTTCTTTTACTTCATTTAAAATTCTCTCTTTATTAGTACTTTTTGCCATTTTAATTACTATTTGTTTTGGTGTGGATCTCCTTGGAGTGATTTTGTTGGGGGCTCTCTGTGCTTCCCGGCTTTGGATTTCTGTTTCCTTCCCCAGATTTGGGAGGATTTCAGCTATTATTTCTTCAAATGAATTTTCTGCCCCCCTTTCTCTCTTTTCTCTTTCTGGGATCCCTGTAAGTGAATGTTATTACAATTGATGGTGTAACTGAGTTCCCTAAATCTATTTTTATTTTTATTATTCATTTTTCTCTCTCCTGTTCAGCTTGATAGCTTTCCATTACCCTGTCCTCCAGGTTGTTGGGGCATTCTCCTGCTTCCTCTAGTCTGCTTTTCCCTCTAGTGTATTTTTAATTTCAGGTATTGAGTCATTCATCTCTGATAGGTTCTTCTTTATGTTTTATTTCTCTTTGTTGAGGGTCTGAGTTCTCCACTCTTTTTCCAAGTCCAGTGAGTGTCTTTATGACCATTAATTTAAAGTATCTGTCTGGGTCGCCTAGCTGGCTCAGTCAGAAGAGCATGTTATTCTTGATAGTCTTGATACTCTTGTTTGAGCCCCATGTTGGGGGTAGAGATTATTCAAAAATAAAATCTTTTTAAAAAAATTATCTGTCAAGAATAGTACTTATCTCCATTCCATTTAGCTCTTTTGCTGTGTTTCGGCCTGTTCTTTCATTTGGGACATATTCTTTTGTTTCCTCATTTTGTCTAACTCTCTGTATCTATTTCTGTGTGTTAGGAAAGTCACCTGCGTCTCCTGCTCTTGAAAGTATGGCCTTATGAAGAAGAGGTCTTGCAGTGCCCTGCAGTGCAGTGTCCCCTCTTCACCAGAACCTGGCACTTCAGGGGCTTCTCCCATATGTGCTGTGTGCACCCTCCTGTTGTGGTTGAGCTGTATTTGCCTTTAGTCCAATCATCTGCAATGGCTCTTTGCCTATTGTGGGTAGGGTTTGGTCCCTATATTGCTAGTGGGTCAGTCTGGGGCCACCTTGGGCTTGAGCTGCCAGACCAGCTGTTTTCCAGAGATGCAGTAGCACCAAACTTCAGGGAACTCTCCCTGTGTTGTCCCCTGAGAAGCTTCTGTTGGTGGATCAGGGCTGCAGTCAGAGCAACGGTCTGCCCACAGCCCACTGCTGGGGCCACAGTATGACTGGTGTGTGTAGTTATCTTCCCCTCTGTCAAGGGCAGGAGTCCCTTTGCAGTGGAGCCAGCCCCTGGTGTGGCTGCTTGCTCACTTTCAGGCTTGTGGCACTGCTTTGCATGGGCTGTGGCCATGCTGGAGGATGCAGGTCCCCAGGAGAACTCGGGGCAGGGCATGCAGTGCCAGAAGGTTTGCCTGATCCCCTTGTGAGGGGAGCTGCAACTGCCTGGGAAAAGTGCCCCGCTGGGGTGGAGGGGCAGGTCTTTGGGAAAGTGTGGGGTGCAGGGGCGTGTCATTAGCAAGCTAGGTGGAAAGTGTTGGCACTGCACTGGTTCCCACAGGTGTCTGTGTATCTAGGCTGAGGGGCGGGGTGGGGTGGGGGGAATGGTGCCCATCAACTCTTGTTCTTGGAGAAGTCTCCCTACGTGTCCTGCCCCTCCAGCACATGCTATGAGATTACAAACAAATCTCCTTTCTGTGTACCCCAGGCATTTTCAAACTGCTGCTCCTGTACTGTGTCTCCTCAGGGCTGTTGGTTTTGTTGCCTCTTTGAGGGTGGAGACTCAGTTTCCTATCACTTTCCTGGCTCTGCCAGAGCCAAGCCCTCTCTTGGCTTGGCCCAAAGTTCCAGGTGTTAAGTCCCACTGACTGTAAAAAACTCATGAAGCCAGTCCCCTTTGGCCTTCAAAGCCAAATGTTACGAGGATTCGTCTTCCCCGTTCCTTGCCTGAGGTCCCTGGTGTGAGAGTCTGTTTCTCTCCTCTCTCCACACCAGCAGCATCTTTACCTCTTGTGGGTACTCCCAAGGGTCCCTTTGGCTCTCAACACATCTCTGCCCTTCCTATCCTCTTTGATGCAGCCTCCTCTCTACATTTAGCCGTGGAGTCTGTTCTGCCAGTCTTCGGGTCACTTTCCAATTTATTTACACTGATGTGGGTGTCATCTAGTTATATCCATGGGATGAGGTGAGCTCAGGCTCCTCCTGTTCTGCCATCTTCAAACCTCACACTCTTTAGTCTTTTGACTAGCCAGAATGGACATGACCCCCTTGGAAACCACATGTTGGAGGTGACTTTACTTTTGACATCCTGCATCCTTGAGTGACTTCATGGAGGAGGGTACCCCATTGACCTGGTCATCACTCGGCTCTATTTCATGAGTAAGAACAAAACTTTCATTGAGTTAAACCATTGAAATTCTTGGGTTTATTGATACAGCAGCTAGCGTTATTAGTATTATTACAAAATTTACTCCCCTCCATTGAGGACTTGTGGTTAAGAATAAACCCTAAAATATATAGCACTGCAGAGGAAAGCAAGAAGATTGGTATTGGAGGCTGAAAAGATGAAAACCCATGTTATAAAATAGCGAATTATTTAATAAAACTGTTACCCTCAGTTACTTGGTGAGCAAAATGTCTACTGAGCCTGTGGCTGTAAAAGAGCTTAGAAAACCCAAAGATAGCCCACAGCAGTTATTTGCCTTGCGTAGTGTGTCAGTATAAGAGTCAAGCTTGGGAAAGAATTGGCTGTTTCAAGAGGACCAGTGAAAGGAAATAGAACGAGTCCAGAAATTTGGAGCCTTCTGCTTTGAGCCCCCAAATATAAGTGATAACATAGAAAAAAGGCTTTGAGCAACAAAATCTCATGAAGACTTCTTATTAAACAGACAGTTTCACCACTGCCATTAAAGGATGTTTTCTTCACACTCAAGACTCTTCTTTTCCAGATAGCTTCAAGAGGGTTGCCATTAAGTTGAAGGAGAGAGATATGGGGTTTGGGATGCAGAGAAGTAAATCAGGTTTGAGAGTTAAATCTAGTAAAGAACCCTGTGTGCGCATACTAGCACATAAAAAATGACTGCAAACAAGTAGCAAAACATTGGTTTGCGAGCATAATTCATTCCAAAAACACACTTGTAATCCAAAGCACGTGTATATCAAAGTGGATTTCCCTCTAAGGAATCATGGAAACTCAGATGATTGGTTACACAACCCAAAAATATTCTTATATAAATGGTTACAATACTGTGATATAATACAAAATAATTAAAAAATACAAAATATAAAGAAAAATAAATTAACTTTCACTTACCTTTGAAAACCTTCATGGTTGGTGTGAGGGAGACAAGAGAGAGGAGGATTATTGTGTAGGACGACTTTCACCATAATGGAATCACTGCCATCCGTTGGCTCAATGGAATCTTTGTCTGCATGGGGGTCATTGTACATGCTCACACAGATGTTGACTATAGTACAGTATTAATAAACTGTACTTGCTATATACTGTATTTAATGTAACTGGCAGTAAGGCAGCAGAGGAAAGGGTCTATATCCGCAGGCAGCCTGACCTAGAATGAAGCAAAGCATTCCTAAGCTTACTCTTGTATGGAAAAGCAAAGGACTGTCCATAGGTGCTTTGAAGTGACAAAAAAAAAAAAATAGACTAGTGCCAGTTGTGGGCACCTTCCAGTGTTCTGAAAAATCACTGATTTCTGTCAAACACCACGGGAGCATGGGAGACAATCACCCACAATCCCGTAGAGAGAGAGGGAGGGAGAGAGAAGAACCATTGGCTCAGTGTGATCATGTGACATTCAGCATCACCTACTACTCGTATTGCAAGACGAGGCTTGTTTATCAAGTTAAAATTTGTTAGAAATGTTTGCTTGTCTTGCGGAACCTTCGCAGAACAAGTTACCCACAATCCAAGGTTTTGCTGTATTTCAGAAGCTTACTAAGTTGGAAGGAATTGTATTACCAAAGAGTTTTTGAACTCAGACTACAAAAACTTAGGTTGTGCAAGCCTTAAAATAGTCCTTGGGTGCTGGAACATGCACTGACAGAAAGCAGGCTACAATATCTGCACAGGCTCCCAAGGAGGGCACTCTCCCCACTGCCCACTTCAGATGTGGCCGTGGAGGTGAATGGACAGGTGAGAACCTCACAGGGGCATAGCGAGGGGCCACAGAGAACAATAGACGAGGGAGCTCCTCCCAGAGAGCAAAATCAGGGTCTAATCAAGGAACCGTAGCAGACCCTCTCAGGGCCCCCTCCCCTGCCCCATATCCCGTCGTCTCTCACCTCTACTCCGAAAACTCTGCCTACTGCCCACACCTGCCTGAGCGATTTGTTTTCTGGCTATAGGAATGCATGGGACAAGCTAGAAGTACAAGAGAGTTAATGGCCCCAGAAACAGCCCTCAGCTGCCGTAGGTGGAGAAATACCCCAGCTTCCTCACCCTTCAGATGGGGTAACTGAGGCACGCTCTATGCTGTGACTCAGAGTTCATCCATGGGATTGAGTTCCTGCCTGTGGTAGAAATGGCTTGACAGCCCTTCCTTCATTGGCTTCCTTCTCCTCTGTGCCTCACTTTGTTCATGCCGCACCTCTCAAATAAACCCCTTGTAGGGTCTGCTTTTGGGGGAACCTCAAATCAAGACAGAGTTTCTCCCACTGTCTGGGCAGGGGCTTCCCCAGTGGCTTCACAGTCATGTAAATGGGTGCCTTTCCCGCATTTCTACCATCTTACCAACTCTTGTCTATAGATGAACAGTTGAAACTGTAGACTAAAAGAAGAAAATTATTAAAACTGCTATTATCCTCAGTAGTCAGCCTATTTTCTCAAGATGTTTATTTAAGTAATTCACATTTATTATGGAAAATGAAAGCCAGATGAACAAAAAGAAAAATGTTTGCCTTGTTATTCCTTTACCTAGAAATTTTCATGGTTTGTGGGTTAATTTTTATGTTTATCTTTGCATGCATGCCTTCATTTATTTATCCATTCATTTTTCACTATCCTAAATCCTTGCTTCATGTTACTTAAAGTCAAGAGCTTCTTTAATTTTTAGGCTTTCATGGATTAATTACTGTTAAGGAAATACTACTTTCAGGAGAATATTAAACTTTTGTTCAGCTTTATTGAGGTACAATGGACAAATAAAATATACAATGTGATGATTTGACATACATATACTTTGTGAAATTCATTTATTAAAATTTTTTTTCTGGGGCACCTGGCTGGTTCCGTTGGTATATTGTGCACTCTTGACCTCAGAATCATGAGTTCAAGTTCCACATTGGGTGGAGGGATTACTTTATAAAAATAATAAAAAAACATTTTTTTTCTTGGGCATTGCTTTGTACAAAGCACAGTTTTAAGTATTTGAGATACATCAGGAAACCAAACAAAGATTTCTGTTCCTCGGGGAAAATGAATTAGAGTTAGTGAAAATGAACCATAAAAAATATATGTATGTAATTAAAAAATAAAATTTGTAGTATCTTATTGTGAAAATGCTATGGAAAAAAGAAAGGTGACTCAGTTGGTTGAACATCTGACTCTTGATTTCAGCTTCGATCATGATCCCAGAGTTGGGATCCATGCTGAGTGTCGAGCCTGCTTAAGATTCTCTCTCTTTTCCCCTGCCCCTCTCCCCCTGCTGGAGTGCTCTCTCTTTCGCTCTCTCTAAAACAAATAAAATAATACATTAAAAAAGAGAAAGGTAGAGCAGGGTGAGGGGAACTAGTATGGCTGGAGTGGGGATTGCCTGCAAACATGGCAGGCTTCAACAAGGGTGAGGCATTTGAGCAAAGACTTGAAGGGGGTGCAGATATCTGTGGGATGAACAGCAATAAAAGTCCCGAAGGGGAGTGGACCTGGTGTGCTCACGACTTAGCAAGGAAGCCAGCCAGGCTGGAGCAGAGTGAGTGACAGGGAGATGGCTAAGAGATGATGTCCGAGAGCAGCCGGGAAAGAAGGGACCCAGCAGGTCTTTTAGATGTCTGCTCTTTGCAAGATGGGGAGCCTCTGCAGGGTTTTGACCAGGAGTGATGTCACGTGACATACGTTGTTAAAGGACAACTCTGGCTCCTGTGGTGGCAGGAGACTGTAGGGGAAACAAGCGAGGTGCTTCTGCAGTAACCCAGGTGGGAGGTGGTGGCAGACAGGACCACAGTGGTTGCAGTGAGGGTGATGAGAAGTCGCTGGATTTGGGAAATACATTTTGATACAAGGCTAACAGATTTCCTGAAGGAGTGGATCTGGATGCAAAGGGAAGAGAGGATGATGATTGCAGACGATTTGCAGGGGTCTGGCTTGAGGTTAGGAAGGATTTAGGTGCTAAGGTGCCAACAAGTGGATGAAGGAAGGCTACGGCTGGAGCTGGTTAAATGGGGAGGAGGGTCGTGAGTTCTGCTACGGACATGCTGAGTTTGACAGGTCCTCGAGAAACCTGAGTAGACAGTTGGATTTAGGAGCTAGGCGTTTAGGGGCGAGGTCTAGGCTAAGGCAGATGGTGTGTACAGCCGTGGCTGGATACCGTCAAAGGAGTGAGGATGGGCAGGAAAGAGAAGAGAGCTAACATTAATAATCTGGGAAGAGGAGGAACGCAGACAAGCCTGAGGAGGCAGAAGCAGTGAGACGGGAGACCCCAGGGGTGGGGTTCTGGAAGCCAGAGGCAGAACTCTACAAGGAGGAAGGAGTGACCTCTGTGTTAAATGCTGCTGATGGAGTCCATGACAGGAGGACGGGAATGTCTATGGGTTTAGCAATATGGAGGCCGCTGGTGACCTTGATGCATACCAAACCTGGCTAGAGTAGGTTTACAAGGGGAGGAATCGGAGTGGCTTTATTGCAAAGGGTGACAGAGAAATGAGGTGGTGGGGAGATAGGGCCAACAGAAATTGTGTGCCTTTTTTTTTTCTTTTTTTGGTTGGGAAAAGTAACAGCATATTTGCCTGATGATCATAATGATCCAACAGTAACAATCAAATAAATAAATTGATTACGTAGTAGGGAGCTGGAAAAAAAAACACCCATAAAACGTTTTCAAAAATGGGATTTACTATACGTACTTTTCTATAACTTCCAGCATATATAGTAAATATGTTCCTAGTCAAATAGTGTAGCTGTACATTTTCATTTTTTTTAGAGAGAGAGAGTACATGCACATGAGTAGGTTTGGGGAACATAGGGAGAGAGAATCTTAAGCAGGCTTCATGCCCAGCACAGAGCCTGATGACTGAGATCCTGACCTGAGCCGAAATCAAGAGGAGGTCGCTTAACAGACTGAGCCACCCAGGTGTCCCTACATTGGCATTTTTAACAGCTCTGGGATATTCTGGTTTTTGATGGTGCCATAATTTGTTTAACCAACCCCTTATCATTGGCCCTTTGGATGGTTTCCTTTTTTATTTTCACCTTTTCATTTTTACAAACAGTCATGCAGGGAAACATCAGTCCTATTTTCCTGATTATTGCCTTAGGATAAGCTCCTGAAATTGGAAGTGCTGGGTCTAAGAATGGAACATTTTAAATAATTTTAATGCATATCAAATAGCCCAGATTTCCATTTTAGAATTGATCGAGTCATTTAGGCCACCCTTCGTCACAGTTATATTTTTCTATTACGCCTCTTCTGTACCGTTACATTTATTTGTGTGATTATGTGATTAATGTCTGCCTCTCCTGCTAGACGGCAGACCAGTGGGTGGGGAGACAGTACCTGTTTTTGCTCATGGCTGTCTCCTCAGCTTCTGGTGCAGAGGCTGCCATTAGAGTAGGCATTCAGTCAATAAGGGTTCATGAGTGAATGAATGAATGAATGAATGTAAAGGCTAATTCAATGAATAGGGTAGAAGATCGCACTGGATAATGTCATGCTGGGGTAGAATGAGGTGTGATTACCAATCATCCCCAGTGCATATATAAAAGTGTTTGTAATTGACTAAATAATGCATGAATGAGGTTATCACTTTTATAAAAGTCCACCTTCTTGTGTAACTTAATGAAATAGTAATGGATCCTCCCAAGGTCTCTTTGGAGAAAACACTCAGTCTGTGTCTCTATTTTGGTGCAGCTCTCAGTAGCCTGGCCACCCCTTAGCCAAACAAATCCTCTCTTTTCCAGCTCTGAGCGCCTTATTCCAGTGGCCAGCAGGTGGCGACAGCCGGTTATAGAAGAGACAGCGGAGCACCAGAGGCCCACCGGGTGGAGGCTATGTGGGCTGGAGCGTAACCTGTTGTCCCTGGGCTCTGGCAGGGCACTGTCCACCCGAAAATGCCCTGCATGCTGGCCCAGCAGGCTCTTTCCTGGGAGACAGGCTGCTCGGATGCATTCTCGGGGGCCCCTGGAGCCCTGGTATTCCCTCAGAAGTGTCAAGAAAGAGGGGTCAGTTCTCAGCCCCAAGTCTGCTTTTCCATGTTAACAGGGTTTACATTTCCAAGGACTCTGTACTGGACAGCTCAAGAGCCAAATGAAATTCATTTGAAAATCTAGACTTCTTCAGGCTCTGAGATTTTTTAAACTTTTTAATTTAATTTAATTTAATTTAATTTAATTTTTTTTTAATTTTCAACATTTATTTATTTTTTGGGACAGAGAGAGACAGAGCATGAACGGGGGAGGGGCAGAGAGAGGGAGACACAGAATTGGAAACAGGCTCCAGGTTCTGAGCCATCAGCCCAGAGCCCGACGCGGGGCTTGAACTCATGGACCGCGAGATCGTGACCTGGCTGAAGTCGGACGCTTAACCGACTGTGCCACCCAGGCGCCCCTATTTTATTTTATTTTAAAGAGAGAGCACAAGTGGGAGAGAGGGGCAGAGGGAGAGAGAGAGAGAATCCTAAACTCAGCGTAGAGCCCAACACAGGGCTTGATCCCACGACCCTAGGATCATAACCTGAGCTGAAGTCAAGAGTCGGACACTCAACCGATGAGCCACCCAGGCACCCTTTCAGGCTCTGAGATTTTATCCAGTTCATACCCACTGAGCTACCTCTGTTGTTGTCTCAGTCTGTCTGAATTAATCAATTTCTTTTAATTCTGTTGTTGTTGTTGTTTTTGTTGTTTTTTTTTTTCCAGCCCAGCTCAGTGCCATGCAGACAGGCTGATATTTTCCTAAAGCTGTACTGGGTCTGTGATCATTGGATTACATAATTGCTTCTTTGGACATACCATCCAGATGGTGGCCCACTCACCATGGGCTCACCCCATCTTGGTGCTTTTTTTCCAGTCGCGGGCATGGATTTGCCATCATCCACCCTTACTCTCTCCTCTGTTCCCTTGAGACTGACTGTGGGGAGGAAATCACCATTTGCTGAGACCCCACTGTCTACCAGTTCACTCACAGAGACCCGATATGTGGGTGTCGTGTTATGGTGGCCGAGCTCATTTAGGTCCTAAGTAGCAGAGCTTGTCCGGACATGAGTCTACTATGCCTGGTTCTTAATAGTCCAAACTGTGCCTCAAGAAGCCCCTCGGAGGTGGCCACAAGAGAAGGGAAGGAGAGGAGAAGGTGGGAGGGTGACACGTGCCCTAGGGTGGTGCTTCTTGGTCCCCACCCTTGCTTCATCTAGAGCAACTGCACTTTGACTTCAAGGAAAAAAAATATAAAGAGGCATCTGGGTAGCTCAGTCACTTAAGCGTCTGACTCTTGGTTTCAGCTCGGGTCATGAGCTCATGGTTCATGAGTTCAAACCTCAGCACTAACAGCACAGAACCTGCTTGGGATTCTCTCCTGGCCCCCCACCTCAAAATAAAGAAAGAAACTAAAAACAGAAAAAGAGAAAAAATATACGGATGTGTGTGTATCCTGCTTGTAAAATGAAAGCTTAAAAAATAAAAGGAAAGCTTAAGTGAAATATCTTATAAATATATAAAGCACAAGAAGAAAAAATATCTGAGCGTCCTCTCACAGTATATGTTGCCTGGTACATTATGACACGGCTGAGTCACGGAGAAGTGTGAGCTGCAGCTAGAGGACAAAGCAAAGTTCACAGGAACTGAAGCAGGGCCTTGGCCCCTGCAGCTCCAGGGTCTACCCACCTGGCTAACCACTTAACTGACTCAGGAAACGCTCTGGTGACAAAATTCTTCTGTAGCCGGCTTCTCATGGTCTCTGGGACAGACCCAAGAAAAGTGTCTGGGATACACCTCACACAGATACTGGCTGATAGCAACCGGAAGGAAAACCGAAGAAGCCTGGGAGGCCGGGCTGAATGACAGACCAAGAGTTGAGGCAGAGAAAAAAGAGGGAGGTAGGAGAGAAGCCTTAGGCTGGGTCTCTGGAGCACGAGGGGAAACCGAAGCGGGAGAGCTGGTCAGAGACTGAGAGAAAAGCACAAACAGTATTTTTCAGGAGTTTGCTGGATATTTAAAACACGCTCCTACCTTTGGCATTTTCTCAAGAGACAGAAAGATTCCAATTGCTTTCAAGTATATCTTTCTGCAGGTCTGAACCAGTGCCAAGACTAGACCATGCTGGAGCCCGGGTTTACATCGGTTATATAAGCAAACCAGTTTCTGCTGTGATCCAGAAGAGTCAAAGCCATGAATGTTTCTCAGCTTCCATTTTGTCAGCTGCTTGAGTTTCTATTCTGAGAGGTGCTAACTGTTAAACATTGTTATTCACTTGTGTTCCCTAAATAACTTTTAATTAGTTTTAATTTGGACCAAGAATGTTCTACTGTTGATCCAGTGACAGGAATTATCAAAAATAAAATTAATAACAAACTCACTTCAGAAGAAACTTGCACTAATATGACAGAATTTTATGATATGTGTCTCAGCAGAGGCAGATCATTTACATTTTTAAATTTTATTTTTTGATGATTTTCCTCAAAGCTATCATTGCATGGGTTAAAAGGTTGCTTAAACATTATTTTTCACCTTGCGTGCATTTTTCACGATGGGATTTTTCTATTATTTTTCAGTGGCTTTAATGCACAGGTGCAAGAAATGGAATCATATCAGTAACCGTATGTATGTGGCCCATGAAGCCTTGTGTTTTGCTGGATAGTTACGATATTTATTACACAGAGGAAAAGGAGCAGTAATCCTTTCCCCTTAAAAATTGCCAAGGAGAAGTCTGTCCCGGCTCTCAGAAT
Source organism: Prionailurus viverrinus (assembly GCF_022837055.1). Classification (NCBI taxonomy): domain Eukaryota; kingdom Metazoa; phylum Chordata; class Mammalia; order Carnivora; family Felidae; genus Prionailurus; species Prionailurus viverrinus. The sequence continues at coordinate 53,932,684 of NC_062568.1, read as the reverse complement.
ATCATAAAGCCAGCCACACAAGAAATTCAAAACCATTGTTGGCGTTTTTCAATCAAGTCTCCCCCTCTCCCCTCAGCTGCCCCCTAACCATTAGGGTATGGTTCTAACACAGACTCAAACATCCCTTTGGCTAAAAAGCGGCCATCTATGGAAGAGCTAGTAATCATGGGGTCAGCCCTTTGCCTTTCCAAAGTGAGTAAAACCTTCTGAATCCTGCAGGGTAAAAAATCTGGCAAAAATCAAAGAGAAGCGAGGAAGGGTTTCTCCTACATCAGTGAAATAGCCCGTGAGGGCCCTGCACGTGACACTAATCCAAGCATGTTCTAGTTTAGTTCAAAAACCTATAGAGACATAAATGTATGAGGCTTTTTTTTTTCCTTTAGTGAAAGAAAGCCTGTGATAGGCAAGCTAAACCTCCAAGTGTGGGGACCAGTTGTGATCTTGCTTACAGTCTCATTTCTTTTTTTTTTTTTTTTTTTTTAATTTTTTTTTTAACTTTTTTTTTTAATTTATGTTTGGGACAGAGAGAGACAGAGCATGAACGGGGGAGGGGCAGAGAGAGAGGGAGACACAGAATCGAAACAGGCTCCAGGCTCCGAGCCATCAGCCCAGAGCCTGACGCGGGGCTCGAACTCCCGGACCGCGAGATCGTGACCTGGCTGAAGTCGGACGCTCAACCGACTGCGCCACCCAGGCGCCCCTACAGTCTCATTTCTTAAATGCTGCGTAATTTGGTCTGGGAACCGCTTGGCTAATTACGGATTGGCGGGGTGGGCCTCATGTGTTACCGCACAACTGACAGAATTATTTAGTTTTCTGTGGTTTCGTGACCAAGAGTGTAGATGTGCTTGATTATTCAGGTAGTTTTACCTTGTCTTTTTGTTATAGAGGCCTTACAACAGATTAAAACATGTGTCAGCTTCGTTGTTATCTCGCTAGACTTTTAAAAGATTGGCTAGCCAGGGCGCCTGGGTGGCGCAGTCGGTTCAGCGTTTGACTTCAGCTCAGGTCACGATCTCGCGGTCCGTGAGTTCGAGCCCCGCGTCGGGCTCTGGGCTGACGGCTCGGAGCCTGGAGCCTGCTTCCGGTTCTGTGTCTCCCTCTCTCTCTGCCCCTCCCCCGTTCATGCTCTGTCTCTCTCTGTCTCAAAAATAAATAAACGTTAAAAAAAAAAAAAAAAAAGATGGGCTAGCCAAGACTGGATTTTATTCAAATGCCGTTTTATCTGTCATACTACTTTTAAGGACATTAGCCTATTACGTGGCCATGATCAGTACTATTTAAACTGCCAACATCTGGGTGTTCCTTCTGTGCCAACTCAATGCGGTGGCGGTGCTGGCTTAGTTTGTCACAACTCTGGGCACATTGGCAGCCCGGAGGGGTGTCTGGAGCTCCTGGACAGATATGGTGCATCTGTCTGGAGCTTCAATTTTACTTGAAGACTTGGAGGAAAAAAAATTAAGCAATTTAACCATTTATTTAATGTGCTGCCAATGCTTTATTTAATTTGCTGTGAAGCAAATGAAATTATGTATTAGCTCTGTTATGACTAAAACCCAAATGTTGACTAATACTTACAGCGATAGTATAACAACTTGTAAACCAAGAAGTGTGTCTGTTTAGCTGTCAGAATTCCAGCCAGAAGCCAACTGGTGATGGCTGAGGGGAAAAAAAAGATGATGACATTTGTCCTGGGAGAGTGACAGGACATGACCCCCGGGGCCTCCAGGTAAGGTAGCACAAAGCCTGCTGTTCCCATCTCCTGTCAAAGTCCTCTGTGTTTGGACAGGAACTCTACAGACTATCGGAAGAAGGAAAAGGAAACCCTTAATCCAGGGGAACAGGACCCATCCTGTTAGGTGAGATCCTGAGAAACCAGGGCCTGCTGAGCTGGGCAGAGCCATTAAGGAAGTTCCCTCCCACCACAGCAAAGCCCGCACTGTACTCTCTGAGGCACAAGGACATCCTCCAAGAACTGTCGCCATTACTCTGACCTGGGCATGGCACCTCCAACTCCCGGTGCCTGAGCCCCTACCTTCAATGAAGACCACCCTTTAGGACTCCCATCAGCGAACCTCCTTCTCCTCACCAGCCTGCCTACTGGTGCAGCACAGCCTTGCTCAGGTCTAGTCTTCCACATGGTCCTGGTCCAGGCTTCCAATTCCTGTCTTCATGTGACCCACTCCCAGGACTATAGACTGGGTCCAGCCAATGAAGAACCGAAAGCCTGATTTTTCAGTGAAAATAAAGACACATGCAAAATTCACATGAATGTCTAAGCTACGAGATCTCAGATAGGACTGGTGCCATTCATGGTCCCTTTGAACAGTTCCCGGGCCCCATGGGGATGTGTTTGTTCTCTTCTGCCACTAGAGTGCCACCAGCAGACACGTTTGAGAAGCCAGGCTCTGAGAAGCATCACTACACAGTGCAGGAGACACAGCCCGCATGCGAAGTCCTCCCTCAGAATCGGAGCCCTCGCTCTTCAGATGGCATGTGTCCTGCTGGTAGCAGGGGAATAGCACACAGTTCCAGATATCTGGCCTCCCGACTGGACATGATGCAACGCCCTTGTCCCCCTTCCTGATCAGTGCAAAATGACAGAAGAGTAACACCAGTCGTGTTTCTATTTAATGGGCTCATAAATGATGTGCCAAGTTTGTACAGACTGCTTTTTTTTCTATTTTTCTGGAAAATTGTTTTCAGAAGCACTTCAAGTTGCTCGTGAAAGTCAACTTTATGTTGCCTGTTTTTTGCAAGAAAGGTAAAGACAGTTCTGGCTGGTGCTGGAGAACCTGAGCTCAGAGAGCATGAGGTAGGGTCCAGGGACTTCCCGGCTCCATCATGACACTGGTATCACGGCGTCTGCCCTGCAGACACTGAAAAGCCTTTCTGAGTATGAGACCGTCACTATGGAAAGGTCCCAGGATGATGGGGCTGGGCCCTCCTTGTCCTAGGCAAACAACAGCTGTCCCATTACTTGGTTTTCCTCCTCTCTCCAGCCCTGAGGGCTTTCCGAATACATCTTGCATAGGAAGAAGTACACCACAGGGACTCCCTAATTTGAGATCTGACTGCAATAGTCTGGTTCCAGCCAGGCCACTTCTAGGTCTAATTCAATTAATTCTGGATTAAGTTGGAAGCATCTGACCCTTTCCAGACACTCCCTCAAGCTCTGCCTCTTAAAAATATAATTTCCCAGGGGCGCCTGGGTATCTCAGTCGGTTAAGTGTCCAACTCTTAATTTCGGCTCAGGTCATGATCTCATGTTTCAGTTCGTGAGGTCGAGCTCCATGTGGGACTCTGTGCTGACATTGCGGAACCTACTTAGGACCCTCTCTCTCAAAATAAATAAACATTTTATATATATATATATGTATATATATATATATATATGAGATATACATATATATACAAGATATATATATATGAGATATACATATATATACAAGATATATATATATGAGATATACATATATATACACGATATATATATATATATATATATACACACACATACACACACACACACACACACACACACACAGAAGTACAATCCTCCAGATTTGCCAGTTATTCTTCTCTAGGAAACACAAGCCAAAGATTGGTGTCTGGGAAATTACATATATATATATATATATATATATATATATATATATGATACATCTTATATATGTAAGATACAAGATATATGTAAGATTATCAGATATATATATGTAATTTCCCAGACACCAATCTTTGGCTTGTGTTTCCTAGAGAAGAATAACTGGCAAATCTGGAGGATTTCTTTCTATTCTGGCAGCTACTTAGCGTGTTGGTTAGGGGGATCTTGTGCATTTATTAGAAGCGTCACCTTAAGAGCATGCTTGCAAGGTCCTGGCTCTGAGACAAACACCCCCCTCTCCCCGGCTGCACAGGGCTTATGTGTCACTTGCGCCCTAAACCGGAGCTCTCTCGTGTACCACATGCATGAGCACTGATACCTTGCAGGTGGAAATTCGTTCCTGAGATGGGGTGAGATCATCGGCCACCGCCCAGATGGCTTCAGAAGGGCAAAGAAAGATTCAGAGGAACTAAGCTAAGAGAGAACAAGGGAATCCAGTTGGGTTATTCTAAGGAAGAACTGGGAAGCAGGTTTGGGAATGAGAGGTTGTTGTCAGAGCCCCCAGGGGGACATACCAGGAAGCTTCCTGGGAGTGTGGCCTGAGTCACTCCCATGGACTTTGTGTCAGGGAAAACAATCCATGCCTTCAAGAGGACGTGAGGCTGAAGGAAAACCCTGACTGCTTGGGGTGTGGTGGTGTGGGGGCTGAAGATGGTGGGGAGGAGGGTAGCTGGAGAGACAAAGCAGGCTGGGAGTGAAGAGAAAACTCCGCAAGCCAGGCAGTGCTGGGCTCTCCGAGGACCCGTGACCATCCCGTGTTTTTCAGGTCCTGCATTTTCTCCTTTTCCAATAAAGTAACTCTTCTACCTGGATTGAATGGGGCGCATACATACCCTAGTTGTGCTCCCGGCCACCCCCAAGGACAGGAGGCCGGGACAACTTGGTTGTGTGCATAAACTCTCATGCTTGATTCTTAAAACTCAGTTTCCTCACCCCAAAATTATCCTTGGTGTGTTCGTGGTGTGCCTTTATGCTCTCTGAAGTTGCCTTTTCAAAGCCAGGCTCTTCTCCAAAAATCCACTCTGGCAGGAGATCAAGGGAGGGCCCAATGCTCTTCAGCTACTGATAAAATTCCGAAGGGAAGCTTTTTCAGCATCACCCAGAGAAAGAACCCAGGATTAGCAATCTGGCTCTGACAACTGCAGCATATGTCCCCCCCCCCCCCCCCCCCCAGGCCATGCACCTTGTCTGAGCAACATCTCTGTCCCCGGCCAGCAAGAGGACTCGCTTGGCCTGGCATGGGCAGATGGCACCGGGTACGACACGCTACCCAGGCCCTTCTCTGTTGTGGCCGACAGGCTGCTTGGCACAGCCCCCTCAGAGCCCTCCCTGCAGGCCCAGAGCCACAGCCTTGCCCCTTGCCCCAGTGACGGGGCTGCGGTTTGCTTATTTTGACATGTTCCTCCCAAACATGCAAGATGAAAGGCAGGAAATGTGCAGTTGTAGTTCCCACAGCAGGAGTGGTTTGGCCACATTGTATCACATTTACAGGCCCTTCATGGGATTTTGGAGGCCAGCGTGAGTGCAGGCCGACCTCAGGCCAGGGGCTGGTCTGGAGTCGCCCACACGGGTGCAGCCAGCCCTGTGTGGATCCCCTCCTCCCCGCCCACTCTCACAAACCCCTGTGGAAGCCATCTCCTCAGAAGGTCACGCCCCCTGGGGCCCCCTGCCGCCCAGAGGGCCCTGCCCTGGAGAGGGCCTACTTCCTTCTGGGCCACTCCCAGGCCCTAGTGGCCTGTTTCTGAGCAATTAATGTGGAGCTTTCCCTGCTTTTCCATTTCCCTGCGAACAGGAAGTGACTCCAGGTCTTCCAGGCAGGGCTTTGGAAACCCCCAGTGCTCTAAAAAAGTGGCAGAAATTGACCTACTAAGACCCAAAGCAAAAAAAAAAAAAAAAAAAGAAAAAGAAAAAAGAAAAAAAAGCCAAGGCCTTGCTGTTTTCTCCTAGTGACCACTGGCCCTTCCTGCAATCACCCCAGTCAGATTCTTTTATAAACACACCATCTTTTTCCATGAGACGTAAGTAAGCATTGCTTCCACCCACACTCAGGATGTTAAAACATTGGAAAAATGGATTGTTCTGAACCAGAAAAAAAAAAAAAAACTTGCAGGAAGAATTCCATTTCTCTTCCTCCAGGTGTGTGCCATGTGGCTGCGTTATGAGGGCAGTGGGGACCGTAAGTGTCCATTTTCTGGCTTTGGTGCAGTTAAACCAAACCCTCCATCATTAGGCTGCAGGAAGAGCATTTGCGCATTTCATTTCCTCAGGGATGATTTTTTTTAAGTGGCTCAAATGCACCTGATCACATTCAGATGTGTTCCATGGGAAACAGGCAATTTGAAAGTGCAGTAAAGCCAGCTCATGCGGTGCCCAGATAGAGCTTCAACTTCTTGTTCAGCAGAAGTCACTAAAGGCAGGTACTCAGGGACGATAATGTCCTCTTGTGCCTTTGTCTGGGGCAGCTCATTAAGGTAGAGACCACCTCCGCGTTGACAGGACAGCCCCTTCCTGTGTGTTCCAGGAGAACATAATTGACTACAAAACCTTTTTTTCGATGTCACCACTGCCAGATACAAACCCAATTAGCAGCAGAGTTAACTCAGATGAATCCTGGGAACAAGGAAATAGCACGTTCTACAGCTAATCAGCCCCCTGGAATGCTGGCACATCTGGATGTTGCCGGGAAGGTGGGATCGTGGGGACCGCAGGGGGCTGGACTCTTGCAGAGTCCACATGTTCCATTGATTCCACAGCCTTGCCTTCTGGATGAATGACACAGCCTTCAGGGATTAACCATCAGAGACGGGCTTCTGTCTGCTCAAGGTCTCTGAGTATAGGAGTACCACAGTTTTATTCTGAGGCTGGAGATAATCCAAAAGAAGTCACCCAGGTCTTAATTCAAGTACAGCCCATGACCTCTTCCACATCTCTGGACGGACTTAAGAAATCCTTTGTTTCTGGTTATTTGAAACTTCTCCCGAGGGCCAAGGAATCATACATTCTGAATCTACTGAGGAAAAGCAAACAAATCATTTCAAGGCACCAGAGGGATGTTCTGAGCCACCCCTGCCTCAGTGTCAATAATTAACACTGCCAGGCAGGTGTTAAAAGCTTGGGCAGAGAGAAAAATACCAATGCGAAAGCAGTACAAAAAGAAATGCTTGCCTAGTTTTCTTACTGTTACCATAAATGGGATTATGGTGATTACTAATCATGGCAATGGAGATTGTAATACTGGATTGTAACTCTCAGCTCTGGGTACCTTGCTTTTAGTGATGAAAATCCCATTTAGAAATAACTTGGGACTTAAGCAACCGAGCTTGAATCAACCAGTCAGAAGCCAAGCCGGAGGCTGGTATGGGGGCTTCTTAGGAGGTCACGCTGCACATTGTTTCAGGGGTCCTCAGCTGCCTGTAAGACATGTTACTCCTGGTATTCAGCTGGTTTTGGGGAAAAGCCCCATGGGTAGAGGAAGCCTGGCTATCACGGTTGTTTGGAGGGAGGGACTAGTGCTTGATTTAGAGGCTTTTCTCCCTCTCATCTGACAAGTGGGGTGCTCGGTTTGTGTAGTGGAATGGGTCTACTCTGGCCTGGGGCAAGCAGAAAGCGTTTAGAAAGGAGTAGCTTGGAAGTCTCTGGAATCAGAGCCCAGAGGCCTGGGGAATCAGTGGGAGCTCTCACCTGTAAACAGCAGAAACCAAATCTGGCTGATTTAAACAGAAAAGGCTGTGTCGAATGGTGATGGGATGGCTCAGAATTACGGAGCAGGCTGGAGAGCGAGCCTAGGAAGACAGGCATGAGGGTTCTGTCTCAGCCAGGCCCACAGGCAAAATCACACCCGAACCCTAGTCCCACAGGGACTGGGCAACCCCTGCTGGGGACATTGCAGCACCTCCAGGTACCACTGGGACTGGACCTGGCTGTGTGCCTTTGGGCCCATGCAGACACAGGACTCCCCCACAGTGCCTCTTCACGGTCCTGCCTCATCACAGCCCTGGATCCTTACTCAAGCCCAGGGGTGCCCTACTGCCAGGTGATAAACAGCCACACGCCTGAGTTCTGATGTAGATTCCTCCAGGTTCCAGAAGGGAAACTACAGAGCCCGCTTTTTTATCGTCCATGGGCTGTAGTGAGGACGAAAGGAGACAACGTCCTGACCCTGGGAGGTTTGCCTCTCCTCTCCTCTCCCCAGCTGGCTTTGGTCCAAGCTTGATATTCTACTCGGTGGACACCCAGGCTCTTCCCTTTTCTTTCTCTCTTAGGCTGTTGCCATTTGTATATTTCTCCTTAGACTCTGCACGGGGAGCGAGGGGGTATGAGGCAAATCAAATGTGCCATTGCTCTGGAGATAGCTTCAAGGGGGACAGGGTGGAACTAGCAGTCAACCAAGTGGCCAAGGCCCAGGTGAGACTTGGTTAGAAAATGCCAAGCACCTGTCAGAATTCTCAGGCCCAGCCTGTGAAACAGCTTCAGCTGGGGTCTGAAGGGCCCATGAAGAACAAGGGAGCCACGGCCAGAGAGACTGTCTTTCAGATGCGGCGTGGAGCGGTGGAGGCCGGGCAGAGCTCCTCCTCCGACAAGGTAGGAAGGAAAATGGAGTGGGCTGGAGGACACGGGGAGATTTTGAAAGATTCTAACGCGACTTCTCTGTTTATCTTCTCCCTAGCTCTGCAGCCGGTCTGCAGTTAGGATAAATTCAGTACAGGAGGAAAAGAAAGCATTTCCTCCCCCTCTCTCCTCCCATTTTAGGTGAGAGGAGGAGGTGGCATGGGGGATAGAGAAAGATCTGGCACGCTCACCAGCTGGTGCTGCGGCGGGAATGAGCACAGCGAGCTTACTCCGTGCCCCCACAGAGAGGGGCCCTCTCTCTTATCCTTGTCCCCAAACTGCTTGGAAATCGGGATGGGCTCAGGCATGGCGGGAATAGGTAGCCCCCTACGCGGTATGATCCGAGGGTCCCCACAGCCAGCGTGCCCCCGGCAGAGCCCCGTCCACCCGGCTCAGGGCGTGCAGCCTCTGGCGGGGGCCACGTTTTTGGAGGACAGTTGTGCTTTCGGAAGGGCCCAGGTGAAATGCAGTCGTGTTGCCTGAGCACAGTAATGTATAAACAGCTCAGTCCTCTCCACGGGGCTGGAGGGCTGGGGGATGGTCTGCCGGGCAGAGACTGACGCTGATGAGGGGGTATGCGGAGGGCATGCAGGGGTGGGTGCTGCGTGTATAGGGGCCACTCGAGGCTCTTGGGTAACAAGGGGCACTGGAAGATTGGAATGAGTGAGGAGTGCTGGACAGGGCACTGGGGTAACTGGTCAGGCCTCCTGACCCCACCTGTCTGTAGCACCGGGAAGAAGTGAATCCGGTTTTCCAAAGCCCTGTTAAAGCCTCTCACTAGAGCCTGGGTCTGGAGGACAGACTTTGTGCTGGCCAGGGAGATGAAGCTGGTGGGGCACAGAGGCTTCAAGTGGGCACAGCTCCCTTCGTAGTCTGGCTCCAGGGACGCGACAGCTAAGTAGAGTTGTATCGGTTCCATTTCCTCAATGCTTTGTTGGAGAAGTTGGTTCAAGGCCTTGTAGCTATGGAAACGACATACTCTGTCTCGACTTTTGTCCTGTGCTTTCTCGCAACCATGCGAGGGGCGGTCACATCTGGCCTGGGTGGACAGTCACCCGGGCTTGCTTTGGAGACTGTCCCTTTGAGCTGCCGTGTCTGTACTCTGAGAGCATTAATGCAGTTTATTGCCCTGATGGTAAAATTCTAATTACCGTGTTAGTTATAGTTAAAGGATTGTTGCCATTGGGCTTTTCTGTGGATTGAGTTGTACTGCTTATCACTATAAAAAGAGGTCGGCCGTAGCTTTGTTTTGCTTCATATGCATACTTCTGTTTGTGGCTGAGCAGAGAAACCAAAATGCAGCCACCAGCCATCTGATGAAGGAGGGCTGGTCCATTAGTCCTCTTGGCTCCTTATTGGGAAGTGTGAGATTTGGTTATTATTGAGCCCTGAGTGGGTAGGAGGGTCCTTTTCAGGAAGCCCAGCCCAGGACCCAGAGGCCAGCATTGCCAGGGAAGCCCAGGCCACTGGGCAGTTTGAAAGCCTAAAAAGGAGCTATGGACCGGACCGGGCTGGGCCGGGATGTGTGCGTGCGTGCGTGTGTGTGTGTGTGTGAAAGCAATGTATTGCTATGTTCTTTTGTCTTGTTTTGGTTTTTTTGCTATGCTATTTTGATAAAGACTTTACAAAGAAGTGACTGTTATTACATTGTATATATGTACACCTCTGCAGACGTGCTCATAGAAATCTGGTGGTGGAACGCAGATGATTTTCTTTATGATCTATGATTTCTAGGCTTCTGCATTGAGAATATCTTCTCTTCTAGTTGGAAGAAGAAGGCTGAAAATATTAGTTTGTAAAGAGAAGGAACTAATTTCTGTTTTCAAATAACATGTAGAGTAGGATTTTTTCTAGAATTATATGTATCACTTATGTATCCACCTACCTGTCCATCTACCCTCCCACCCCTCTGTGTATTTGTACAGAAAGGTACCTAGAATGATGTTGACCAACATGTTTGTGATATTTCTTTCTGGGTGGGGAGATTTCAAATGCCTTTGTTTCATTCTCTTTTGTACCTGACTCTATTGCTTGAAACTTGTAATAACGAGGTGCTTTTTGCAAAGGGTAGTGCGGCATCTCTGCTCTATTCCTGGGGTGAACCCCAGGCGCAGAGCTCAGGTGAACCCTCCCAGCTGGTGAGGCTGAGCGCAATTCTGACCTTACGCCCCAGCTCCCCTGGTCACTTGGAGACTGCCTGTTGAAGCCCTGGTCGGGGCAGGTGCACAGCTCAGCAGGGAGCAAAAAGGGAGCTTACAGGTCACACCTGGGCTCTGTTTAAGCCCGCAGGCAGTGGCATCCTGAGGCTTTGATGTATGTTTTATGACCGGCTGGCTGGGTTTGTAGCTGGCTAGGGCTCTGTGGTTCACAGCTCCAGGGTGACAGCAACAAGCCCCTGCGTCCACGCCCCCGTCTCCCCCCCACCCCGCCCCTGAGATTCTTATTCTTGCGCCGTGTCTCTCGTACCCCTGACACCCCCAAACTGGGGTCGGAGCTTCTCCAATAGTCTCCGGGGCTCGGAGGTGGCTAAGGTCAAGGCTGTCGGTTGAACGGTTTTAGCTCCAGTAGGATAGGACTGGGGGCCCCTCCTTGCGTGTAAATTTACAGAGCATTTTTTGAGTTGTTGGAGAGCTGGGATGCAGAGACACTGTCTCACGTGGGGTAAAAGTGAGACTTAGGAAAACAGGTTGGCATTCATTGTCTAGTAGAGGTGAAGGCACACGGACACCATGACCCCAGCAGTCTTGCTCCTAGGCAAATGCATAGGAGCGTTCTTCCTAACAGCCCCAAGCTGGAGAGAACACACTGTCCATCAACATTTATGGTGCACATGGTCTAAATAAATTGAGCTGTGCTGTACAGCGGAACGTTACAGTCTGTCCAGATAACCGACTCCAGCTTGGTGCAAGGACCTGGGTATGGCTCACAAACACGAAGCCAAGCGAAGCAAACCCTGAAAGAGTATGTGCGGCATTATTTCACTCGTGCAAAATTAAAAACAGGAAAAATCATGCTTTTTAGGGATGTGTATACAAGTGGTAAAAATGTGAAGAAAAACCCAAAAAACAATTTTTATAAAATTCTGGATGAGGTTGCCCCAGGGGGAAGGGACAGGTCAGAACTGGCCTGGGTTCCAGGTTACGAGGGGTTCTTGGGGGCATTCAGTGTTCTTCTTGGGTGGTGGTGACCAGGATGTTGGCTTTATAATTATTTATTAAACTATTCACTTACACGGGGCGCCTGGGTGGCTCAGTCGGTTGGGCGACCGACTTCAGCTCAGGTCATGATCTCACGGTCCGTGAGTTTGAGCCCCGCGTCGGGCTCTGTGCTGACAGCTCAGAGCCTGGAGCCCGTTTCAGATTCTGTGTCTCCCTCTCTCTCTGCCCTTCCTCTGTTCATGCTCTGTCTCTCTCTGTCTCAAAAATAACTAAACGTTAAAAAAAAAAACAAAAACACCTATTCACTTACATTTCATGTGCTTCTTGGAGTATGTTCTATTTCACAACAGGAGTGTTAAAAAGCCAAATGTAGCAAAGAGATAGTCTAGCCTCCAGGTCTAGAAACGGCCTCTTCTGTTACCCACAGGCTTCCTTGATTTGGGGGACCCGAAGCAGCATCTTTGTCCAAGTCTCTGACCAGGGTCATAAATCAATATGCTCTTATTTGCCAAGTTCTATGAGCTCAGTCTTGTGCCAGTTATTGGTGAGCGTCAGGGTGGGAAATGCGCTGTCCCCTGAGAGGACAAATCATTGGAAACAATAGTGAAAACACTAGACCGGGCTCTAGAGACCTCCCGGGCTGGGGAAGTCCTTAGAAAAAGGAACCGTGTGAAGGTGAGTGGAGACCGAGGAGGCGTGGGGAGTCAGAGAGGGTGTTGGGATGAAGGAAAGGATGTCGTGAAAGGTGGCAGGAGATGAAGGGGTGTCAAGGAGGCAGTAAAGGCCTGCCTGCCGGGCCAGATGCCCAGGTCCCCATGGGTGAACAGTAGAAGCCAAGTATTGTGGGATTGACAGGGTGGCTCAAGAGAGTTCGGAAGACCAGGGAGATGAGTCTCCGCACCCCCACCCAAAGTTGCTAGTCTGTCGTCAATCAACAGATCATCAATCTGCTGCCGTCAGACACGTTAAAGTCTAAGCAGTCAATAGAAGAGAAGTGAACTAAGAAGACCTACAGACACCATGACCCTGGGAGAAAAATAGGCGAGTGAATGTGAGAGAATTAAAAGACAAAGACCGTGATGCTCCTTGCCAAACTTCCTTGGGAAATAATCTCCACCTGCCCCGGGAAACCCACTGATTGTAAGCCCGCAAAGTCTCGCTGTGAAAACAGCAAAAAGTTCAATAGAGTTGCCACGTGGTCCCACAATTCCACTGCTGGGTATGTACCTAAACAACTGAAAATAGGGACCCAAACAGATACCTGTATAGCCATCTTCCCAGCAGCATTGTTCGGAAACAACCCAAGTGTCCGTTGGCAGACGAGTGGATAAATAAAACATGGCCCCTCCATAAAAGGAATATTACCCAGTCATGGAAAGGAATGAGGTATTGGTTCGTGCCATCGCATGCCTGAACCTCGAGGCTATTACGCTAAATGAGATCAGCCAGTCACAGAATGACAAGTACTGCATGATTCCACTTCTCTGGAGTGCCTGGCACCGGCAAATCCCTAGAGATAGAAAATAGAACGATGGTTGCCTGGGATGGGGGGAGGCGTCGTTCAACGGGAACGGTTTTCGTGCGGCGTGACGAACACGTGGGGGCAACGGTTGCACAATCTTGGGAAGGTACTTAGGACCACGGAACTACACAGCGAAAGTGGTTAGCACGATACGTTTTGGGTGTTTACGTGTATTTTACCAGAGAGAAGTTCACAGGGGCCACTATGTCCCCAGATTCATATGTTGAAATCTGAACCCCCCTCGGTGGTGGTTTTAGGAGGTAGGGCCTGTGGGAGATCATTAGGTCATGAGAATGGAGCCTTTCTGAATGGGATTAGTTCTCTAATAAGATGAGACCAGAGAGCTCGCTGCTTCTCTCTTCCACGTGAGGACATAAGAAGACAGTTGTCTGTAAACCAGGAAGTAGGCCCTCACCAGATCTGCCGGCACCTTGATCCTGGACTCCCAGCCTCCAGGAGGGTGAGAAATTAATTGTCGCGTAAGCCACCCAGTGTGTGGCACTTTGTTTTAGGAGTCCAAATTGGCTAAGACTGGCTCAAAACAGTGTTCCTGCATGTCGAGCTAGAGGAGAGAGGGAGGGAGGGCTATGGAGTCATTTACTGAACAGCAGGGAAGGTAGAAAACGAGGTAAAACTTCCTCAGCGAAGATGGCAAGAGATGAAAATGCTGTCCTTGGCTTGTCTCTAGAGCTCCTCCCACTCTTGGGCCCAAATAACTGGGCAGACCTTGCTGCTTCCCAAAAAGGAGCCCCACGCTCTCCTTCCTACACTCAGGCCTAAACAAAGGCTGAGCCCCTGATACCCTCCAAGGACCTGTGCCCTGGAAAATTACCTTTCCTGATTCTTCTTGGAATGTACGAGCCCACTCTGGATGCTATCTGAAAAAGAAAACGAATTTAAAAACTAAAGATGCTGCAATATGTTTACATATACGCAATGGAAAATTTGCTCTCGAACAGCTTGAGCAGAAAACCTCATATCCCCATGGCAACTAGATTCCACCGTGACCACGCATCTCTGCCAGGTCACCCACCCATTTGTAAGCCTCAGCTCCTCAGTCGCTCCGGGAAACACATGGGGCCCAGATGATACCACCCACGGCGGTAGTTTGCTCGGCTCTGGGACTGCTGGCTGAGGGCTCTGTCCTCATCTGTAAGGGACATTCCCAGAGACCCATCTAACCTGGGGCAGCAGGGGACTCGGGGGCCCGCCGTCACCCTGTGGCCTTCTCAGGGGTTCAGAGGGCTGGGCCGAGTGGATGGAATTCCAAAGAGGTGCTGCCGACAGGAAAATCGGCCCTTTGGTAATCAAAGGAACTGCAGGTCCTGAGATAACAGCTAGATCCTTAACGCTTTATTCCCTTGACCATTTGCACCATCTTCCCTTTGCTCGATCCGAACAAGTACTTCTTTCAATGGGTATTCTCAGTGCCGTTTCCATGTAGCATTTTTGGAATGGCGGACCCGGGATAAAGCCACGTTCCGCTTCCCTCCAGGAGAGGCTGGAGCGCTCTCTTGCCTGCAGTCACCCTCCCCTCCACCCACAAGGGACGCCTTGCAGAGGGTTTGGGTAGAGAAGAAAGCCTGCAATTTTGATGTTTCAGGGCCCTCAGCCCCCAGCTGACCACATTCCCTTCTCTCTCCTGTAATACAGTTTTTATAATCACCAGGTTTTGCCTTTAAATTCCAGGCCTGAAGTCTCTTTCCACCCCCCCCCCCCAACATTGTAGAAAGCTGTGGGCACTGCAAAAACTGATTCAGTATGTTTGTGCTTTGGATTATATTTGATTGGGCCAGGCTTTTGGTACAGGGAAAACAGACAACTATCCGTGCTGTTAGTGGATCACATGGGTTTTTTTCCCTTCACCACTTTGCCTTGCCTTTGAGCCGGTTTCCAATGTGCAGGCAGAAGGCCATGCTTCCTAACTGACTGAGTTTCTCTAACGCTGGCCTGGGCCAGTCCTCTGCTGGGCAGGCCCTCAGGCTTCTCAACACCCAACCATCAAGCGACGCGGGGCCATTTGGCATTCATTTCTTGTGAGAAACCCCCAGCTGCCCCTCAGAATGACCTTCCACTGAACCCTTTGTCCCTCCCCATCCTAAAATTGGAAAAAGAAGAAAGAATAGTGGCTTGTGGGGGTGTAGGCAAGAAAGAAAAACTTTGGCATAATCCAAATTCACACAGGAGATCTGGCGTGGGATGAAAACCTCTGACTTCCCTCCGCAGACGAGACCGCTATATGAGTGGAGAAGCTACCCGTGATACAGAGAACATATCGTGGGTGAGGGATGGGGAGCAGGGTCCCCCAGAGCCCAGACCCTAGCCCAAGCATTTTTAGGGAATGCCTGCCTTATTTTCCCCTTTCCTTCTTTACGTTTATTTATTTTGAGAGAGTGAGAGAGAGCACATGCACAAGTGGGAGAGGGGTAGAGAGAGAGAGAGAGTCCCAAGTAGGCTCCAGGCTCCACACGACCAGTGCAAAGTGCAATGCAGGGCTCGAACTCACTAACTGTGAGATCACGACCTGAGCTGAGTCAGACGCTTAACTGACTGCACCATCCAGGCGCCCCCTTTCTTTAAGACGGTGAAGCTTCTTCCCTTTAGCAGCTCTGTGTCCTCTTGCTCCATCCAGCGGGAGCCATAAGGATTCAAACCTGTCTTCAGATGTTTCCTCTTAATCACTATAATTCATATTAATGGTGATTAATTTTTAATGAGGACATGTCAAAGAGCATGCTGGCAAAATGCTCACTGGTAATTTGAATAACCTTGATTTCGTGAGGCCAAGCACCCTCTTTGTTTGGCCACCTGTTTCACAGACAAAGCATTGGATCCTGGAATTCTCTGATAATTTACTAGTTTCTTCTCCCAGAGCTGGGAAAAAGCTGCAGGGTGTTTCCAGAGAGGAAACGGCAAGGAAGTTAGGCTCCCCGACTGATGTCTCCTCCCACCTCTGAGAAGGCTGTGAGGTGACCAGATGGGGATCTCCTCTGATCTCTCCGTGGCACCACCAGGAGCAGGAATTGTTATCTGGCAAGAGTTCGCTGAGGCTCATGCTAGGCGGTGTGCACCTGCTCGAGTGGCTTTGGGGCTCCAAGACAAGAGAGTGTCCTGCCTCCCCCTGCCCCGACAGAGTGAATGGAGGCCTCGTTTGGAGGTGTCTCAGTGGAGAGCCCTCTGCACACACTGGTGGATTCCAAGAAACCTTCCTTCGTTGATCGTGTAGAAACCACACATAATGTGGAAACTCCTCTCCACAGGACAGCTGGCCCAGCATAGAGGCTCTGATGTGTGAGGACACTTCCGGGAGGGGGAAGCCTGGGTGCCCTCTCGCTCACCGTTAGCTTCAGGATGTCAGGTTCATGCTTTATATGCTTGGTACTCCTTACTTTATCTCAGATCACTCATGCCTAAATCAATGCTTTAAAACCTATGATTAGGGGGTGGGGGGGAATGTTCTTAGAGGAGTTAGTAGGCCTCTTGTGCCTAAGATGCTAGTTTGCTTAATATCCTGAAGTTTTATTTTTATTTTTTAAAATTTTTTAAAAGTTCCTTTATTTTGGGGCACCTGGGTGGCTCAGTCGGTTAAGCGTCCGACTTCAGCTCAGGTCACCATCTTGCAGTCCGTGAGTTCGAGCCCCGCATCAGGCTCTGGGCTGATGGCTCAGAGCCTGGAGCCTGCTTCCGATTCTGTGTCTCCCTCTCTCTCTGCCCCTCCCCCATTCATGCTGTGTCTCTCTCTGTCTCAAAAATAAATGTTAACAAAAAATTTAAAAAAAATTCACTTATTTTGAGAGGGAGCATAAGCAGGGTAGGGGCAGAGAGAGAGGGGGACAGAGGATCTAAAGCAGGCTCTGTGCTAAAAGCAGAAAACCTGATGTGGGGCTCGAACTCATGAACCAAGAGATCATGACCTGAGCCCCCCAGGTGCCCTGTAAAGTTTTATTTTTTAATGTAGAATTTTCAGAAACTTTATTATGCTCACATGATTGCAATTGCCATAAGGGTGGAATTAGTATACAGTATACTAGTATATAGTATTTCCCCAACAAGAGCCCTTGGCTCTTTTTTTTTAAATTTTTTAAATGTTTATTTTTGAGAGAGAGAGAGGCTAGAGCATGAGCAGGGGAGGGGCAGAGAGAGAGGGAGACACAGAACAAGAAGCATGCTCCAGGCTCTGAGCTGTCAGCACAGAGCCCGACACGGGGCTCGAACTCACAAACCGTGAGGTCATGACCCGAGCCGAAGTCGGGCGCTCAACTGACTGAGCCACCCAGGCGCCCCAAGAGCCCTTGGCTCTTGAAGTAACTGTTGAGCTTCCCAAAATATTGTCTGACTGCCTGCACCTAAAGCAAAAACTAAAGTTAATTGGAACTCAAGGCAGTAGCAGGTGCTCATACTGGGGAGTCAGAGCAGGATTTTGTAGGGTTTGAGGTGGTCTGGGCTCAATGGTTAAGACGTGTCTTTTGGGGCACCTGGGTGGCTCAGTCGGTTAAGCATCTGACTCTTGGCTTTGGCTCAGGTCGTGATCTCACGGTTCGTGGGTTTGAGCCCCATATCGGGCTCTGCACTGACAGCACAGAGCCTGCTTGGGATTCTCTCTCCTTCTGTCTCTGGCCCTCCCCACCTCAAAAAGAAATAAACTTAACAAAACAAAAGACGTGTCTTTCGGGGTGCCTGGGTAGCTCAGTCGGTTGAGCATCCAACTCTTGATCTCCGCTCAGGTCATGATCTCAGAGTTCCTGAGTTTGAGCCCTGCATCAGGTTCTGCGTTGACAGTGTGGAGCCTGCTTGGGAGTTTGTATCTCCCTCTCTCTTACCCCGCCCCCGCCTTGTGCGTGCACTCCCCCCCCCCCCCACTCACAAAATAAATGAATAAACTTAAAAAACCCTATCTTTCATGATGCGGGGATATGGCAGCATTAAGACTGGTGAACATGGCAAAGACCTCATCGGGGCTCTTGATGGGTAAACTGTTGTTTGATAAGCAAGCTGTCTGCCCAGGTGAGCAGCCCTTTGTCTCGGGTAAACTTATGCGCAGGAACTTCTGAAGCAAGCAGTCTCGGCTTCCAGGGGCAAAGGTCTCCTGGAACAGACAGCTGAGCCACGTTGACGGGTCTTCTGCTGGGTGAGGCTGATGTGGGTTGTCCGAGTTCTCAGGACAATTTATATTTCTTACATTTTGTGTGATGCTCGTCTCATTAAGTGTGGTCCGAGAAGTCGAAATCCTTGAAGTGATTCAACATGGTTCATGCTCGAACCCATCTCGTTTTTCTGACTTAATGTGTAATTTAGGTAAAGCTATGCAATCTAGGATAAAATTTGAGCAGAAGAAGGAAGGATTGAGGACACAGTCAGACTTAGATCATAAAGTAGGAGGTGAGACTCTGAAGGGAAGCAGAGGTAGCCAACTATTTGACTGTACTTTCTTGTTTTCTGTACTCTCGATGTTCTGGTTTTAGAGCCCTGATGCTGCTCCTCTCGGGGTAGCTAGTTCATAAAGCAAAGGACGCCCCTGCACAAGCACGCGTGATACACCAACCAACCAACCCATTCCCAACAGTCTCCTTTATCAAACTCTCACACGCCAAGCCGAAATTCCTCTGCTTGTGTTGGCCCAGGGTCCGGTACTGGACAACCAGGGACCATCCCTGTAGTCCGGAGCCTGCCAAAATTATTCAAACTGCCCAATCCTAAACTGACCCAGAGAAAGTTCCAGAGAGAACCCCAGTAAAATTTCTGGGCCATGTTCCGACGTCTCCCTTTCTGCCTGGCCCTGGTCTGTCCCCATGTGGCCCTGCATGGCGTGATGCCTCCTGTTTCTAGAGGTCTAGGAGCGTTACCTTTCTCCTTCCTGACAATCATTTCCACGTCCGTGTGTCTTACCATATGTGGTTAAAAACAAGTCCTGGGTACATTTTAACACACAGAAAATGAAGCTGAATTCATTTAGCACAACAGGGACGCATTAGAATCACGTGGGGAGCTGCCTTCCCTGGCCTCACCCACAGAGCACTTGATTTTTTTTTTTAATTTTTTTTTTCAACGTTTATTTATTTTTGGGACAGAGAGAGACAGAGCATGAACGGGGGAGGGGCAGAGAGAGAGGGAGACACAGAATCGGAAACAGGCTCCAGGGTCTGAGCCATCAGCCCAGAGCCGGACGCGGGGCTCGAACTCCCGGACCGCGAGATCGTGACCTGGCTGAAGTCGGACGCCCAGCCGACTGCGCCACCCAGGCGCCCCAGAGCATTTGATTTAATCGGTTTGCAGTAGGGCCTCAGGTGAATCTACTGGACGGCCACCACAGAGAAACACTGAGCCAGTGGTTCCCAAAGTGTGATCCCGGGACCAGCAGCAACAGCATCCCCTGGGAGCTTGTTGGAAATGCAAATTTGGGGGCGCTACCCCAGCCCTCTTAACTCAGAAACTGTAGGTGGGGCCTGTATCAAGTTCTCCAGGTGATTCCGAAAGATACTACAGTTTGAAAGCCGTTGCACTGGGTAAAGTGAGGTAGGGTTGGAGAAGCTGGCCAGCAATGGGCTGAGGGCCCGGGCCCTCCGTTTATAGCTACACTGAATGCCAGCTCCTGGAGCTCATCGATAGTGTCTGTCCCTAGAATCTTGCTGTGTCCCGTAGATTTTAGTACGTTGTTTCTCCATTTTCATTTGTCTTGAGGTGTTTCTTGATTTTTCTTTTGATTTCTTCGTTGACCTGTTGGTTGTTCAGTAGCATGTTATTTAATCTCTACGTATTTGTGGATTTTCTAGTTTTCTTATTGATTCTTAGTTTCATACTGTTGTGGTCAGAAAAGATGCTTGGTATGACTTTAGTCTTAAGTTTATTAAGAGTTGTTTTGTGGCCTAATATATAATCTTGCCTGGATAAGGTTCCATATGTGCTTGAGAAGAATGTGTATTCTGTTGCTTTTGGGTGGAATGTTTTATGTATCTGTTAAGTCCCTCTGGTTACGAGTCATTTAGGACCAATATTTCCTTATTGATTTTTGGTCTGGATGATGTATCCATTGGTGAAAGTGGGGTATTAAGTCCCTTTCTATTGTATTGTTATTTCTCCCTTTAGCTTTATTACTTTACACATTTAGGTGTTTCTGTGTTGGTGCATACATATTTACAAATATTATATTCTTGTGTTGGATTAACCCCTTTATCATTACGTAATGTCCTTCTTTGCCTCTTATCATAGTCTGCTTTAAAGTCTATTTTGTTTGATGTAAGTATAGCTACTCCAGCTTTCTTTGTGCTTCCATCTGCATAGAATATCTTTTTCCATCCCTTCATTTTCAGTCTGTGTGTGTCCTTACATCTGAGGGGAGCCTCTTAGAAGCAGCATATAGATGGGTCTTGTCTTTTTTATCCATTCAGCCACTCTG
The DNA here is from genome assembly GCF_022837055.1 of Prionailurus viverrinus. Classification (NCBI taxonomy): domain Eukaryota; kingdom Metazoa; phylum Chordata; class Mammalia; order Carnivora; family Felidae; genus Prionailurus; species Prionailurus viverrinus. The sequence continues at coordinate 53,912,339 of NC_062568.1, read as the reverse complement.
TGTCTTTCGATTGGAGCATTTAGTCCACTTAAATTTAAAGTAATTATTATTGGGGCGCCTGGGTGGCGCAGTCGGTTAAGCGTCCGACTTCAGCCAGGTCACGATCTCGCGGTCCGTGAGTTCGAGCCCCGCGTCGGGCTCTGGGCTGATGGCTCGGAGCCTGGAGCCTGTTTCCGATTCTGTGTCTCCCTCTCTCTCTGCCCCTCCCCTGTTCATGCTCTGTCTCTCTCTGTCCCCAAAATAAATAAACGTTGAAAAAAAAAGTAATTATTATTGTTGTTATTTTTAAAATTTATTAATTTAGAGAGCGCACATGCCCTTGTGTACAAGCAGGGGAGAGGCAGAGAGAAAGAGAGAATGAATCCCAAGTAAGTTCCGAGTTCCACACTGTCAGTGTGGGGCTCAAACTCAAGAACCTGAGATCATGACCTAAGCCTGAGCCGAAATCAAGGATCAGTCATTTAACCGAGTCACCCAGGTGCCCCTAAAGTAATTACTGATAAGTATGTACTTATTGCCATTCTGTTAATTGTTTTCTGACTGTTTTGTAATTTCTGCCTTCCTTTCTTTTGCTCTCTTTATGATTTGATGACTTTCTTCGTAGCATGCTTTGATTCCTTAATCTTTATCTTTTGTGTATCTACGATAGGTTTTTGCTTTGTGGTTACCCGGAGGCTTACATAAAACAACTTATATTTATAACAGCCTATTTTAAGATGATAACTGCTTAAGTTTGAATGCATTCCAGAGCTCTACATTTTTACTCCCCCTTCCTCCACACTTTGGGACATCAAAAACAGTGTTCCTAGAATCTGGGGACAGAGAGCTGATGCACTTGAACTTAACCTTCGTATGCCCAAATCGTCTCCTTTCTCACATAGTTTGCATACAGTTTTTAAAAAGAAACAATAAATTCTTCAATATTATGAATTTTCTTTGGTTAAAAAAATAAAAACTGTCAGAAAAATGTCCACTCCTAGGAAAAGGCATCCAAATGATCAGCTCAGGCCTTGATTTTTATGTTGGTTTTTTTTTTGGCATGGGCAAGGTTTGGCTTGTGCCCAAGTTGTGCCTGTAAACCTATCAAAGGAAACTCACTGGTCTAAGATGGACACAATGAAAACCAAAAGATTTTTATGTATTTAAGACATTCCCAGTTTACAACATTTTACCTCTAGAAGGTCTTTTTTTTTTTTTTTCACTGTTTTTATTTGCGAGAGCGAGGGAGCCTGAGTGGGGGGAGGGGCAGAGAGGGAGAGGGAGAACCCCGGCAGGCTCCGCCCTGTCCGCACAAAGCCCCATGCAGGACTCGAACACATGAACCATGAGATCATGACCTAAGCTGAAATGAAGACTTGGCCGCGTCACCCAGGCACCCCACTGGAAGGACCTTTTTGCCAATTTCCTTCAGTGAGTCATTTTCATTGCTAAACATGACCTCCTCTGCTTTTTGTGTTACCACAGTGACATGGGCAGCTACGTAGTTGTTTCAGAACTAGAAAACAGTTTCAGGATTTGTAGCTTTACTTGCTGTTACCTTCTCCAATAATAATTGTGACTGTATCTGGACAACAGTAAAACCCCCAACACTTCCCCGCGTTCACGAGAGCGCCACAAACTAGGTCAGCAACATGGCACTTCATATTTCTTGTGTTGTTTGGTGCTGTTGGGTGGAATAAACAAAACAAAGGAAAACAGTTATATTGTGAAATATATTACGACTGAAAAGATTATTAAAATCTCTCTTCAGTGGAGAAACAATGTGACTCCTAAGTCAGGGTTTCCTTACACTATACCGTAATGAATGAATCATAACTTTTGGCTTAGCTTTTCCTTGATTTAAAACAATTTTTTTTTTAGTCGGTTCCACACCCAACGTGAGGTTTGAACTCGTGACCCTGAGACTGAGAGTCACATGCTTTACCAACTAAGCCAGGCAGGCGCCCCTGATTATGTGAAATATCAGCTGATGTGAGATCCTTGTGTGAGATACGGGACTAGTGAAATAATTTTACTTCAAAAAATTTTAAGCATTTGCTGAGAGGCTCTAATGACTTCAATAAGGTAGGAGAATGTGTTGAAACAAATGAAACCATAATAAAAGTATTAATATAATCTTTATTCATAAAATTGCTAGTTGGTCTCAAATAGGATTTGTTGTGTTATAACCTAATTCCTTGACTGCACAGACCAAGGAAAAACAACGATTTCAGTGTTTTTTCCTTCATTATTATTTGGTAAATATGAAGATTGTCGGTCTGTTTTAAATGTTTTTTTTTTTTTTTTTTTGGAGGGGGAGTGCCTGGGTGGCTCAGTCAGTTAAGCGTCTGACTCTGGCTCAGGTCATGATCTCACAGCTTGTGAGTTTGAGCCCCACATGGGGCTCTGTGCTGACGGCTCAGAGCCTGGAGCCTGCTTCGGAGTCTGTGTCTCCCTCTCTCTCTGCCCCTCCCCCACTCATACTCTGTCTCTATCTCTCTCAAAATTAAATAAACATTAAAAAAATGGTTTTTAAAAAATTTTTTAATGGTTACTTAATTTGGAGAGAGACAGAGCATGAGCGGGGAAGGGGCAGAAAGAGAGGGAGACACAGAATCCAAAGCAGGCTCCAGACTCCTAGCTGTCAGCACAGAGCCCAACGCGGGGCTGGAACCCACAAACCACGGGATAATGACCTGAGCCGAAGTCGGACGCTTAACCGACTGAGCCGCCCAGGCACTCCTGTCTATCTTAGATAAATGGTGAGACTGAGCCGTCAGGTTGAGACCATCCCTTGTTCCAGTCTGACCACGAACCGTGCACAAAACTGGCCAAAGTACATGCACCTGGCTGCAAAGGACTGCTCACACCGCCGCCTAGAAGCAAGTGATGCAGGGAGTGAGGGGCTAGGGACCACGGCAGAGGACAGGATGGGCTCCTTCGTGCTCTGTCGTCCTGTTCCACATCACGCACCTGCCCACAGGGAGGCAGCTGAGACCTTATGCTCTTGATGCTTCCAAAAAACTCAGACTGGGTATGTGTGAGGTCATTTTCGTATTTCCTTTTCCTATTTGTCAAATGAATGTTTACAGTCAACATGAAAGTATCCATGGGATTGTAAGAGTGCGGCTTGTGAACTCACGCCCCGCCAAGGCAAATACGTCCATGCTGTCTTGTTTTAGCTTTCTGCTGACAGCTAGTGCTGAGGCCCATAGGAAATAAGATACTCAGTGAGCAAAAGGACACAATCCGAGTTTGACTAGGCCCAACAGACCCATTAAGTTCCTTGATGGTTCCTCGAGAACGGGCACTGATCTTGTTCCCTGGCCTAGCACAGTGCCCATCCCTGGAGCAGGCAGGAGATGGCATGGGATGAGGAGTTGCAGACGCAGGGCTGGGCTGCACTTGGAGAGAGCGTGCAAGTAAAAACCAGATCTCTAAAAATTAGAGAAGCTGACGGATCTCTGACAATGCTGTCGTCGTCTTAGCTTTCTCCTGCATTCCAACACAGGGCATGCCTATCGAGGGCCAGAACTGCTCAGTGGTTCAGCGGGACTGTGATGTGTGATAACTAAGATTACTGTTACTTCAGCTCATGACGGGAAACGCATCTACTTAACACACACAAATGGGAATGCCACACAGGTGTAGGTAAATCAAGTTATAAAGATGTTGAGTTTTACAAGAAGTTAGTCCAATGGGTGAAACACACAGTTGGGAGAAGAGTTTTGGGTATCCTGCTTTTCCAATGTGCATTAAAAAATAAAAGCTTTTTGCTTTTTAAATCAAATTAATTTATTTTGAGAGAGACAGAGAAAGTGAGCAGTGGAGGGGTGGGGAGAGAGGGGGAGAGAGAATCCCAAGCCGACTCTGTGCTGTCAGCACGGAGCCTGATGTGGGGCTCAAACCCATGAACTGTGAGATCACGACCTGAGCCAAAACCAAGAGTCAGACGCTTAACCCACTGAGCCAGCCAGGTGCCCCCACCCCCTTTTTTTTTTAAATTTTAGAGAGAATGCGAGCAGGGGAGAGGGACAGAAGGGTAGAGAGAGAATCTCAAGCAGGCTCCACATTTAGCACAGAGCCCGACGCGGGGCTCGATCAGACCACCCTGGGTCTGACCTGAGATCAGACCACCCTGGGATCATGACCTGAGCCGAAATTAAGAGTGAGATGCTCAACCAACTGAGCCACCCAGGCACCCTCTTTCTGTGCTTTAAATGGAGTTATCAATAATACCTCATCAGCTTTGGGGCTGTAAACTCTAAAATATTTTATTGAAAACGAACAGTGTTGGGACCCTGAACCTAATTTATTCAGAGGTGTTCTATTTGAGCTCATCGAGTAGCCAGAAACATTTTGATAAACATCCGTTCTTCCACTTAGAAACATTTTAAATATCAGTTCCGTGAAGAATGACTTCCTCTGGCCAGCTGGTATAACTAACTGGCATTAAAAACTAACAGAAAATGTAGAGAAGGGAAATTGATTTCTCAATAATTTCTTTAAAACTATATATAGAAAATTGAGAAGAAATGGATCTTACAGGGCAGAGTACGGAGCTGCCAAATCTGTGGGTGATCAGAGAGGTTTATTGGTTCCTCCTTCACTCCAGGGGTGGAAATAAATAGTAACTTTGCATCATAAAAGGTCATGATGTAAGAAATCTCCCATTAGTCACAGAGAGATGTGTCTAACAGATTCTGGTAATCATGGGAGTCTGAGCTCCTCCTAAACCAGTGAGGAATTGTCTCTTTATTTCAAGGAGTGTCACCCAGCAGTCCAGGAATGCTCACAGATGATGTAGCTGCCGTTTGAATCTGCATGTCCCGAGGGGATGAACCACACATCCGTGTCTTCAGAAACCTACTGTGCTTGTTCACAGAGCTGGTAAACGATGACCTTGTCCGAAGACTCGGTGGTTTATCTAAACACCTGCTTAATACTTGCTCTGATGGGGTGTTGCTTGTGCTCCCGGTAGACCTCGGATTCTAACACGTGCCTGTCAGTTACCCTGGCGCATGCCCGTCCCCTGCACCCACACACTGAAGGTCTGCCCTTCAGCCGCATGGAGAATATGCTGCTTTTGGTCTAAGATTGAAATGGGATTGATCCATCGGGTGCCTTAGAACCTCACAGTGCTATTCACACTTAACCCTGAACGCCCACGCAGTCATGTTGGGAGAAGGCTGCAGGGTTACCGCAGCACCTCGGAGCTCACTTCTACACTTACAAAGGGTGGAGGTGAGTTACACAGCACAATATATACAGATCCTCCTGTGGCCTTCTAACACTCGTTTGAGACCTCTTGAAGGCACGCACAGTGTTAAGTATTTCTGCTACCTGGCTCTCCCTGGGTAACCCGGTGGAATATTTTGTTTTCATAAATCAGAATAAACAAATTTTCTCTCAGAAAGAAAAAGCGCTTACTTGAAAGTCAACCGTATCTGTTCCTTTGAGGAAAAGCACAGGGTGACTATATCCCGATAGAGCATATTTCTTTACAGCTGAAGGGCTCCTTTAAGAGGGCTTTGTCCAAAGTGAACATGAGCCACGGACACATAGCCGTTCAGTAGCCTTACCCAATCCAGGGACAGATTTTCGTGATCAGATTTCTCTGACAAATGTCCTTCGTGAGTCGAGGGCACCAACTTAAGTGTATAGTGCCTTTTAGGGGCCTCCATTTTAAGAAAGCTTCTATGTTACACAAATCTCTGTACTATCGTATGTATCTGATGTTCAGTGTGATATTTTCCCTGTGGTTGAGAAGGCAGCTGTGAGGGGCTAACTCTATTTAAAAAAAATTTTTTTTAATGTTTGTTGATTTCTGAAACAGACAGAGCATGAGTGGGGGAGGGGCAGAGAGAGAGAGAGGGAGATCCAGAATCCGAAGCAAGCTCCAGGCTGTCAGCACAGAGCCCGAGGTGGGGCTCGAACTCACAGACCATGGGATCATGAGCTGAGCCGAAGTCGGTCGCTCAACCGACGGAGCCACCCAGGCGCCCCCTTGAGGGACTAACTCTTGAACAACCACACTTTTCTGAACATATACATTAAAGCAAACTGCCAACTTCCTACTATAGTCCAGGGGCACAAATATGGAAAAACTCATCTCTGTCAGTTACCATTTTCTTTGAGATAGTCTTAAAAGTATCAAGGATTGAAGTGGCAAAACCAAAAACGTATCTTACATTTTTTACTACTTTTTATTATAATTTTTAAATCTATTTTGAGAGAGAGAGAGAGAGAGAGAGAGAGAGAGAGAGGAAAGAGGGGCAGAGAGAGAGGGCCCAAGCAGGATCTACACGGCCACTGCAGAGCCTATGTGGGGCTTGAACTCAGGAACTGGGAGATCATGACCTGAGCTGAAATTAAGAGATGCTCAACCAATTGAGCCTGCCTTTTTTTTTTTTTTTTTTTTTGCCTAAAAATGGCACTCCCCCATCAACCCCTGCCTTTTTTTTTTTTTTTCTACACATTTTAAAGCAGGACAGAACAGACAAGGAAACAGCCTGGAGGGAGGGTCATTAGTTCAAAGGCAGGCGGGTGGCTAGGCACAGTATCAGACCCCATCCAGGTTTCCTGGCATCTAGATGTACACAGACCACCCTTGGCCAAGCGTCTGGCTGCTGACTCCTCTCAGGAAGCCTGGTCAGCTCAACTGCATGCTAACGGCATTTCTGACAAACCAAACGTTTAGGAAGTCACTCTTTGCAGTCTTCTTTCCTGCTTCTGATGGCTCTGGAAGGAACGGCTGTCTGCCCTCCCCCCGTCCCCACAAACAGGTGAGAAAATATTCTAGCTTTCTGCCGAAGTATGCGAGAAGAAAAATCCAATGAATGGGTATTTTAATTCTAAGCAGTTTTTAAGTTTATTTATTTTGAGAGAGAGAGAGAGAGCAAGTTGGGGAGGGACAGAGAGAGGGGAGGAGACAGAATCCCAAGCAGGCTCTGCGCTGTCAGTGCAAAGCCTGACCCGGGGCTGGAACTTACGAACCGTGAGATCATGACCTGAGCCGAAGTTAAGAGTCGGACAGTTAATCGACTGAGTCACCAAGGCACTCCTTAATTCTAAGCAGTTTTAAGTTATTATTTTAGGAACTCAACACAAAACCTTACCCAGCATTAAATAAATGGCCAAATACATTTTCCCAAATATTCTCAACCATGGGGAAAAAGCAAGCTATCACTAGTTTTTTATTTCTAAAAGCCAAATTTAATAAATTAATAAATGCATGCCAGGTAACGCAAAATTGCAACTGAAACCCAATAATAACAGAAAATGCTCTGCATTGTACTTTTTTTTTTTTATTGGTGGATAATTTACTAAAGTAACAAATCTGAAAACACATTTTGCTTTTGCTGGAAAGAAAGGACTATGTCAGAAGAACAAAGAGAAACCACAAATAAAGCATCGGAGGAAAGGAGGCTTATGTTATAGTCTATGGCAATGTAGCAGTCAGAGGTGCTGTTTCATCCATTTGTGTGCATGTTTATAGAAGCGTCAGTAAACCAATGACATAGAACCCAAAAGCGAAGTCACGACAGATTTACTCTGCGAAACATGCTGAATTACAACCACAGACTACCCGGGACGAAGAGGCGGGTGCAGGCTTGTTGTCTCCTTTGTATGGGGTTCCCTTGCCAAAGAGGGGGCTAATCATGCAATAGCTTGAGTTTCTCTTAACATGATAAACACCCGGGATTACTAGAACTGGAGAGCGTGTGTTCACTGTTTTACAAGGACAGCTGAGCGGTGCTACTAAAACAACGGAAAGTTCCTTCATTTTAAGCTGGCTATCTGCCATAACGTCTAACCGAGAAGTAAGTCAGCTATAAGAGCCAATTAAATTACTATAAAACATTCCTTCATCTGTAAAACATTTCTTCCCCCCCCCCCCCCCCCCGCAAACTAAAATTTAAAATAAAATGTCTTCGTTTTTGATAAGCAGCTCCACCACCAGTCTCTGGTATCGTATATCGTTCAACGCGGCCATCGCGTCTAGTTCTGGAGATCTCATAAGGGTCGGGCCGAAAACAATGCCGAGGTTCTCTGCATTCATAAGATTCTCCTTTTCGTGGAGGGTCACTCTGAAAAATACAAGAAAGGCGCGTGCCTTCACGTAAGCCACGGCGTTCCGTGCTGTGCTGGAGCGCTACGACAAAACCCAGGTCCACTTATCAACTCGTCCGCTAGCTCCTCTCTCTGTACTTCCAAGTACGGACTTTCCTCAAAGCCGATTATATTAATAAGTTCAACTTCCGGTGATGACCGAAGCTCAAGTCTGAGTTCGTGTGTCAGGCTGTGTGGGGTCGGTTCTATCTGCGGATTCTATTGCAACGGCTGGCTGCAAGGGCTGTGTTGGCGGGTAGTGGAGAAGGGGCTGGGTTGTCTTGATTATTCTATCAGCCCTCCTTCCACACTGGCTGCCTAGTCTGCCGAATTTGTGTAAGTTGAACAGTTTATTGAGTATCTGGGGAGAGTGGTGGCCACGGTATGAAGAGATGGCCGAGGGCAAAGTATAAAGATGATCTGGTCGGCGAGAATTAGCATTCGCCTTCTCTTTACTGCTACAGCAAAGGCACAGACTATAATTTGGGAGCCATTCCTTTGCCTTAGCGTGAAGGCCTTAATTGCATCCATATATGAAGCAAACTTGAATTTGCAAGTGAAGTTGTAAGCATATTAAAAGTTTTAGCTCATGGTGCTTTCAAAGAGGGAAAACATGTAAATGTTAAAAGCACCATCAGTTACATATTCATTTCTGAGTAACTCATGCTGAGAGGCATACAAAATAGACGTCAAGTTCTGTCTTTTTTGTTTCTAATTAGTTTTATATTTTGAAACTCCAAAACCACTAAAACTTGGTCATATAATTTAAAACCGTTTGCTTCAACTGGTAGAGATGGAGAGCGACAGAGCAGGGAAATGGAAGTTCTATCACCATCAATGTATTTAAAACATTAAACCAGACGTAACCAAAATATTTTACTTTCTATTCCTCCCTTTACCCCTTATTGTACTCCATCATTTTTTTTATAGCAGTTTTCAGTGTTGGAGACCTGGATGCAATAGTCTAAAATCCTGTCACCAAGAGCGAAGTGCCTATTTTAGAGCAAGAAGGAAAGTGAGCCTTCTGGCGAGTTGCTTTGCTCTTTATTATGCTAATGCTAATGTCCTTACAGCTACAACCTTTTCTCTTTCCACACAAAAATCACTGCCTGTCCTTGGCAGAACACTAGTATTTCTAACCTATTTGCAAACCTACACGGGAACTGCAAATCCGTTTACGTCAGAATCGAGTCTGCATTCAGCGCTGTAGCGCGGAACATTTTTAGCATTCCTTCCCAACCTGTGCATTTCTTTATTCATGCAACAATTTGTCCTTTCTTTCACCTTTGGTTTCACTTGATTCTTAACATTTGGATACAGTGCAAGTATAAGCTTCAAAGTCTGTAACTTGCCTCTTTAGATGCGCCATGAGGTACCGCAGGGTTTCGCAGTGAGCGGGCGGCAGGAGCTTCAGTGCCTCGTGAAGGGTTTCTAATTGCTCATCGGGATCCATAATTTCTAAAATAGCAAGTTGAATACCAAAGAGAAGAACTTTAACGGACAACTGGTATAAATGGTTCACTGAATTCTATTCTTGTGGTGATCTTCTAAAACTGGTAAGAAAGGCTTTCTCACAGATCCTTGCCCACAGCTTTGGAAAATATTTTTAAGGTTCAAGTCTTGGATTTCCAAAAGGCTTAGTACCATTGTGGCAACACCATTTACTGGGACTTTTGGGGGCAGCACCCACTCGATTGTCTTAAGAGTCTGGTAACCATGGAATTTGGACACTGGATAGATAGGATGTGACCATAAGGAACTCAGACACAGCGACACACAGATTAAAAACTCAGACATTTTAGGGCGCCCAGGTGGCTCAGTCGGTGGAGCGTCTGACTCTGGCTCAGGGCATGATCTTGCGGTTCGTGAGTTTGAGCCCCGCGTCGGGCTCTGTGATGACAGCTCAGAGCCTGGAGCCTGCTTTGGATTCTGTGTCTCCCTCTCTCTCTGCCCCGCCCCTGCTTGCACGCTGTCTCTGTCTCTCAAAAATGAATAAATGTTTAAAAAAAAAAAAGAACTTAGACATTCAAATGAAGTCATCTTACAGCATTACAGACATTTTAAGGGATGCTAATTTACTCAAAATATTTTGAAAAACGCTGTTCAGCAACAGTACATAAGCTATGCCACCCCATTGCCCCTTGCAGCCTTTGCCAAAGTCTTAATTGATATTCTGTTTTCTTTTTTTTTTTTTTTTCAATGTTTATTTATTTTTGGGACAGAGAGAGACAGAGCATGAATGGGGGAGGGGCAGAGAAAGAAGGAGACACAGAATCGGAAACAGGCTCCAGGCTCTGAGCCATCAGCCCAGAGCCCGACGCGGGGCTCGAACTCAAGAACCGCGAGATCGTGACCTGGCTGAAGTCGGACGCTTAACCGACTGCGCCACCCAGGCGCCCCTCTGTTTTCTTTTTAAATGAGGAATGTATCATCCAGTATTTATTTCCTTGGTTTTAATTTACTTTTCTATAAAAAAGTCAAATCTACCCTCAGAGCACAAAAATATTCTACTTCGGACATTCAGGAGAATGAAATGCAGAATTTGAAGGCAATTCCAAATGTTTGGAGTGACAACAGGGTCCCTGAAGTAAATGTGGCTCTTCCAAAGGTGTAAACTTTAAAGGGAACAATCTTCATTTGGGCATTTTAGTTCCGCTGTGTTGGCCAAAAACCCAGCACACTCCTTTTGAGGTCGCAGATTGCGTTGAGTTCATCATTTCCATAATCAGAAACAACAGACATGTTTGTAATTCTGAGCTCTCAAAAAGAGCACCCTAGCACATTCCTGCTTCTCAAATGTCAGGAAGACAGGGTGCCCTTAAGTGCTGGGTTGCAGGGCAACCGGAAGGGGACCCCAAACTGTTGCGTCCTAATCAGGATAGCAGCCTTGAAATTCTGGAAGGCCGCATCTGACCACCAGTATCATTCAAGACACAAAACCAGGATTTCTAGTTTTCTAACTCAAAAGACAAATCCAACTCGATGGCAATGCACTGGAGTCAGGTTAAAACTTGTATGGGGCACCTGGGCAGTGCATTTGGTTGAGTGTCCGACTTTGGCTCAGGTCGTGATCTCACGGTTTGTGGGTTTGAGCCCTGCGGTGGGCTCCACACTCCTGGTGTGGAGCCTGCTTGGGATTGTCCCTCTCTGCCCCTCACCTACTCACATGCATGCGTGCACTCTCTCTCTCTTTCTCTCCCTCCCTCTCCCTCTCTCAAAAGTAAATAAACATTAAAAAGAGTGATATAAAATGAATGTGAAAAGTTCCTAGCACTGGTAGCACAGATCGATAAGCTTCAGAACATGAAGAGTGACTGAAGCTTTTTAACTCAAAGAAACGTCGGCCATTTTAGAATTTCTGCCCCAAGCTTATCCAGGGTTCCTGATTCTTTTCTCAGTAATAAACAATGTATTATTTGCCATGATACTTGATGCATGGTCTTTGAAACTTTGGATCTTTAAAGAGCAATACTGTTTAAAGAGCAACTGATAACAGCAATACTGTATCAGATACTGAAATTCAATCATTTAATTTCTAGAATTAAAATTCCATTTACTATCAAAAACTATTAGTATTTACTTACAGTTTTTTTTTTTTTTTTTTTTTTTTTATCATAGGACTAATTAATTTGAAACTATACTGTTCCGGAAGTTGAAAAAAGACTAACACAGTTTCCTTTTAATTTTCGTAATTAATCCTTGTAGGGAGAATCTTGAGATGGCATGAAATTAAGGACTGTGTTGGTGGGCTAGCAACAAACAAGACTCCCCATTCGTGGAGAGCTTACTTTCTCTCTCGGAGCGTGGCTGACAGTAAACAATGAACATGTATCTTCTGGTTTGTACTAGATTAGAACAAAGCCAGTGCTGTGGGGAAAAAAACAGAGTAAGCAGCACTGCAGGTGCTGGGGGATGTGATTTTAAATGGGGTGGTCATGACAGACCTCATGAGAAAGATGGTCTTGAGTGAAGACTCTCAGGGCGTGGGGGAATGACCACACGGAGATCTAGGGGAAGGGGTGCCAGGCAGAGATGCAGCCGTGCAAGGGTCCCCAGGGGCGAGAATGCTTGCGATGTCTGAGTAAAGTGAGAAGCCAACCGTGGCTGTAGTGGAGTGAGCCAGAGGGGGATGGAAGGGAGTGAGGGCAGAGAGGTAACGGGGCACCGCATTGTGTCAGGTGCTGCAGGCTATTCCAGGGACTCAGCATTTACTGGCAGAAACGGGAAGGTTCTGAATGAGGCAGAGACGTGACCTGACAGCGCTCACAGTAGCTCTCTGTCTGCCATGTGGGAAACAGACGATGGAAAGGCAAGAGTAAAAACAGACCATTCTGGTAACTATTACAAAAACCCAGGTGACAAATGACTCTAGCTTAGACCAGTGGTGGCAGTGAAGGTAATGAGAAGTTGCTGGAATCTGGGTCTATTTTAACGGTAGAGTCCATAGGATTTCCTGATGAGGGAGATGTGAAAAGGAAAAGAATCAAGAATGAGCTAAGCTTTGGGCTTAGGCAACTGGGAAGATGGCGCCTCCATTAAGATTATGGATGGGAGGGGTTTTGTGGCAAAGGTCAAGGGCTCTACCTGAGGTGTTTTTCAGACATCTACATGATCATCCTGACTGTGGATTAATCCCGTGCTCAGGGAGAGGTTCACACTGGAGATATAAATCTGGGGACGTATGACAAACTGCATTTGAATATACTGACATCAAATCGACACAGGCTCTTCCCTGGAGTTCGTTTCTTTTTTTTTCTACTTAAAGGAGTATTACTCATAATTTTTTCAGAGAACACAAATCTTCTGCCTGACAAAGACCACAGCATAATTTAAGAGAAAGACAGACAAAATGGAACGTATTTAGAGACGAACAGCATCAGCTGTTTCAAATATGTGAAAGGCTTGCATGTGGCAAGACCATCGGCAGCGGGAGTCGAGGGCAGGCTGATTTCTGTTGTGCACGAGGAGGCCTTTACGACGGTTACATCTGTCCACTGGCGGCTGTCTACCGAGAGAGGCAGTGATCCTGCAGTTACTGGGTATTTCAAAAAAGAGCGTGTCGTAGAAGGAAATCTAGTTAACGTGACCCTTTAGAATATCTAAAAAGTCTAAGATTCTATGGTTCTCAATATAAAATCATGTTTACTCATTTAACAAGAATTTATTGAGCACCTATGATGTAAATGAAAGGACTGTCACAGGTGCTACAGGAAAATAAAGCGACAGAACTCTCCCTTGTAATGGGGTTAGTCTAATGGGGCAGACAAGACATGAATACAGCCTTCCATCATGAAGCAAAGAGTCTGTGCCAAAGGGCCAGGCGAAGTGTGACGGGAACACAGAAGAGAAAGTTGGCCTGGGGGCTGAGCGGAACCGAGAAGAGGAAGAAATGGCCTCTGAGGAGGGTTTGGAAATGTGGATGTGGTGAGGGCAGGAACTAATAAGCATCTGAACCTGTGTCGACATTTAGTTAAAAGCTCTTTTAAGGTACGTACTGCCAGTTCCTCGTAGAGATGTTCAAGTACAAGAAGAAGACGACTCAGCCAAGCGTTAGGGGTGAATCAGAGGCAGAGTGGAGGGGAACACTCGGCGAGTTCTCATCCCAGACCTCCCTTCAGGACACTTGAAGTTGCTTGGGACAAAGAGGCCTGGGTTTTATGGCCGAGTTCATCTGACTCACTCAAGACTACATGCTGACTGAGTCATCTTTTCGGAGATCTTCTGGGAACAGAGCTCAGAGAGTTCTCGGCCAGAGAAAGATTTCCACACGGAGTCCTACCAGGAGTTGGGTCCTGGCAGTGCTGTTTTCCTCGGGGTCAGGAAGTGTCCATGCATATGCTGGCTGACCGTGCAGCCTGGGAGAGGCACCTTCTACATACACCTTGTACTGTCTGTAGGGCAGCGATCCCTTCACTGGTGGGAAGAGGCAGTGAGGAAAAAGGGCTAGGCGGTCCCAGACTCCCAGGTAGTTCAAGGGGGAGTTGCCAGGATATTATGAAGATCTTTAAGCCCTTAAATGAGAGGCCCCAGCCTCTACCACCATTGTGTCCTTTGTTCATTTCCTGTAGCCACGCACCTCCAGCTTCCCGGGTGCAGGTTGTCTGAGGGAGGCTGCAAGAGTGGAGCTCAGACAGCTTTTGCAGGAGAAAGCTTTAATATGCACTCTGAGTTTCTGTTGGCAAGAGATGCTGATAAGTGCCGGGGAATCCTGAGACCTAAAGAACAGGCCCCGAGTTTTCTAAGGGACCCGGTGATAAAAAGGCTCAAGAGCAGGTGCATCAGCTAACACTGTGCATCATTTGGGAGGGGTTCCTGCCCTCCTGCCTTCCCTCTCTGGGCAGGTCTTCTGTTCCTGTTCCACCAGTGGAGCCAGGCAGTGGGCTGCATGCAGAGAGCAAGGGCTGTGGTGTCAGACAGATGTAGCTTTGAATGCCAGTGCCACCTCCGCTAGTGACAAGACCTTGGACAATTCACTTATACCCTATAACATCTCCTTTCTGGTTTTTTCTTTTTTTTTTAAGTTTATCTATTTTGAGAGAGAGCAAGAGAGACCGCACATCATGTGAGTGGGGGATGGGCAGAGAAGAGAGAATCCCAAGCAGGCTCTATGCTATCGGCGAGGAGCCCTATACAGGGCTTGAACTCGTGAACAGGGAGATCGTGACCTGAGCCACAATCAAGGGCCGGATGGTTAACCAACGGAGCCACCCAGGTGCCCCACGACATCTCCTTTCTAAAATGACATCGTGGTGGGGCACCTGGCTGGCTCTGTGTAGAGCATGCAACTCTTGATCTTAGGGTCACGAATGAGTTGGAACCCCACTGGGTGTAGAGATAAAAATTAAAATATCGGGGCTATAAAGTGTGCAACGTGATTCCTGGCACCCGGTATATGTTCTATAAATCTTAGTTTCTCTCATCTCCCTTATCTACCTATAAAGATAAGAGAATGGCTGTATCTCTGTGTCTAAAGAATGGAACAGACTCTACTGCTGGAGGAGACATGGACAAGGGCACAATGTTCCATAAACAGATCAATAGCAAACACGCACAATAAACATTTATATCGTGTATGAGTATTATGCCACGGTTTTGGTGTCATGGAAGTCACGCATCAAAATAGGTGACACTGTAAGAAGGAATTTCTACCTTGATTTAGGAAAGTTTCTACCTTGCGCTTTGAAGAGCTCTCTAAAGTAGAACGGGGGGTTTGCTGATGTCCGACGGGGGCTGTTTCGGACACAGACCTCAGAACGCTAACAAATGTTTTGGAAGAATAATAGAGGCAACTGACATGGGTGTGGGGAAAGAAGGTGAAATAATTTGGGAGTCTGGAGGGCAAAAGGCCTCGAAACCCAGTAAGGAAGGCTTGGATGTTTCTTCTAAGTAGATAAAGCGGCTGTCTGGAGTTCAGAATGTGGGTCTGAATTACCGCTTTGTCCTCTGCTATTGGGGTGCCTTGGGCTTGGGCACAGAAACCAAGTTTTAATTTTACTCCAAAGCGACACGGGGACAGGAATTCTGTCCGCTTGAGCCCCCACTGTCCTGAGGACCAGAGCAAACTGGGGACCGAGCAGCCCTCGGTGATGCAAGTGTGTGTCAAGTGCTTTCGACAGGAGTGGCAATCAGACTTCTCTCTCTCGGGAGGAAGCGTCTGCCCCACGAAACAAGAACCCGTAAGCTCCCTCAGACGGTTTTCGTGATCAGCACTGAATACATCCCCAAATGAGAAGAGCTAAATTCCTACGGAGAGGATCTAGTCTTTCAGGCTCCTAACGTGGAAATTTGTAAAAATCAGTGTAACTCTCATGGCTGTTCCCCGCAAGAAATCAGGTCTCCATGGAGCCAACCACAAAAATTCTCAACAAAAGCACTGAAGGGGAAAGTAAAAATTAGAACAAAGCAAGTCTGTACTTCACGAAATTTCAAAGTCAAAAAGTAAATCAGCGTTCTAAGAAAGTGATGTTATTATTTAAAGATCAAGACAACATATGGTTTTTAAGAGAGAAGAAAAAGGACAGAAATAGCCTATCTTTTCTTAAAAAATGGCAATGCCAACACTTAAAATCTGTTAAAAATTCCTTTCTTTAAAAAAAGGAAGTGTGAATTACAGGTATGATTTTTGCACCATAAATTTGGCAAATGAGCCTTTGCTTTTTCTCATTTGCATCTCAACTAGAACTTAAAAAAATCACTTCTTGATCTAAAACAGTGCTCCTTAAAGTATGATCTACGGACCGGTGCCAGTTTACAAACTGTTTGTTAATGGTCTGTCACAGGATATGTATAGAAATTGAAAGTAAGAATTTAGAAACTTTTATGAGATCTGACAGAGTAACTTTTATGCTGAGCTGAATCTAATAACAAAATAGTTTGGTCCTGTTCTTCGATTTTATTTTCCTAGTTATTCATTTTTATTCTGCAGAAGCATTGGTGCATATCTAAGGGGCACTGGCATAAGCCTTACTTTGGTAAATGAGGGTTAGCACATTACAAAGAAGCTTCTGATGGCAGAAGTCATAAATAACCTACATTGGAGAGGAGTTCGAAATTTCTGTGAGTATATTAACCGAGGGGAGAGGCGAGGGGGAAATACATAATATGCATTCAAGAAACTCAGCAGGAAAAGCAGGAGAAGTGATTACCATGAGGAGGGAGTCTGTCAGGTTATTGGAACGCGTGCCTTCATACTTACTCGCGGACTCTATAAACTTAGGGTAGGCGTCGTATGTGATGAGCGGAATTGGTAGATCCCTGAAGTACAGTTTCAGCGCACCAGTGATAATGTTGATATCTTCATACATGTTCACAGAAATATCCGCTTTCTCGCCGTCTTTGAAGGATGTTAAAAAGAAAAATACGAGTAACTATCTGGACGCACAGCACTGTTTTAATAACACATTTTGTGTTACGGTCTTTCGAGATCATCAATGCGTCGGTTTTTTTTAATATCAGATTCAGTGTGCCGATATATACAAGAGATCAATTTTCTGTGAAAAGCCAAATCTGTTTTTCTGAATTTTCTTTTCTGAAGTTACTTAGCTTTCCAGGTCTAATTAAAAGGGGGAGGGGGGGGTAGGAGAGGGCTGAGATCAACAGCAGTGTTCGTAAATTCCAGTAAATTCCACGAGTACTTGAGACCTCCTAGGGGAGTAATGTAGGATTGCTTTCTCTTTCTTTTTAAAATAAACCTAGAGAATGTGAAAAATAACAACAGAGGCAGTCCTAATTTACAAAAGGCCACCTTTGACTCACCCCAGGCTCCTGACACATGACGTCTGGATGTTGTCTGAGCCCTACGTGTAGGCACACAGTGAGAAGTATGAGAGTAAAACGAAACAAAACTTGAGGGTCT
The DNA here is from genome assembly GCF_022837055.1 of Prionailurus viverrinus. Classification (NCBI taxonomy): domain Eukaryota; kingdom Metazoa; phylum Chordata; class Mammalia; order Carnivora; family Felidae; genus Prionailurus; species Prionailurus viverrinus. Next base: position 53,894,893 of record NC_062568.1, on the reverse strand, counting down.
TGAAATAACAAGAGAAGAAGTTATAACACAGAGGAGTATTTTAGGGTGGCTGGGCCTTAAGACTTCTTTTACTCTCCTGCATTTAGTAACTGGTTAAAATATCTGAACGTTCATCTACTGAAGATTTAATTAGTGCCGACTCTGAGCTACATCTTATACTCGGCTTCTTTTATTCCATTTGGCTTATGAACGAGCACTATCCATTAAAAAGCAGCCTCTTCCCTACACAGATATTAGAATGGCTAAAATGACAACTGGTGACAAATGCTGGAGACGGTGCAGGGGCCACAGGAACTCGACGTTGTTGCTGGTGGGAATGCAAAATGGGACGGCCACCTGGGAGGAAAGGCAGTGTCTTGCATGTAATCCAGCCATCACACTCCTAGGTATTTATCCAGAGGAGATGGAAACTACTTGCGTCCACACAAATACGTGCACACAGATATTTAAGCCACTTTCATTCATGATTGCTAAAAACTTGGAAGTAATCAAGATGTCCTTCAATAGGTGAATAAACTGTGATCTGCCCAGACAAAGGAATATTACTGAGCAACAACAAGAAATGAACTATCAAGCCAGGAAAAGGCACGGGAGAACTTTAGATGCAGATTGCTAAGTAAAGGAAATCAGCCAAAAAAGGCTACATATCTTATGATTCCAACTCTGACATTCTGGAAAAGGCAAAACTATGGAGTCTGTAAAAAGAACAGCGGTTGTCGGGGGTTCAGCGGGAGAAAGTGAGAACAGGTAAAGCACAGACAATTCTTAGGGTAGTGAAAGTGATACCTCATAGTGTGACACCATAAGGGTGGCTATATGACATTATGCATTTGCCAAAACCCACAGAACTGTACAACATGAAGACTGAACTTTAAACTACTGACTTTAGTTAATGTATCAGTGTTGGTTCATCAATTGTAACAAACGTCCTGTATTAATGCAAGATGTTAATAGGGGAAACTATGGGGGGGAAGGGAACGAGAGCAGAGGTTATATGGGAAATCTCTGCACTTTCTGTGAAATTTTGTAACCTAGAACTAATGTTAACCTAAAACTGGAACCCTAAAACTACTTTAGCAAAGTGTATTTTTCTTTAAAGAAGCCTCTTTTAAATGTGAAATACCATGGCCTATCAGACATTCACACTCCAGTGTGAATTAGATCACCAGTATCTGTTTTTCACACTTGTGTTGAAATCACATACAATGGCAGTGCAAATTGGGGTAGAATGCATTCTGGGAGGAAAAAGCAATTAGATCGCTCCACTGGGGGATCTGGGGGAAGTGTACAGGTGCCTAAAGACCTGGGGAAAGGGAGAGGAGAACATGAAGGCAGAAGAATTATAAAGACAAGTTATCATCTCTATCAAAACTTTTACTCAGGAAAAAAGAAAGAGTGCTGGTATTCTCTCCTGCCACATGGTTCCTATTGCCACTATCTATTACTTTTTTATGAAAATCCAAATTTCAGATGTCCTGTCTCGTTATAGGGTACATGTCCAATTTTGGGTTTGGAAAATAAAGTCACCAATCTTATAGTTCAGCTACATGATGTGTTAAACTGAATTTGGAGGTTGACCTGAGAACCTTCTACCATTCAGCTAATTTTTTCTATAGTAAGATAGTGTATTCGTTGTATATTAGTCCACTCTCCTTTCAGTTCCTGCTAAGTCCTAGCACTTTTCAGGGACTCGACAAGGATAGGCCTCAGGACCTTTGCACAGACTCTTCTGTTGCCAGGGTCTTTACATATCCTGTTTCTTTGCTATTCAACCATTATACGGCCAACTTCTGTACTTCTCTGGAAAGCCTCTTCTGATCTCCAGCATCCCCCCAACCCCGCAGACTAGGTTAAGTTCCATAGTTATTAATACTTTCCTTTATGGCATTTATTAAAATAAAATCAATAATGATTCTGTGGTGGGGGAATCTAAGTCATTACACTGGGTCTCCACTCCATCAAATATGGTGATGGAATGCACGGACGACAGGCAGTTAGGTGGGCCAACTCCAAACTGGGAAATCTGAGATCTGCAATCACTTAGATTCCCCCAACCACCCTGCCCTATTTTCTCCATGGTATCCGGTAAATTTAATTGCTCTGTATATATTTTGAGGAACATGGACCAGCCCTGGATGCTCAGATACTGGTAATATAGTTAAATTTTATGTTTCTTTCTTACCTTGAAGTGTAACAGTTTAATATAGTAATAAAGTAAAATTACACGCTTTTTATTTGGTATAATAACCAATGACTTAGACAAATAATGAACAGAATAACATAAGGAACTGTGCCTCCTTGGAAGAGAGCATTGTTGTCCTAAGTTAACGGACATGCTAAAGAACATACCTCTGTCAAAAGCCATCTTGACATCTTCAATTAAGTCACTGAATCCTGATACTCGATACAGACCTTCAGAATTAAGACCTGTAAAAACAGAGCAAGAGAGCTAATTAGTTTCTTTGGAAATTATGTCTTTCCTTCTTCAAGTTTTAACTTCTTCCCATACTTCAGGCTAGGCAAGTAATGTGTCAGAAAGAACGATTAAATGTACTTGTCTAGAAACCTCTTCACATTTTCTCCTAAAATAAAACCATTTCACTCACAGACTTTAAACTCTGGCTTACTGTTGCCTGAATATCTGTAATCTGGCTCATCACTGTGTCTAATTAGATCAAATACGTTGAGTCTTCAGGGAAATCATTCGTCACCTCAATTATACCATAAATTCTTTTACATAACAGAACACTAAGATAAACCATATTAATAGGCCTGTACCAGTCTTTCCCAAATGGGAAAGAATAATTAGGGTGCAGTTCTGTTTTTTGGTTTGGGATGGTTTTAATAGAGCATTTACACCTTTGCTTCTTGGACCTAAGAAAAATGCAAAAAGTGAAAAATGAATTGGTATCTACATGTCAACTTTTATAGACAAGAAGCATCATCATTCATAAAAAAATATTAAAGCATATTTCCTAGAACTAGCTCAATGTACCTTAAAATCAAGCTGGCGAATTATTTAACTTAATTCATTTCAGACTTTGAGATCATTTGACGTCTGAAATCCTCTCCCTCTAAACTTACTGAAGAAGACAACTGGGTTATGCCATGAGGTACCCAGAAGGGCATCAGAACTTGCATTCATGGTGAATTATGAGTGCTGAACCACACGGGCGACGCCTCACCTCTGGATTCAATTTCCCTGATGCACATGTCCACCACCATTGGCCGCTTGGTGATATGGGCTTTCACGAGTGTGGTAAGGTCACAACTGTATACCTTCTTGACATGTTTCAAGTCTGGCTTACAGTCGTTTGGGACCATCTTGGAACACTGCTTATGAACATTCAAACCACAATCTAAATAAAGAATATAGAAAGGAAAAATTCATCAATGTTTTCAGACTTTTGGGCATTCTGGAGTGTTTATTTTAGCAAAAGACACTCCCACCATCCAGCTTGAATTAGGCTTTGAAGGGGGCTAGCTTCCAACAGTTTCTGAAGAGTGGAAAAACATTCTTCCCATCTTTTCTCTTGGAAAATTTTGGTTTTAAGTCAGAAGACGAGAATTCTAGCTCGTGCTTCATCATTTATTTGCTGTGTGATCCCAGGAGAGAACCAATTCAGACAAAGTGAAATTAACATTTATTTATTTTTGAGACAGAGAGCACGAATGGGGGGAGGGTCAGAGAGAGAGGAAGACACAGAATCGGAAGCAGGCTCCAGGCTCCGAGCTGTCAGCCCGGAGCCCGACACGGGGCTCGAACTCGTGAACCACCAGATCATGACCTGAGCTGAAGTCGGACACTTAACCGACTGAGCCACCCAGGCGCCCCCAGACAGAGTGAAATTAATAAGTGTTTAGATATCTACAAAATGCAGGCGACTAAAAGTTATCTGTTTCCTTAAACTTACACAAAATTATATTTGATGTGGGATACAGAATTCCATTTTAACATATTTGATATGAAGAGAAATCAGACCTCCAAAAGTAAGAGCATCCCAGGGCCCTCTTAAAATTGTGCTACTCATATTCGTATCTGTTCATAACCCTGTAAATAATAAATTTAGTGGCTAAAAATAGCCACAGTTATTGTTTTATTATTAGCACCAGTTCACTGATGCCAAGCACTATTCCAAGTGCTTTACATTGTTTCCATCAAGCTCACAAAACTCTACGAAATAGGGATCGTCATTCTTCTCATTGTATAAACGAGATGAAACCAAGCACAGAGGTGTTATGTAATTTACCTACGGCCGTGCATTTGGCATGCAGCGGAGCTGAGATTTAAGCCTACGAAGGATTCGGGGTCCACGGGTTTAGCACCCATACCATGTTGCCTCTATTGAAGTTTGTCCTCTGCTTTGTAATTTTACTGGGTTATCGCGTCGAAGATGCCAGAACTCCAACATCTTCTAGTGAATATTTTGAGACCTTTGATTGTCAACAAGAAGAGCGCAGTGGAATTTGAGAAGGGACAGAGGAATACAAATATCTTGCCAAATTAGAACGAAGAGGGGTAAATCACAGCTGAGTAATTAACTAAAAGAAATGCCATCTTTAAGGTTTTAAAAACATAACTCATTGATGTTTTTCATAAGAACTTGATGCTGACCTCTTATAAATCTGATGCAATTATATCCAGGTCTTAATGACACCAATTTGAAAATCTTACAGTGACGTGACTGCTGCCTGCGGTCACCGGGCGAGCTTAGTTTTGCTTGCTCTCTCGGCAGAGAGGGGAGCACCGCATTTACCTCGCAAAACTGTTAATGGGCCAATGCATTCAAGATGCTCTGCACGGTATAAACCATGAGACAAATGTTGGTGACTCTCATCATCATAATGACTCGGTAAAGCCGCAACCTTGTTATGTCATGGCAGGAACGATAAAAAGAGAGGTAAGGAACGTTAGCTGAAAAGTCATGCCCGGAATCGTTCTTTCGTTAACTATGCAGACACTGCCAAAGTGCAATGAGAACTCGAGGCCGGTGGTGATGCTGAGTCACTATGGGGGTGCATCTCCACCTCCTACGCGCCAACAGCAGGCTAGGTGCAGAAGGAAACTAAGTTTCTGCACAACTGTGCGTAAGGGAGCAGAACTAGAGATGGCATGGCCAGTGCCAACAGGTGCGTGAACATGATCATCACTAAAGAATAACAGCTGCTTCTCTGAATACAGAAAGGCTGCCAGAGCAAAGAGTTTGATCTGTATTATCTGAGGAAATGACCGAACAACATTCTGCAATAGTTAGACAATGTCCAAATGACTGCACGGCCCCAAACCCCAATTCCTCTTTATATCTGTTAGCCCCAGATAAGATTTCTGGCTCAATCATAAGGCAAATCAATGGCAGAATGGCCACTGAAAAGACCTTCTTTCCCCTGAACGCTGTAATGTTTTATATAACCTCTAAAGCTTAGAATTAGATCTATGATCTACTAGCTATGTGATTTCAAGTGAGTTACCTTTCCTGTGTGTCAGTTATGTAAAATAGGAATAATATTTATTATTAGCTCTATTATCCATTATTAAGTTCACGTAAGGCTCTCGTATTAGTATATGTACTTTCTGACACGGAGTAGATTAGAAGTGTTTACCAGGACTATGTTGTCGTTGTCATTATTGAGAAGAATGGAAGTTTCTGAGAGGCCCTTTCTACCTAGCGCCCCAGGGTTTGCTACACGGTATTGTCACGATCAGCTTAAGGTCAGAAGCTAAGTTGAATTCTGGGCCGGTTCTGTTTGTCACATGTGAATGCCAGGTCCTGAAAAGGACCTGGGTGACTGGAGTTATAGCTGCTTCCTCATCTATACTGTTCGAATACATTTCATTACATAAAAATGTCTCCAAAGAAGTACTGAATTTTTCTCTGCTTTTACCAAATTTGAGGAGTTTTCAGCCACTAATTTTTCCAGTATTTTTTCAGTCTCTCTTTACCCTCTTCTGGGACTTCAACAACACAAATGTTAAATCTTTTTGCTATTTGGCTACAGGTCTCTGGGGTTCAGTTCACTTTTTAAAGTCTATTTTCTTTCTCTTGTTTGCGTTGGATAATTTCTATTGATCTATCTTCAGGTTCACCAATTCCTTCCTCTGTCTCTGGTATTGAGCCCATCTGGTGAGTTTACTGGTAATAAAGTTTTCAGTTCTAAAATTTCCATTTACAGTAGTTACTTTTTTATCTTTGTTTTCTATTTCCTATTTATCACTTGTTTCAAGAGTGTTTATAATTGCTTGTTGGAGCATTATTATGATAGCTAATTTCCTTGTCTAATAATTCCAACATCTATGTCATCTCAATATTGGTACATCTGTCGTTTCTCATCCGAGTTGCGATTTGCCTGGTTCTTGGTATAAAGTGTAATTTTGAACTGAATCCTGGATATTTCGAGTCCTCCAGGACTCTGGTTCCTTCCATTGTAGCTGATAGTTAACCTCTTTAGATTTAGAATGCAAGTCTTGGCTCATTTTTGTAGGCCAGGGTTCAAATATCAAACTCGTTTACAAAGCCTCTGTGATGCGCCTGCAATGCTATTTTGCCTACCCTACGTGTACGTCACCCTAATGGCAGGACTTTACCCCACATTCTGGGGAGGGAGAGGGCAACCTCCTAGTTACTGCGGGGTGGAGACGGAAGCCAGGGTGTGCCCAGAAACCTGGTTGAGAAGGAATGCCGTAGGCATGGGAGACAGGAGCTCTGATCATGGTCTCAGCTGCCTCATTACTGCAGGTCAGGACGAAGACAGGGCTCTACCCACAGGCTTGGGCTGACAGGGTGCTGCTCTAACACAGGGTGGGGATGAAAGTCCAGGTCCTACTCACAGGCTGAGCCAGGAGGGGTACCTTCTCTTCCTGCAAGGTGGTGCTGAAACATAGGGCTCCACTCACAGACTGCCAGGAGAGAGGTGTAGCCCTGTTATTGTGGGGGCGGGGGTGAAAACAGGGTTCTGCCCATAGGCAACGGCTGCAGCGGCAGCACTGTGGCTTTTTCATGACGTTCACCTCGAGAAGGGCAGGAATGGCTAAAAGATGTCTGCCCTGGCTGGCCTACCCTTTTCCCAGGGCTTTGGCTAGGAAAAGCAGGCTTTACTTGGGATTATTTTGTGTCTGTGCTTGTTGGCATTTATGGGTTGTGAGCTTCTCTAGATACATGGGAGGTTAAAGAAAAACAAAGGCCACCAGGAAACTTGCTGCTGGGTTCCTTGAGTTGGCCTGCCTGCTTTTCTCCACTTCCAGAGTCTTCTGATAGTTGAAGTGTATGTATTGCGTACAGGGTCTTTTGTAATTATTGCGAGGAATAAAACAAAACATATTTGTTCATCTTGTCCGGAAGCAAGTTCCGGAAGAACTCCTACATAGTATTTTAAATGCATAAAAGTCAGCAAAGCTTCATAATTTAATATTCATGTTGACGTGCCTCGTACTCTAAGTGTACAAAGAAGTGACAGATCCAGTTGGAAAGGGCTGTTGGTAACAACCTATCCCAGTGTCTTTACTGGACAGACAAAGGCAACAAAGGTCCGAAAGGCTAAATGACTTGTTCAGATTACTCAGCCAGAAAGTGGTAGAACTGAGATGCAACCTTGGCTTCCCGATTCCCAGCCTGCGCTGCTCCCACTGATTGATGCATGCCCCTTTCCACCAGCAGTATATCATGGGTTCTGAGAGACGGTTTCAGCACTGAAGATGAATTTGCTATTTTCAATCTCTTATTCAATAATGTTTATTTTATCCATTGTTTGTTGTATATGCTTTTTAAAAGACATTGTTGTATTTTACTGTTATATATGTAGATATATGTACATATATGGCAAGGACTTTTTAAATATCGGTGTACTTTTATTTAAGTTTTTATTTAAATTCTAGGTACTTAACATACAAGGTGACATAGTTTCAGGTGTACTGTATAGGGATTCAGAGCCTGGAGCCTGCTTCCGATTCTGTGTCTCCCTCTCTCTCTGCCCCATCCCCATTCATGCTCTGTCTCTGTCTTAAAAATAAATAAAACATGAAAAAAAATTTTTTTTAAAGCAGAGATAAAACCTACCCACTATACTTTGTTTTTGTCATATTCTCTCCCTATGTATACACTCTACATGGAAAACCATTAGAAAGCAAAACAGTAAAATTCTGATGCAGCTATACAACATCAAAACATGAATGGAACTAGTGGTCTGATATTGACACCAACTTTTTTCCTTTGAATATCTGGAGCTTTCTACCACTTTTAAACATCAGGTTCCTAAGATGATTTGTGACTCATTGGAAAGTGCATCAAGTGATGACTGAGCTCAGATTTAGGAATTCAGGGAGAGGGAAATGTTTTGTAAATTGATATTCTTTCTTCCATTTGAATAAGATTAAACTATGGGACAACATATTCTGCCCAATTTTAGAAATAAATTTCAGAGGCCACATTTTTGGCAGGATTGGTTATGAAGTCTGTCAGATGACCAAAGGACAGGGCAAAGTCATGCAAATAAAGCCTCTTTATACCCTTAAGTCGTGGTGCAATATACCAGCTCTGAGCTTGCTCTGAAAATCCCTGCTGCAGGCACTGGCAGTATGTCAGTATTTCAGTTTGCCATTAAGACTTTATTTGGTTATCATACTTATTTATTAAAGTCATATAACTCCTATATAGTTCCATTTCTCCCAAGGAAGCTCCACACTATAAACAACAACAACAAAAGTCCATAAAAGATCATTTCATTTGTCGCATCTCTTGGTCGAGTAGGTAATTTTTATGTTACAATTAAACCACATTTCCCCCTCCCAGTCCTTCCAGTTAATAAGCATACACTAAACCATATGAAAGAAAAAAAGAAAAGATTCAAATCACATTTTATTCTGTCCTTTATAAATGCTCTATAAATTACTTAGACTACTAACTTTAAGCTACTCTCAGATTTCAGATTTCCTGGGGCTTGACTTCTCCAAAAGATATAACATGGTTTATATCTAGAAGGCACAAAAATCTATCTTTTGAAATAAATAGCTGATATTATTTATATTGATAGGATTAAGGGGAAATGTTAATGTGTGTTTTGAAAGGAAAGATAACTTCTCATTCTTTTCTACGAGTGTTTGTATATTATTTATTTAAAAAATCTTTTTTTGGGGCGCCTGGGTGGCGCAGTCGGTTAAGTGTCCGACTTCAGCCAGGTCACGATCTCGCGGTCCGGGAGTTCGAGCCCCGCGTCGGGCTCTGGGCTGATGGCTCGGAGCCTGGAGCCTGCTTCCGATTCTGTGTCTCCCTCTCTCTCTGCCCCTCCCCCATTCATGCTCTGTCTCTCTCTGTCCCAAAAATAAATAAACGTTGAAAAAAACAATTTAAAAAAAAAATCTTTTTTTAAGTAATTTCTACACCCAACATGGGGCTCAAACTCACGACCCCAAGATTAGGAGTCATATGTTCTACTGACTGTTCATATTTTTAATAATTGCAAATAAAGGTTTTATTCTGAAACCTATCTCTTAGATGTCCCCCCTCCCTGACTCCCCATCTAGGAAAAGTGGGAATAGTCTGATGCTAATATGTATCAGAAGTCATTATTTTAAAAAAATTTTTTTATAATTAATTTTTAATTTACATCCAAGTTAGCATATAGTGCAACAGTGATTTCAGGAGTAGATTCCTTAATGCCCCTTACCCATTTAGCCCATCCCCCTTCCCATAGCCCCATCAGCAACCTGTTCTCTATATTTAAGAGTCTCTTACGTTTTGTCCCCCTCCCTGTTTCTATATTATTTTTGCTTCCCTTCCCTTATGTTCATCTGTTTTGTATCTTAAATTTCTCATTTGAGTGAAGTCATATGATATTTGTCTTTCTCTAACAGAAGTCATTATTTTCATAAGCAAAATTAAGGAATACTTTGCTCTTTGGGATATTGTGAAAATATCGCTATGTGAAACTTCTAGGCAAGTCTAATCAATTTCTCACTAGCTTGTAAGGACAGACAGAACTTTTTAGGTGCAGCCAATCATAGGAGTAATTAAAATAAATTACTTCCACTGCTCTTCTTCAACCTAAAAGCTAAGGGCTTATATACTTTAAGCAACGGATACACTTTATTACTAGAAAAGAGCAATTGCTGTTCTCTGTTGGGGGTGACAGCAATGGCTGTGACACACTGGAAAAACAGAAGTCTCTTGAATAAAGAACCAACACTAAGTTGATGGGTGATTTACAACAATTATTATCTGGCTTCTTAGAATATTCTGGCAAGGCTAAAGTGAAAACAATTCAGGAATGCTGGTGGAATAATCACGATCTTTTTGGTGGGAGGGGTGTTTGGCAATCTCAGTGATTATGTAACAATAGATTATTTTAACCTGTAAAGCTTACATTTCATAAAGAAAGGAAAAATGGCTTAGGGAAACTATTGTCTGAATGACAATCCTTTGAACTTTGCTTTTGAAAACTAGTGTGTTCATAAATATTTTAGTGAAAGTACCACTCCCGAGCTGCAGTTCCACACTCCCCTGCAACATTACTTTACTCTCTATAAAGGATGTTGGAGGGAGGGAGACATTGTAGATGAAGAGGACGTTTAATGCCTGCCACTGAATCTCGGTGCCAGGTTTTAGAAAGACCATGTCCGCCCTGACTGGCCCTTGCTTGTCCTCTTTGGCTGCAGCGTGCTTAGCAGTGAAGCCCAGGGCTTTCAGTTCTGAAGGGCCAACTTGCCTGTTATTAGCCGGATACAGTCTGATTCCTACACTAACTTTGCCAGCCTGGTGACTGGAACACCACCCAATGCTTTGCATGATGTTTCAAAAAAGCGTTGGGGGGGAGGGGCCGGTGCGGGATACAAAACTGATGCTTTTGGCAAACGCTCCCTTAAAAATTCCTGACAAGCTCTTCTGTCTTGGTGGATTTTGTAAAAAGAAACCAGGACAAAATGAGCTCTTGTAAGAATCAAAAGCAGATAAGTAAATCTCTTTTCGGACGGGCAGTTCGCCTGCCCTTTGTCTTTGGGAGTCGTATCTTAAATTTTTAGTGGCTGGCGTATTTGTGTCCAATTGCTGCTGTAACAAATTTACTCAGTGGCTTACAACAGTAGGAGTTTACGTTATAGTTCTGGGGGTCAGAAGTCCAAAATCAGTTTCACTAGGCTGATACCAAGGTGTTAGCACGCCTGTACTCCTTCTGGAGGCTCCAGAGGAGAATGTTTTCTTTCCTTGCCTTTTCCAGCTTCTAGAGACTGTCTGCATTCCTTGGCTTGTGGCTGCCACCTTCTATCTACGAAGCGAGTGGCATAGCATCTTCTCTCTTTTCTGACCACTGCTCTGTCCCTTTTTCTGACTCTGCCTCCCTCTTATAAGGACCCTTATGACTGTGACTAAACTAGGTCCACCCCAACAATCCAGGTCATCTCCCCATCTCAAAACCCTTAAATTTAATCACAGTCCCTTTTGCCATTAAAAAATGACATAGTCACAGGTTCCAGGAATCAGGAAGGACTTCTTTAGGGAGCCATTATTTAACCTATGAGAGTTCATTCTCTCTCTCTTTCAATTCTTAATTCTTTGTATTCTGTTTTAAAGTGGATGGCTCCAAGATCTGGATGAGCCACTTTGGATCTAAGAATTGTCACAGAAAACAGAACTAATTCAAATGCTAACCTCCACATTTAAAAAAAAATGAGTTGTTCTTATACGTTAATATGGCTCAAATCACACAGAGGATATAATGCTTTTAAGGACAAGACATAACATAAAAATGAAAAATCTCCTCAAGGCTTTTCTTTCAATTCCTGCCCTTTATGTACAACAAGATGTGGAGGGTACTAATGCGGGTAGGTAGGGGAGGGGACAAATGATTTTCTCTTTCCTTTTCCTTCATATTATTTCTGTCATAAAGGTTCCAAAACATTTCTTTCAAACATGATTTAGGACTGTAGCGTATCATCAAAGATTATCTCCATATGTGTACCGATTTTCTGCTTATATAGCAAACTCAGAATTCTTATGTAGATGGGCTTCACTATTTCAGAACATAAGTGATACACATCACTTCTCTAAGTAAAAGAAAAGCTTTTAAGTCAGGGACAGTCACAAAGTGTTTTATGAAACTGCTGCAAAGTCTCGGCTGGTCCATCTGGGTCATAAAGGCAAAACATGCTATTACTGAGACCAACATTCCTCGAGCCGGGGATTTATGCTCTGGAAACTCCTCCATTTACCTTTGAAAACCCACAGTGTAGATGGTCTTAACGACACTACTTTGTCAACACCTTAGGTGCTCCCCTCCAGTTCAGAGGCTTAGCCACAGCCTTCCTAATGATGGTTTTTCATCCTGACTCTATAACCACCAATTGGAAGGATGACAGGGTTGTCCTCATTCATTCTCTGGGCAGAGACTTGCAAACGGGGTTGTCATCCCTCTAGGATAATGGGAGTCAGACTGGATCTGAGCTGAGACTCTCCTTGATGGACACCTGTGCACAGTTCAGAGTCAACACATGGGGAATTCCTATACCCCTGCGTGGCAGGGAGGTCCTTGAACGGATCTGGCTAGTGATGTATGCCTGAAACCTGATCATGCCTTAGTAATGCCGACAGAATAGTAACTGACAGGAGAAGGGCTTGGAACATTAATGTGCAATGCATATTGTACCTTGCTATTAAAAAATGCAATTTAGAAGAAAAATCAGGCCCTAGCAATTTGTGCGCATAATGGGGGCAACAAAAATATTCCATGAAACATCATGCCGCAGGGGACTTCTGGGGAAGATGTCAGAGTAGGAGGATCCTAGTATACTTATTGTGATGAGCATTAAGTAATGTACAGAATTGCTGAATCACTGTATTGCACACCTGAAATTAATATAACACGTGTATGTTAAATTATCCTGGAATTACAATTTTTAAAAATCATGCCACAAAAGAATTGTGGGTTTTTACAGTGATAAACTTGACAGAATTACTACAGTTACCATTTTGAAATACATTACTCTTAGTATACATTTTTAAGTGTTAAGCTTCATGCTAAAAGACATGTTAAGAATGTATTTTTTAGTTTTACAATTTAAATGGCAGAAATGTCTTTTAAATGTTTATTTTTAAGTCTATGTCAGAATTTAAAGTAGTCTGAATAAATGGCCAGTTCTTGGTATAGTTCTATACAAATGAATTTCACATGATGTGAATAACTTACTTTCATAAAGCATTTCAATAAATTCCAGAGTTGGTTCTTCATGTGTCAATCTTCAAAGTTTCTAAATTTATATCTAAAAATACTATGGTCATATTTTATGAAAAGGATTTCGCATATTCACAATTTCAAAATGTCACAAACAAAATATTACTGACTAAGTGGTTTTTCAGAATTTGGAAACCATCTTTGAAGATAAATTCACAGATTTTTTAAAGCTTCAATTTGATTTTGCAAAAATGCAGCAAGGACAATCCAGCTTAACAAGTTATCCTTAAAATTCAGTTCCCAAGGCAACAATCATAGGTCCCTGTACACTGCTTAAAAAAAAATCATTTTATAAATTTAGTTACTGTATCATCAAAGGCAAGAGTTAAATATAACTGCCTTACTTTTATCTCCTTTTATCAGACCTTTTGAACAGGCCAACTTTTTTTTTAATGGACTAATACCGGATCCCTAGTCTGCTGTCCATTAAGCACAAGAAGGTTAAAGGCAGACAAACTTCCAATTTCCGAAGCGGCTGCCTGAGAATCTAGCCTACCGCATGTGTGTTAAAGGCAAACCAGGATCCAGCCCGCGTAACAGCAAATCTCCTTACAACTTATTCCTTCTAACTTTGTAACTTATGCAATAAAGCGAAAAGGGAAGAGCTCTTACCTGCACATTTCACTCCCTGAGCGATAAGACCCCACATGAAATTGGCACAGTATTCACACCAGTGTGGCCCTCTGAATGTATGGACCTGAAAAAGAGTAGTGTGTGACAAAGTGGCCAGAGGGGAAACATATGGACGAGGAGATTGTTTTCTGTCAAAGCACTCAAATACAAGCCATGGTTAGTACTGGAGAGGCACGTTACGGTTACATTTAGAAAACCCTTGAGTGGAACCTACAAACCGTTAAGATTTCTTTCAGAGCTTGATTTCCTCTTTGTTTAAGAAATGGTGACAAATCAGACCAATATTCTGTGATTTACTTTGGAAAACCATTTCTACTGCGGTTTTCCAAATGGTCCCCTTCAGCTGTAAGCAGCCTCATCTATGTGTTATACAAATCCTGGCGCTTTCCAAGTGCTAATGCATGAAGGAGGAGGATAAGGAACAACGTAGAGTGTGTTCGGGTCCCGTAAGGATTTTGTCAGATGACCCGCCTTCTGTTATCTGTGACCACAGTTAGGGCCACAGATGGTGAAGGTGATACTGAATCATCAAAAAGGGCCAGTTTCTGTTCAAAATGATTTGATATTTACTGTGTTCGTTAAGGGAAAAAAACGTATTTTAGAAATTGCAGAAGCTACAGTTAATCAGAAACCCTGAGTATAGTAATTAGGCACATGTCATTCCAGCCGCAAAAATGTTTTGCTGCATTTGATTCCTTTATCCTTAAGAAAGGAATCTCCAAAGAAAGGGTTTAAATGCTAAGATACTTCTAGACTTTTATGTATAAGAGAAGCCATTCTAGTTAAATCAGATGAAAAAGTACTGGCAGAAAAGAGAAACAAGGACTCCAAACCCCAGAATAAGAGAAAACAAATCTGGAATATTATCAATAACACTCAGATTTCTGAGCACATATTGGCTGAAAATGCTCCCAAGAAATAAAAAAGAGGGAGAGGGCACAAGCAAGTCACTGATCTGTATTTCAAAGTACACTGACTTGAGATCATGTCTAAGGGTGATGATTTGGCTCCAACATAAATACCTATTGCAAATAACAAAATTCACCACTAAGATTGTCATTTTTGCTACTGTTCTATTAATGTATCAAATAGGTCTTAGAAACCAGGTAAATGATTTTTAAGATAATACATAGAACATTTCTTCAAATTTAAGATGCTATTGAATACAAGACTTATAATGAACA
Source organism: Prionailurus viverrinus (assembly GCF_022837055.1). Taxonomy (NCBI): domain Eukaryota; kingdom Metazoa; phylum Chordata; class Mammalia; order Carnivora; family Felidae; genus Prionailurus; species Prionailurus viverrinus. Next base: position 53,879,864 of record NC_062568.1, on the reverse strand, counting down.
TAAGGCACATATATTCCATTTAGAAAAACCAAGCCAAGTAAATTATGACAAACCATTGATTAGAAGATAAATCCCAATTCCAGAGATGTTAGAATGGAAAAAAAAAGCACATATTAGAATTGGAGAGAAAAGGTATATCAGAATTCAGAATACTATAATACTGGCCAAAATAGCCATAAAGCTGTCATGGAAACTTGGTTTTGGTTCCTTCCAAGTAGGTATGTGCCTGTGAGTCCGGTCACCGCCACATGAGCTTGAGCACAGAACATGTTGATTTTGAAAAGCAGGCCATAATCTCGCCTATGTCTTTTAAGGAAAAGCATCAGGAATGCAGACACGGTTGCTTCCGGATTGCTAATGATGCTCAGTGCCTGTAAACTGAAAGCATTTCCTAGGGTTTCTGAAGCAGAGCCCAAGATCAACATTCAGATAGTCTGTGAGGTCTTTGTGTTCGTCTGTGTTCCTCCGAGTGAATAAAACCGGATAAAGGATGCAATCTTGCTTTGCTTTGAGGGGAAGGAGCAAAACAGCACTGATTTGTATTTAAAAAGTTGCATAATCATGAAATAGCTACAGAATCACGATGCTGGTTTTGGGGAAAGTCTTTGGGATACCAACTGGCTTAAATGTTCCTGGATCTCGGATACTCCAGTATCACTTGACTTGGTGAGGTTAATAAACATGGACTAAAAGTGTAGAGGAAGTAAGTTCCAGTCCTGTACTGCCAGTTATCTCATGATACAGGATCTCGAAGTTACATTTGGGAGAGCAAAAACAGAGTAGATGGTGGGAAATGACTTAAAATCGGGCTCATGGCAAACAGCACGGAATAATGACAGGTTATGGCACAACCAGTTCTCTTCCTCGCCGTCACAACAGCAGTGAAAGTGGCATCTGGAAAATCTTGGGACATTTCTTCACATTATATATTGAAGGATATACATTCTTCACGATATATACTGAAGGAAGGGTTCAAAATGTCCGAGCAGGCTGGCTCTCTAAAGGACCACACATAGAGGCGCCTGGGTGGCGCAGTCGGTTAAGCGTCCGACTTCAGCCAGGTCACGATCTCGCGGTCCGTGAGTTTGAGCCCCGCGTCGGGCTCTGGGCTGATGGCTCGGAGCCTGGAGCCTGTTTCCGATGCTGTGTCTCCCTCTCTCTCTGCCCCAACCCCGTTCATGCTCTGTCTCTCTCTGTCCCAAAAAAATAAATAAAAATGTTGAAAAAAAAAATTAAAAAAAAAAAAATAAAGGACCACACACATATCTCAGAAAGCAATCTTTAGGAAATTATTTACACATTTCCTTCTTGGATGGTGTTTTACAAAGGCATCCTGAGCCGCGTGGGGCTGGTGTTGTTTTCTTTTTGTTTAAACCACTTGGAAGGTAGCTTTTACAGCTCTCCAGGTTCTAGAAAGAGCATGGAAGCACCAGAAGCTAACTAAACTTCTATTTGTGTAACAGGGTTGAACTGGACTTCCTTTTGAATATTTATATCTAAAATTTGTACATCTTAAATTTTGTTTTATGACCTCTAGGACTCCACGACAAGGGACTGTATCTGTAAAAATTGAAATATTACATCCTTTTTGTCTTTTTCATTCCCCTTAGAGGTCATCAAAACGGTCATTTTTATTCATTCATGAACTTTTTGAAAGTGATGACGTATACAAAGATAAAAAGGATATTGGCTCAAGGAATTCACCATAGGTTTCTCCCATTAAATACAGTGTGAAAATGCTCCAGAGAAAGTGTGAGGGAAGCTGGGGGAGGGGCACTGCTCAGGCTTAATGTGTTGGGTGACCTGTGGGGCAGGACTGGGGTGTGCGTGTTGGAGGGACTGCATTAGGAAAGGTATTCCTGGGGCACCTGGGTGGCTCAGTTGGTTAAATGTCTGACTTCGGCTCAGGTCATGATCTCATGGTTCGTGGGTTCAAGCCCCACGTCGGGCTCTGAGCTGACCACCTGGAGCTTGGAGCCTGCTTCAGATTCTATGTCTCCCTCTCTCTCTGTCCTCCCTCGCTTGTGCTCTCTCAAAAATAGACATTAAAAAAAAAAAAAAGCTGTTCCAAGGAAATCAACAATGGAACCAACAATGAACCAAACAATGGGATGTTTAGAGAATTAAAAGGAAGTTCAGCATGGGCACAGGTGGGGATGACTGCATGGCAGGGTCGAGAGAGGCAGTCAGGGCCTTTTCCATGCCTACAGATTCATACTTTGCCCAGTGAGCAATGCAGGGCCACTGAAGATTTCGAAGGTGAGTGACACAGTGAGATGGGCAAGGCTGGCAGAAATCAGGTAGGAGGCTACATGTGGCAGTAGTCCAGGTGACAGATGGTGTGGGCTGGAACTCAGGCAGCGGTAAGAGAAAGGGGTGAAGGACTTATGTGGGAGGCAGAATCAACAGGCCTTGGTAACCAACTGAATCAGAGGCACAGGAGAGGGGAAGAGGGCATTAATAGAGGGAAACAAAAGCAGAACAGGTTTGGAGATGAGGGGGGAGGGCAATGGCAGATTGAAGACTTCTGGAAAAGAGGAGGTAGCTGACAGAGTAAGGTTCCCGAAGGTATCAAATGGACGTAGGATCCAGGGCAGAGGGATTAGCTTTGAATAAGAGGAAAATTATTTTTCCCATTCGCCGAGTTGGGAAAAGGGAAGGAGGGCAGTGGAGGGCTGTGCAGGAGTGATGGGGCCTGGAGGCCAGAAGGCTAAGGGAGTTCACAGCCTATAGTCCCTGCATTGGAACAGAAGTCTAGTTACTGAGCAAATGAGGAGTTTGGTGGAAGGGGGGACAGGAACTGGAATTAGCCAGAAGTTCCGAGAAGCAAGTTCCTTTCCTGGATGACACTAAAGTCCCAGAGTAAATGTCAAGTACATGGAAGGAAAAGTGAGAAATATTTTTACAAGGGTGAATGTGCGCTACGTTTTGCTTTTACATGAAGTTTTACATAATCAGTGACGTTTAATTTACATCCTGATTATTTTCCAATCCTTAAGAAAAAGATACCTTAAAAAAACTAACTGCACAAGTTACGCAACTTAGAGCAGTATGACGAAGAGCTATTCCATCCAGCACAATGGAAGCGGGCTGTTCCTGCAGACAAGGCCCTAGGGCTCTGACACCTGCAGATGACGGTGTTCAACAGATACGGTTGTGTTATGATTACCTGCCTTAAAATGACTGAATCAGAATGTATTCAAAATATAATCATTAAAAGGTCAAAAGTTGCACTTTGGGGATTTTTTCTGCTTAGGAGGACACTAAGAAAGAAGTGGGACAGAATCTGGGAGAAGGGAGGGCTGGACCAGTTCTCAAGGGGTCCAGGGACTCGGCCCGAAGGCCCACATTATACCAGATGGCAACTCTTGTCCGGAATGCCCTATAATATAGAAGATACCGCTTAGGGATCAGCAGCTGGTCGGCATTTGGGGCATCAGAATTATTGATGTCTTTACAGCAGAAACCACTAGCAGACGATGAGTAAGTGACGTTTTCATAGGATTTTTATTCTAAATGGCTCCAGATTCTTATATTTCCGAATGAGAAATGAGTTTGAGTTTCTCCTCATTCTCCAAGGCTGTTGTGTCAGCTCTTTCTCCTCCTCCTTGCCCCCCTCATCCCTTTTCCTATTTGCTGATTCTTAGCTGCGAATGGGGTAACCTGATGAGAACTGTGCTAGCACTGGACGTAAATCAAGAACATATGTCATCTATATTCCTTTTGAAGGCCTTTTATTTTTTTAAGCTGATTTCTTTTGAGAGCGCGAGAGAGAGAGAGAAAGAGGGAGACACCCAAGCCCCGATGTGGGACTCAATCTCACAAACTGTGAGAACATGACCTGAGCTGAACTCAAGAGTCGGACGCTTGAGTGACTGAGTCACCCAGGCACCCCTGAAGCCTTTTAAAAGAAAAACACAAACTTCTGGTTTCTTGTCTGTGTTTCTTGTAGGTTGATGGACAGTGGTCTTGAGATGCATGAGGTATTAACAGCGTCTTACTTTATTCTATGACATCCACTAATCTTTAGTTACTGTTTCTGTTGTTTACCCTGTGACCTTAATGACAAACACTGGCTTTATAAGGTGGGAAACTGACCAGACTATTTCTTTCTTAGAGTTATTTGAACAAATCACTTATTATTTTCCAAAAAGAAAAAAGGATTCCTTTGGGGAGAGTGTTTTAGTAAAATAATCCAAGAGAGCAGTCAGCGTCGGTGTGTAACATGATCAGGGAGGTCAAGGATGGTCCGGAGAAAAGCAACCTTGTAAATTGGCCACAGGTTTTTTTTCTAGGCCACCTCCAAACCTTGGGTACATCTTGACAAATGAAAGTGACACAGTACATGGCACGAATCATATCTTCATGGACAAAGGGCACTGCAACTAGTTTTAAGGTCCTTTTCTCTTCTGCAACTGGAAGAAAATGCAACTTTGTGGCCATGACATTTGAGATTGCTTTTCAGCTGTGGACAACTCCCTTCATGTTAACACCACTGACATCATTTAGAAACAGAGATGAAGGACCGAGTTAATTAGTGGATCCCAAAAGTCTGTCACAGAGAAGGCATGATCAGGACCAGGCTGAGAAGGGCAGACAGGAAGGGAGGGAGGTGGGTTACTGAGGGGCCCACGTGGCATAGGCTAAGGGTTGTGTGCTTCCTGGACACGGGCCTAGGTAAAAAGTGAAGTTCTTCTCAATTGGGCCTGCTGTTATACTGCCCACACCCGGGCTTCTGTAAGAAACCCAGCGCATGTTCTCCTCAGGTTTCCGACATTTGCATCCAATTTGAATGTCAGTCATAGAAAGAGAGGCAAAGAAATCTATGCTATGGGAACAGACAGAAAATTTCAGCCTATCTTCATCACCCCTTCCAAGTCATAACACTCCCTCTAGAAATAAGCCTGAATGCAAACAGTCACCGAGTATGCCTGCAAAGCCTGCTGCAAATGTAAACTATGTTGGAGGCGATAAAAACATTTGGGGAAATGAAATTTTGCTTTGGGGGAAGGGGACTGACATTTGGGGAGGCTCTGGTGAGTCAGCTGTGCAGCCTGTACTGGGTGATGAAGGGAGAGAACAGATGATCAAAATCAAAACAAAAAGCAATGTAGGTAGATAGGCAGCTGAGCAGGAAAGGCTTTTTCTCCACCCCCCCACCCCCATTTTTATCTTTCGGGCAACCAGAACATAGTCTTTGAAGTAACCACTTTTAGCCGCACCAAGATGCCTTAATTTTGATCCAAATACTTGAAACTTAGAATTTTGGTCCTCATTTTGCCACTTCAGTTAAAGTATTGTGATTTACACCATTAAGTCATGAGCAGAGCGTGTGTGGCATTGGCCATGAGCATTAGCAACAAATCTATAAAACTGTGTAGGGGCTCCCTGCAAAACAAAACGAAACGGAACAAAAAACAGTGGGGGGTGGGTACTCAAAACAGGAGTATCTTTAGTATCAAGGCAACACCTTATCATCTCGTTAAATCTAGTCAACTACTAGTGGCCTCAAATTCTTTTGGAAAAGTCTGGAGCAGTAAGGTTTGGGCACCCACTGGCCACGGCAGGCAGATGCACGGAGGTGCTGGACGACCTGTGAAGGGGCGCACATGCTAACGGCTTCTGTAACTCGCTGACTGAGCGGCACACGCATAATCTCACAAGACTTAACACAGTCCGAAGCATCATTTTGGAGCAGATGACCCATGACAGAACATCAGTGACCTAATGTTTCAAGAGTGAAAAGACACTGCTCAAAATTGAGGGAGATACAAAGTCTGCTAGACCTACGTTGGGCAGACCACGAGTCAGTGATGTCCCCTTGAACATGAGAAATAAGAGTAAGAAAAACAGCACTATACTGTCAGACTACAGTAATCTAGTCTTACTTTACTAGTAGGGCAATATGATAATGCGATAATAATATAATGGGTTCCTCATCATACAAAATATTATACAATAAAAATGGTTTTTTATCGATTGGTGTCTAAAATGGCACCTTAAGTGTACAGAACAAGAACAAATTCTTATCAATTCCACTCATATAATCCATTTCCCCCCAATTCTACGCAGGCCTTCTTCCGAGGGTTTAGATTTCCTTATGGCTTCCTTAATGATCCACCAGTCCTCACCCCACCTCCCAAATCAACACTATCTCAGTGAGGGAGAAATATCTCTAAAACCATAGCTGAGTTAATTGTGGTGTAGACAAGTGAACTTACTTAGAATCACACACAACCATATTAATGCTCGAACATACACACAGTTTCTTGTGTCCGTGTTCTGTTCTCAGCTGCCAGAGAGGCTACTTAACACAGAGCCAGCAATTTGAAACCTAGGAATCAGGCAGTAGAAATTATCAAAGCTGTCAAGGCATTCCATTTATTTATTTACTTTTAGTTACAAGGTACTTTACAAGTTACAAGGTTTACTTTAGGTTACAAGGTACAGAGTATGTAATAAATAACATAAAGATAAATACAACCAGTAATTTTAAAACACTTTGTTTCAAAATATGAGTGTTTAGAATATTAGAAAACCCATTTTTAACGTAGACTTTTTTTTTAAGTTTTAGAAGCCAATCTCTTTTTAATTTCTTTTTTTTCCTCTTTCCATAGGAGCTTTAATGAGAACTCTACCTCTAAACTGAATCATGGTTAAAGTTTAAAACTGTCAAATGTCATAACCTAAAACACTTCACTTTCGAAGCTGAGTTTCATTCCTTGGATGAATAAGTCTGCATTCAAATATCAGTAGTAAAAAATCAACACCGTGAATCAATACTTCAAAACATCAGTCTCCTAAAGTTATATGATGAAGGTTTGATAGGAAAATAAAGACATTGGTTGTGCAATAAAAATCACTTACAATCCAGAGCCGAGTGACAGATAATCTCTACACACACATTTTAGATAGGTAAACTGAACACCAAGAGACAAAGTAGCCTCAGCCCAATCCACATTATCTTATGACCCACAATTCCTTGAAGCCAAGACTGTCCCACATATAACCAGGTTTCAACTTCTCCTTGGCTTAGTTGTTAAGAATGTCATCTGAAGTTTACTGTTAACATACATTATATTATGAATGGAGGTATTCCTATCATCTATCAGGAAAAAGGTTAGAATAAAATGCACAAGAAATTATTAAACTGTAGTTAAAACCTTTTTTAAAACTCTAGTGAAAAGAGAGTCAAATGTTCTTCATTGTTTTTCTTCTATTTCATGGGTTACTGCTCTTTAATATTTCTTTCCTTCTGTTACTTGGTTTAATTGGGTCTTTTTCTAGTTTTAGGCAAAAGCTTATTAATTCATTGACTTAAGGCCTTTCTTTCCTAAAATAAGCATTTAGTGGTACAGATTTCACTGTAAGCACTATTTTAGCTATATTCCACAAATTTTGATTTGCTGTATTTTTCTAACGTCTCTTCTGATTTAATTCATGAGTTATTTAGCAGTAAGCTGTTTAATTTCTAAACATGTGGGAAATTTTTCAGGTATCTGTTAGTTTGAATTTAATTCTGTTGTGGCAAAAGGATATACTTTGTATGATTTCAATCCATTTACATTTGCTGACACCTGTTTTATGGGCCAGAATATTGTCTATCTTGGTGAATCTTTCACATTCACTTGAATAGTATATGCGTTCTGTTGCTGAGTAGATAGAATATGTCTGTAAATATCAATTAGGCCAAACTGATACTGTTGTTCAAGCCTTCTATCTCATTAATTTTCTATTCTATATTCTATCATTAAGAAAGAAGTTTCTACCATTGAGAAATCCACAATCTACAATTGTGGATTTGTCTATCTCACTTTTTAGTTGTTGCTTTATGTATTTTGAACTTCTGTTATTAGGTGAATATAAATTTTAAATTATGTCTTCTTGATGAATTTTACCCTCTCTACTCCCAATATTCCTTGTTCTGAAAACAACTATATTTATTTAATATAAATATAGCCACTCTAATTTTCCTTGAATTACTATCTACATGGTATCTCTTTTTCTTTTGACCCTTCTGGGTCTTTATACTTAAAGTGGGTTTCTGTGGATAGCATATAGTTGGAGTTTGCCTTTTTATCCAATCTGACAACCTCTGCCTTTTAGTGGAGTGTTTGGGCTATTTCCATTTAAGGGAACTATCAATATGATCTGGTTTAAAATCTGCCATCTTGCTTGTGTTTTCTATATATTCCATTTGTTCTTTTGTTCCTTTTTCTCTCTTCTTCCATACTTTTGAATAAATTGCATATTTTTATGAATCCCTTTTGTCTCCACTATTAGCTTATAATGATTTTATTTTTTAGAGTTTGCTCTAAGGTCTATAATACATCTGTAACTTCTCGGTCTACCTTCAAACAATATTAAACCACTTCATGTATAGCGTAAGAATCTTACAACATTAATTCCACTTTCCTCACCCTATATGTATGTTATGCTATTGTCATTTATTTGTATAAACTACGTAATATTAATATATTTGTTTTAGTCAATTATCTTAAAGACACTGAAAGGAAAAAAAAAAAACATCTTTTACATTTACCCACATGTTTACCACTTCTGGCATTCTTTTGTATTGATCTAATTTTCCACCTGGTATTATTTTCCTTTTGTCCTGAAGAACTTTTTTTTTTTTAATTTTTAATGTTTATTTATTTTTTGAGATAGAGACAGAGCATGAACAGGGGAGGGTCAGAGAGAGAGGGAGACACAGAATCTGAAATAGGCTCCAGGCTCCGAGCTGTCAGCACAGAGCCCGACGCGGGGCTCGAATTCACAGACCATGAGATCATGACCTGAGCCGAAGTCGGAAGCTCAACCGACTGAGCCACCCAGGCGCCCCTGAAAAACTTCCTTTAATATTACTGCAGTATAGGTTTCCTGGTGATGAATTTACTCAGCTTTTCTTTGTTTAAAAAACAAATATTTTTATTTTGTCTTCATTTTTAAAAGGTATTTTGTGTTGGATATAGAGATCTGTATTTTTTTTTTTAGTTGTTGAGGACATTGAAGATGTCACTCTATTGTTTTGCATAGTTTCTGATGAGAACTCTGTTGTCACTATTTTGTCATCTATATGTAAAATGTATTTTCCTCCCCATCTCCCCTCCTGCCTTTTATAAAACTTTGTAAAATACGTAAGAGTACCAGTGACAAAGGAACATAATTTGTTTCTTCTGTTGACATATTTCCTTACATTGAAATGACCTTTAAAGATGTTAATAAACAGCAGTGTAAAAATCATTTCTCTTCTTTTTTAAAAAAATGTACACTGGATTTCTGTGTATGAGTGTGCACATGTAAGATCCTATAAAGCCATAAAATTATAAACACATTATGAAGCTGGAATGTGAAAATACAATTCAAGAGAAACTGAATACATGTTTAATTTCTAAACCCCAGAGACTTCCTTCCCCTGCACATTTTGATATCATATGGGAGGGATGAACAGGCTGAGGTAGAATGTCACTTTAGGAATAAAACTTTTCTTTCCCATAACCTGTGTTTTCTCTTTAGCATTGGTTTTCAGCAATTTGATTATGATGCGCCATGGTGTTTTCTTCATATATTTTTTTCAATTTGTAGTTCACTTGTAGTCCTTGGGTTTTCATCAAAATTACTATATCTTCAAAATTATTATATCTTCAAATAATTGTACTGTCCCCTGGGCCCTCACCACTGTTCCTTCTGATTCCAATTACACTTTGAAGTTAGAAGGCTTGATGTTGTCACTGATGCTATGTTAATTTTTTTTTTTTTTTTTTTCTTTCTGGGAGCACCTAGGTGGCTCAGTGGTTAAGCGTCCAACTTCTGCTTAGGTCACAGTCTTGTGGTTCATGAGTTCGAGCCCTGCATGGGACTTTGCACTGACAGTGCAGAGCCTGCTTGGGATTCTCTCTTTCTCTCTGCCCCTCCCCCACTCTCTCACACACACACACACACACATTCTCTCTCTCTCTCTCTCTCTCTCTCTCTCTCTCTCTCTCTCAAAATAAATAAAGTTAAAAAGAAAGTATTCTTCCTGGGGCACCTAAGTGGCTCAGTTGGTTAAGCATCCGACTTTGGCTCAGGTCATGATCTCACAATTCATGGGTTCAAACCCCGTATTGGGCTCTGTGCTGACAGCTCAGAACCTGGAGCCTGCTTCAGATTCTGTGACTCCCTCTCTCTCTGCCCCTCCCCAGCTCGCACTCTCTTTTTCTCTCAAAAATAAATAAACATTAAAAAATTGTTTAAGAAAGTATTCTTCCTTATATAAAAATATTCTTTCTGCCCTTCATTATGGGTATTTTCTTTTGGTTCACTATGTTTTTCTTCTTTGATGCCTAATATGCATTAATACCATCCAATGTGTTTTTCATTTCAGACATTATATATATATATGTATGTATATATATGTGTATATATATGTATGTATAAATTGTGTGTGTGTGTGTGTATATATATATATATATATTTTTTTTTTTTTTAAAGTAATTTCTACACCCAATGTGGGGCTTGAACTCACAACCCCAAGATCAAGAGTAGCATGCTTCATGGACTGAACCAGCCAGGTGCTCCCATTCCAGATACATTTTTAATCTCTAGCTTCAATTTCTTTCCTCACTGCTGCCTCTAGTCTATTGCTAATTCAGTCATGCTACTAAGATGATAATGCTTTGAGGACTTTTAAACGATGTCTCATACATTATCATGTTTTTCTACTCCTACTGCAGGACAAAACTCTTCTCAGCCCTGAGTGCATTTCAGAAATTGTTCAGCCTATTGATTTCTGGTTTTGTTTTTAAATATTCTCCTCCTTTCACACATATGTAGATAAGTACTTGCGCTAAGAGTTGAGAAGATCCCAATGCAGATCCCTAGAGCCCTTATGTATAGCTCTGTAACTCCAGGTACAGTGCCCCCCAAATTTCAGCTGCTTTTTTGCCTCACCAAACTCCAATCTCTGTGTCTTCCACTTAGCTAGGCCACTGGGCTCTCTTTAGATTCTCTCCCCAGGTGTTTGGCCAAGAAACTGCCTCCAAACAATAAATGAAAACAACCTTACGACCCCTCTTGCTGAGTCCCTTTTTTCAGTACCACAGTACTGCACTACCTGTTCAATATCTGACTGTAGTCTTAGATGTTTTTTTCTGGTTAGTTGTTTAAGATGGGAAGGCAAATCTAATTTCTCCATGGTGGCCCAAAGTGGAAGTTCAGATTATATACTTATTTCTAAAACTGATCTTTCATGTGAGCTTGAACCTGGGACTTCTCTGGGCTTCAGTTTCTGCACGTGCAAAATTAACTTTATCAGTAATTCTCAATGTCCCTCATAGAAGCTCAGCTTCTTCAGGATTCTTTTGTCATCATGCTCTAAGAATAGGCCTCTCCCAGCAATGTGTTACACGGACACCGTGGTATTCAGTAGGTTGTGTACTAGGATTGTGGAATTAGTGACCTCATTCTGTAATTTAATGTTGATGTTGGCATTTCTTATTTTTTTTAGCTACACAGAATAAATGTCTTCTCTTTGGATACCAGTTCTCAACCCATATGAATAGTATGGAACTGACCCCAGTTCCAGGAGAGAGTATGTGACCTGGATCTAAGCCAGTCAACACATTCTATTCTCCTGCCCAGAGTTACTGGTTCAGAGATAAGCATATAAGATAATTGGGCCAATGTCTGCCAGGCCCGGACTTTTTTGTTCAGTCTCATTGTGAGCTGACTAGAGTCTGAGAATATTTAGAGCTGGAGCTTCCGCAGGCCATTGTGTCACAAGTGGGAGATTGCAAATGAATACAGAGCTGGGAGGCAGGGTTCTGGTGCCATTTTAAGCCCCTAAGTCAAAGGATACCAACCACCACCAGACTTTTCCTACTATAAAGGAAATAAAGCCAATTAATCCCCTTTCATTGGGTCTTAACAAGCATAAGAGTTGGGCTTTCTGACACTTGCCACAGAAAGTCTCCAACTGTTCCATCAAATGGTAAATATCAATCATGGGTTCCAAATAGGTTTTTAAAAAGACACTAATTGTGGAGTAATGAGCTATACTGGCAACCATCAAAACAAAATCTCATGCTTCCTAGAGATGGACCTTTTTTTTAGGAACAAGGGCACTATGCAAGCATGTCAGGCAGAGTCATAAGCGGTGGTCTGGGTGTGGCACATATAAGGGCTGGGGCTCTAAACAGAGGGAGTTCTATAAAAGAAAGGAGTGAACTTAACATTTTAGGCCTTATTTGGGCAAATCCATTTGCACAGCTAGCTGAAACAGGTCATTTCTAATACAACAGACTGTAGGATATCACCTAATATGACAAGAATCCCTGGACACCCATGACCTTAAAATAAATACATTTTTTGGTGTTAATTTTTATGTCTGCATAACACTTAAAAAAATTCACCAACTCTATTTTTCATCCCTTTATGTTCATCCCCCAACATAAAAATATTTTTTAAATGAGCACTTGCTGATGTTTCAGTGTAATACCACTGGGCTATTTTTCCTTTCCTTCCTAGCTTTCCTATTTTGCACCCAGAAGAATCTTAAGATAATTTAAGAAGAGGGGTTAAGAAGCCTAAAAAAAAACCAAAACAAAACACTACCAGCATGATGTTTGTTGGAAAAATAATTTGTAGTGGTTTCTCAGATACCAGTAGTACTAATAAAATATTTATGAAAGAAAAATCAATATTTTCATGTATTCACTTAAAATAATCTTTCCTAGACTTCTCTTCCACTTATGCATGTATCTCTTCTCTCTGTCCTTTGGTCCCTTTGATGAAGGCAATGATATTTTTGTGTTATGTACTAATTACATAAGAATACTGAATGCTGCCTAATCATGACAGTAAGTGTGCTGAGTACAGATAGTTACTGAGTAAGATGTTATGACCTGTGCATATTCTTCAGACATGTGCTTTGACCATCTTATTAAAGCCATGGTAGCCTTCACTCCCAGGGAAGACTTTCCTCTGAGGAACGTTGACATAGGGGGTCACAAAGAAGATGAAGTACGACTGTATAATTTGCTAATTAAACAAGGTTTAAAAATTAGAGACATAAAACATTACATCTGTGTCCTACTGGATTATAAAATAAACAGAATAGGGGCGCCGGGGTGGCTCAGTCGGTTGGGTGTCCGACTTTGGCTCAGGTCATGATCTCGTGGTTTAAGAGTTTGAGCCCCGTGTCGGGCTCTGTGCTGACAGCCTGGAGCCTGCTTTGGATTCTGTGTCTCCCTCTCTCTCTGCCCCTACCCAACTCACGCTCTGTCTCTCTCTTTCAGATATAAATAAACATTAAAAAATTTAAAAATAAAATAAGCAAAATACAAGTAAGACTCAATCCTCAAATCGAAGGGGAGAAGGGAAGTATGATACAAGTTACTGCAAAAAGTTGCCTTTAACATACCAATGTGACTCAGACGTGGGAAAAACTGATCCTTGAAAGTAAGATGATTATGTGGACACAAAAAGCATTAAGAACAGAATTTTGGCAGAGGTGACGTCATCATTATCGTCATTATTATTATTGTGTGTTCTTCCTATGGGTTTATATCCTTTTATTGTTATTGCAATGAGAGTCACATGCTGGGCTGATTCTCTGCTTTGAGATAAATTTTAGAGATGCCAATTTTTTTTTTAATTGAAAAATAACCGACATACAGTGTTCTTTAGTTTTAGGTATACAACCTAGTGATCCAGTGTGTGTATATATTACAAAATGGCCACCACAATATGTCTAGGTGCCATCTGCCACTATATAAAATTGTGACGATATTACTTTCTAGATTTCTTATGCTGCACCCTTCGTTTCCTTGTCTTATTTATTTTATAACTGGAAAGCCATACCTCTTAACTACCTTTATTTTGTTCATCTCCCCACCCCTCTACCCTGTAGCAGTCATCAGTTTCTTCTCTGTATCTAGGAGTTTCAGTTCTGTTTGTTCATTTGTTTTAACTTATTTTTTTGATGTCTGATCTTATGTGTTACTTTTAGAAAATCTCATTTTTGATGGGTCTCAGACTTAGAGGAAGAAGCTCTGAGGACAGCCCCCATCTCTGGGAAATCTGTTCCTGGCATTTTTCTTTCTGGCTTCCTTCATTCTCTTGACCAAAGGTTTAGCATATTCTGCAGCCCCTTCCTTATTTTTTTTAGCGTGCTGTTTCTTTAGACTTCAGAGCAATATGTTGACTTTTGCATTGGAGGACACATGGAGTAACAAAGCGCCGAATCTTGGGTGCTTTGGTCCTAGGTTTCTTACCTTTTTTGTTTAGGGGATTTCTCACAACATACTGGCGGACATCATCTTTTTTAGGGAGACTGACAAGTCTGTTGATTCTGCTAGCTCTTTTGGGCCCCAGGCGATGAGGCACAGTAGTATCCGTGAATCCAGGAATATCTTTCTCTCTCTCTCTCTCTCTCTCTCATTTTTTTTTTTTAACAATGATCAAGTTGAAAACACTGAGGTTGGCATCCACAAGGCAACCCCCAACAGATCGGCACCTTCTTTCCCCAGTCCTCCTTGGTTTGTAGCAGGCACGTCCCTTACCCAGCAACAGGCAGACATGGCCATGGATCAAGACACCCTGCTTCATGGGGAAGCCTTCTCATTGCCACCACTGATCTGGGCCATGTAACCCTTCCATTGTTTACTCAGAGCATCAGAAGCAACTTCCGTGGCTGTTCGCTTCTCATAAAATGTTTGAAGTTTGCGTTCATCGTCTACTTCAATGAGTTTCTGGCAGCCCGTAACTGGGAAAGAGCTGTTCAGCTTCACCCTAAAGCAGGCTACTGCTGCCGAAGTGCCATGAAAAAGAGCTATTTTGATTTGAGCTTCCACATATAACGAAATCGTATAGTATATGTTTCTCTGCCTTGACGGACTTCCTTTCTGTGACTGATGTAGCATAATAATTAATTCATTAATTAACCTCTAGATCTATCCATGTTGTTGCCAATGGCAAGATTTCATTTTTTTATGGCTAATGTTTTATTTTACACACACACACACACACACACACACACACACACACACACACTCCACCCCACATCTTCTTTAGCCATTCGTCTACTGATAACACATTTAGGCTGCCTCTATATCTTTGCTATTGTAAATAATGCTGCAATGAACTTAGGGGGGAGTATGTCTTTCTGAATTCGTGTTTTAATTTTCTTTGGATAAACACCTAGAAGCAGAAATACTTTATCGGAAGGTAGTTCCGTTTTTTAATCTTTTGAGGAAACCCCTTACTTTTTCCCCAAAGTGGTCGCAACAATTTACATTGCCACCAACAGTGCATGAGGGTTCGTTTTTCTCCACGTGCTCACCAACACACCTGTTATTTTTTCTTACTGATTCTAGCCATTCTGACAGGTGTGAGGTGATACCTCATCTCACTGTGGTTCTGATTCGCATTGAGATAGCAAATTTCTAAAACATTAAATCAGTAGGATGGACAAAAACACTGGAAATAGTACAATGTCAGATGTAGTTTGTTGGAGGATCTCACATTAGGATATTAGTTGGGAATATGAATCAGAACTGGTTTTGGGAGGCAGCCAGGCTCTCTCTTAAGATGTTCAAAAGTGACAACCCTACATTTTAATTTCAAGGCTGGCTTGAAGTTCCTTTTTTTTAATTGCTTTTTAATTACATTAAAAAAAAAACACCAGTGCACTTAGTTCCACCAACAGTCTCCTTGTGAGAAAGACAAACTTCAAATCTCTCTCCAAATTTTAAAGCAGCACAATCAAAAACAGACAACTGGGACCACATCTAATGATAAATCTAATGCACTGCAAAGGAAACAATCAACAAAGTGAAAAGGCAACCTATTGCTGGATCATAAGGTGGTTTTATTTTTATTTTGGGGGGAACCTCCATACTGTTTTTCGTAATGGCTACGCCAATTTACATTCATAAACCATGTACAAGGGTTCTTTCTCCACAGCCTCACCAACACTGGCCATGTTTTGTCTTTTTGATAATAGCCACTCTAACAGGTGTGAGCTGACATCTCACTGTGGTTTTGATTTGCATTTCCCTGATGGTTCATGATGTTGAGCATCCTTCCACATACCTGTTGGCCATCTGTGTACCTTTTGAGAAATAACTATTCAGGTCCTTTGCCTGTTTTTAAATAGGGCTTCTCTTTGCTATTGAGTTGTAGGAGTTCCTTATATATTTTGGATACTAACCTCTTATCAGGTGTATGGTTTGCAAATATTTTCTCCCATTCCATATGTGCATTTTCACCACGTTAATTATTTCCTTTGCTGTGCAGAAGCTTTTTTTTATTTTTTATTTTTTGGGTAGACACATTGTGTTTTATTCATTCAATGACATACTATTTAGCAACGAACATGAATAAACAATTGACAGAACAATATGGGTGAAATCTCATAATGTCCAACAAAAGACACAAGGACGTACACATTGTATGATTGTGTTTACACAAAAGTCAAAAACAGGCAAAACTGATACGTGGTATTAGAAGGGGTACTTTTGAGGGAAGGGAGAAGAAGTGGCCAGGGCAGGAGGATGAACTTCCAGGTCCTGGATGTACTACTGCAGAAGCTTTTTAGTTTAATACAATCCCACTTGTGTATTTTTATTTTTGTTGCCTGTGCTTTCAGTGTCCTATCTGAAAAAATCACTGCCCACACCAATGTCCAGAAGCTTCTTTCCTACATTTTCTACTAGTAGTAGTTTTATGGTTTCAGGTCTTATATTTAAGTCTTTAATCCATTTTGAGTTGACTGTTGTATATGGTGTGAAATAAGGGACCAATTATTTATTTTTGCATATAGACATCCAGTTTTTCCAGCATCATTTATTGAAGAGACTATCTTATCCTTATTTAGTGTGCTTGGCACCCTTGTTGAAGATAAGTTGCCTGAAGACACATGGATTTATTTCTGGGCTTTCTGCTCTATTTCATTGGTCTGTATGTCTGTTTTTATGCCAGTACCATACTGTTTTGATTACTATAGCTTTGTAATATATTTTGAAATCAGAAAATACTGATGCCTCAAGCTTTCTTCTTGCTCAAGATTGCTTTGGTCTTTTGTGGTTCCATGCGAATCTTAGGATTTTTTCTATTTCTGGAAAGAATGCCATTGGGATTATGACAGGAATTGCATTGAAGATCACTTTGGGCTCTGAAGATCACTTTGGGTAGTGTGGACATTTTAGCAATATTAATTCTTCCAGTATATAAAAGATTAACATTTTAAATTCCCTAGCCTCATAAAATGGCTATGGAGAAGTATAAGCAACGATGTGCAAAACTTGAGAAACGTTTCTTTTTGGATTATTTCGTGGCAGTAAGTAACCTTCCCCATGACCTTTTGCTCTGGCCTTGTACTTGAGGCGTCATAACCAGCTCCTCAGCCAGCATTACAAACTGTGAGAAAGATCCATGGGGCCAAGGCTGAGGAGGTTACAATGCTGGGGGCAATGTAGAAGCCTGGAAATGCATGAGTCTTTGCGGTCCTCCTCATCACCGTTAGGGACAGAAATAAAAAGCAGAGTAGTATGTGTTATTTTTGGCTTCTGTAGCATCTGATAAGTACTATACCAAAGAACAACTGAAACAGTGCCTACAGGGATCTTATCGATGGTCTTGTCCAATCTCCCACTTTCCCTCCATGACTGCCCTAAGGAGACAGAGCCCTTGCTCTGCACTGAGCTTTGTTATTTTTATCTTCTCTTGCAAGTGACCCACATTAAGAACTGGGAATTTGTCTGTGTGGATTTACAGATACATGTATTTGTATAACCTAGAAATATGTGTATATATATGTACATGTGTATATATGTATATAAAATTCAATTCAGTATTCTATTTGGAGGAAAACACTTATTCCTTTAAAATGTCTGTTTGCTCCTCCTGTAGGTATGACATGGAGTGTCTATGCTGTTTAACAGTGAGACATTCCAGGCTGCCTTTTACATCAGTCACACTGCATTTAATTTCTTCTATAAGGCTTCTATGACTCAAAACGATATTCAAATTTCTGACCACTTAAAACGTGAACACAGATTCTCCAAATATGAGACCGAATGATGATATCAGGAGTCTTCCTGCATTTAAACAACTCACACGAATCTGACTGAAAGATCATAACAATACAGGTCTTAAAATCGTATGAGACGCATTTTTACGTTGAAATGTCCTGCTGCCTAAGAAGTGATTTCAAAGTAACAGCAATCACCACCACCACCCACCACAACAGTCCCTCCTGTCATACCGTGTGCCCATTTAGTCCTTCAGCAGATGTTTCTGCTAAAGAAATGGGGCTGGCGGTGGTGCGACTGCTGGTGGGGATAATACAACGGTGGTCACAGTCCCTGACTGTACAGCGGACTGTTAATATAACTGGTTTAAAAAACTATCCCTCCATGGGTGCCAGGGTGGCTCTGGTGGAGCATCCGACTCTTGATCTCAGTTCAGGTTGCGATCTCGCAGTTCCAGGGGTCGAGCCCCACGACAGGCTCTGCCCTGACGGCGTGGGGTCTGCTTGGGATTCTCTCTCTCCCTCTCAAAATAAATAAATAAACATTTAAAAAATAGATTCCTTCATATATAGGTTATTTTAATTCTTTTTAGAAATCAACATATTAAAATTCTGTCCTCATGGGCCTTAATTATGGGCCTTAGGAAAGCTTTAACAGTGGAAAACAAAGTAATTATATCAATAAATCTAATGATCTCGATATATTTAATCAAGAGAATTTTAAAGATTTTTTGCTTTTATTTTTAAGTAATTTCTATATCCACCATGGGGCTCGAACTCACAACTCCGAGATCAAGGGTCACACGCTCCACCGACTGAGCCAGCCAGGTGCCCAAAGAGAATTTCAGAGCTGTAAAAGACCTTCTAGATCATGTAGTTTAAGCCCATGTTTCACACTAACTCTATTTTTATTTGCTGGTTCATTTTGCATCTACTCTCAACGGGTATCAAATGAAGACCACAGGGCTTGGACCTGTGTCCTTCAGAGGGAAGGAGAGACCACTTCCAGCAGGAGAGCTGGCCATTTCGATCCTTCAGTTTGTCAAATAGCAGAATGTCTGGTCTGTGTGCCAGGACTGGAGGTCTTCGATCAGTAATTTTATTAAATATTATAAGGTGCATGCTATAGTCTTATTTAATTATAGTATCAGTTCACATTTCGGGATTCATTGCCTGCATACTATCCCGGCAACATTCAATCCATTGATATGTCACATCTTTCATTTATATGCAGAATACAAGTTATCTGAGACTCTAAAGTGAACCAGTCGCCACTTCAAGACTACCTTGAAAAAAAGGACTAAACTCCTATTTTGAAGTGTCCTCTCACTATAATCCTTAATGTTCTTTTCTTTTAATTATTTCATTTGCCTAAGTAGCCAGGTGTCTGTGGTTGTTTGCATCCTATGGAAGCTTTATTTTAGAGAGCTATTTGGATTATACCAAACGAAACACCAAATAGTTAAATTTGGAGGGAGGAAGAGGCATACAGAGGATTTCACTGTACTCGTTGGTGCATGAACATGCAACTGCTCTTACATAACATCTAACTCTGCCTGGGAGCGAAGAGAGAAGCAAGAGCTTTCTTTAGCCCCACAGTCATGCTAGGGTTCTCAATTGTATCATGACCTCCGTACCTGGGCAAGAAAAAGTCCTGGTATGGATTCAGAAAAAATGCCCACTTAGGGGTCAGTTGTAATAACAAAAACAGGAGCTACCGTGTACCTCACGCATACCAGAAATTCGATTTTTCCGAAGTAGAAGCGGCAGTGGTTTCAAGAGAAAGCGGTGTGCCCAAGGTCATACAAATGATCAGCTCCTGAGGGTCAGGGCTGGGTCTCAGTTATCATTGTGTCCAGAGAGCCTCAGATGGAGGATGTAAGGATGTAGTCACGGCTGGTGGAGTGCCTGTGTTTTACTTTTAATGTCAGAGAATGTTTTGTTTAGTTTTTAGTTTTGAAATTAACACTTGTTTGTTTCATCTCTCTGTCTCTCCTTCTTGTGTGAGGATAGGGGCAGTTCTTAAAATGAGAGGTTTATCCAGGAAAGGGTTAAAATTATTTTCGTCCTATGTTGACAAGTTATAAAGTAATCAGTTTTAAAGGATGTGGTACATTTATTTTTTAAATGATGACCTCTCTAAGAGAGACAACTATGTTACTTGTGATTGATTCTTCATCAAATCCTTACAAATAACAATAGAAAAAATTTAAAAGGCCATGTTACATAACAGTAAATGGGAAGTCTTCCTGCTTTGTTTCACTTTTTTCTATTGAAAAAAACAAACTCAAAAAAACAAAACACCTGTCTGGAGTTGGACCCGGTTGATTTTTTTTTTTTTTTTTTTGGTATCTCACCTCGGTGAGTTTCACCAAAGGGATAAGGCATTCTTGGCTTCACCTTCTGAAATGAGATTTGGCAGCTGGTCAACGCCACAGAGCAATGTTATATAACCAGGCAGTTCAAGAAGCAAAAAAGAAAAGCACATTGAAATGAGGCTTTGGAGAGTGGGCTTGTGGTCAGCAGAATCCACTTTTACCAACACAGAAAATAGTCAATGGCAAGGCCGTGTGAACGACTATCGCCATATAAATGCTCAGAGTTCTTCCCATTATAAATGTCTGAACTGCACAGACTTACATATCACAAGCGGTGACCTTCTAAGTGAACATCTGTGTGGGAGAGAAGTGCTCCTGCCACAGAGTCTGAATTCTTTCGGGGATGTTCTTGGAAGTCAAGTATGACTACCCCTCCCACCTTTCTTTTCTCTTTTTTTATAATGCCACCCCACAGAAACATTTTTTAAAGAACAAAGAGTAATTTCAATGGAAAGAATCAAATTGTGAGACTTCTGACCTTATTAGCAACTATAAAAAATATGTAACACAACTTCACCAGTGTGAACTCTTTCCTGAGGCATAACTTAAAAAAAAAAAAAAGCCCACTCGATTTTAATTTTTCAGCTCTGGTGAAGGAAGCAGACTTCTTTTTAATGTGCCTTCTCCTCCCCGCCCCCCCTCCACCCCCCCCCCGCCCCAACACAGTTTGGGTAACAAGCTAAGGGTCACAACTGGTCCCAGAGCCAGCACTTTCTGGCTGCTCAAAATTTGCTCATTAAAGCCATGTATTAAATTAAAATTGAGAAATTACTGGAAGATAAAAACCAAACAGAGAGAGAATGTGCTTGTTTATGCAAATCCCTGAACAGACTTACTATTTGCTTTTAATCAATGAACTTGACTTAGCACTAAAATGGCTTAATAGGTCAATCTGTTCCTGCTGAACACACCAGAGGGGGCATCTTTGGAGATACATTTTAAAATCTCAGCCATTTCTGAACAGTATGCACAGTTTCTTGCTTAGGAACTTCAATGGCTATTTTTACCTAACATGCACACAATTTGATATCTGCAAAAGAATTTACTTGGGGTCATGCTCTTCATAAAAACCCTGTAAGACCAGTTTGTCGTGCAAGAAGCAGCCGAGGCCTACTAACTTGCATGTACTGTTTAGGCTCATAAATGGAAGATATGGTTGAGACTAGATACACATACTGAATGGTCTCAATCTCATTTAAAATCAAAGATACTAGTTGAAAGGTAAGTTCCCTAAGAATCTGTTTAAAGAGGGAGCAGAAAATGCTATTTGGTTTACCCTGATATAGTAGCAGTCTTTATACAACCCAAACATTTTAGAATTTACCCTTTATCCTCAAATGATCTGAAGATCAAAAGAATCTATTCCTCACTAAAAAAGTAGAGCATATTGGGGGCTTGGTATGTAGCATCTGAGTAAATGCTAGCGTTAAAAATCAGGATGAATCGCAAATCTGAAATGAAATTTTCTACTACAGAGCCTGGTACCTTCCGAATGAATACATCTGAATAAGTGAGTAAATGGAAGATCAGGGTTTCTCAGCCTATCACCTTTCGAAACCGTATACCCTCTTGTATTAAAACGAGTGACATTCTGTCTACACTGAAGACAGAAAACTTCATCGTAAAGTTGTGTAACTACTGTGAAGTTACTCTAGCATTGCTGGTGCGTCCACCCATGGAGTGTCGCTGGCTGTTCTCGTGCACAGCCTCACACTAGGTTTTCCCAGCCAGGCTGCAAACGACTGAAGTTCAAGGCCTTCCATCATGCTACACACGCAGGCAACTTGAATCAACACACATACCGGCTTGACGAAAGATGACTATAGTTAGTAAAACACATTAACACAATAATTGAAAACACATACAAGGGGAAAGCAGTACTCAAACAGTAAAGAGAAGCTGCTTGTACGAGCAGTGACAGCCCGATGGTGGCCACCCTCCTCTGCTCGTGGTCAGTGCATTAACAGAGGAGAAAAGACAGAAACCGTGGGAAATGCAGACCATCTGCTCCATCCAGATGCAAAAACACACGCCTCTTACAGCCAAAGCTTTTCACCAGAACCGGACGGAGATCAGATCTAATCCTCTCATGAAATATCTGACAAAGGTAGTTAGACAGATTTGCATCATAAAAATAGTGCCAAAATCATTACTGAATGAGACCTTTTAAATGTCAGTCAA
This sequence comes from Prionailurus viverrinus, assembly GCF_022837055.1. NCBI lineage: Eukaryota > Metazoa > Chordata > Mammalia > Carnivora > Felidae > Prionailurus > Prionailurus viverrinus. The sequence continues at coordinate 53,857,292 of NC_062568.1, read as the reverse complement.
GACTTTACCATTAACAGAATACTAAATCAGCATTAGAGAAAATGGAGTTGGATTCTATTAGCTTTAGTCAGCTATTCCTTAAATAAAATCATGCTTAAAACATCTTCATTCCTTAAATAGTAAGAATATTTTAGTCCAGTCATCCTAGTTTGAAAAAGACATCAAAAGCTATTCCTTTAATATTCAAGTAATGTGCATTTCCTTTCTTCTAAGAAAAGGTTAAAAACAAATATTCTTACCTTGAAATTGTGAACCTTTTCATATTTTGGAATTTGCTCGTTTTCTTTCAGAGTTGCTCTTCTAACAAGTGATGTCAACTGCGAATAAGCAAAGAGTTTCAGAGGTTGCCAGATTGTCACAGACGACTTTTGAGAACCCAGTTTCATTCCCAAGGCTGCTATCAATAAATCTTGCTGACGGCCCTCTTGTTTTGATTTGTGAACTGCAGCTCTATTAGTTTTCCTACCCGACCAAGACTCTTTGGATGGCATTTTGGAATTCGCAGGAAAGCAATAAAACCTATATTGATCTATGTCTGTCGATGAACTCTATTCAGCTAACAAATGAGCATTCTGCCAGCCAGCACAGAACCCTAATCTACAGAGAGCTGCAGAGAAACATCGCGGAGAGGTGGAGGAGGATGATGAAGCACTTCTTAAAAAGAGGTCGACTAACCAGAAAAAATTCTTCTTTCTTCCTTTTTTTTTTTTTAAAGGGCTCTATATTTAAGCTTCTGAAAACTTAAGAGTCTGAACAGAAATAAAGAGTCGATGCTAACATACAAAGCATTCAGCATCTCTCTGTCCCTTTTTAAAAGCCATGCAATTTTGACAAATGATACATTTCTAAAAGCTTTCTTCTCTATTCACTATATTACTGTCCATTCTGAATGAAAGATGCCTACATACTGCCTGTAGTCAGCTTCTAGCAACAGACACCCTGTGAAGCCCCTAGCAGGGAGGGTGGGGAGGGAAGGGATTTGACAAGGAAGGCTGGATTAGACTGGTCACCGTAAGAAAGGAGATAACCAATGAAAATCAAGCAACAGTATTTAAGTGTTGTATTCCTCAACTCTGTCTCTTTTCCTCCCTCCTCTCATGTAAGATTTCTTGCTGGCTCAAGGCAGGAAAAAAAAAAAATCAGTGGGAAGACAATGAGCAATGAATGAGTCATGCATTATTAACATATGGAATATTTCGTTTACCTATTAAAAGCAAAGGATGATTAACATACAGCACCAGAAGAATTTACCATCACTGCCTGGTAAATTTTGAAAGGCTAATCTATATCCTCCTTTGTGCTTACGGACTGGAAGTTAGTTAACAAAAACCCAATTTTATTTAAGATGAGCAAAAGCTGGTATTTTGATGAAAAAGAAAAGGAGTTTAGGTAGCATATTATTTTCATGCAGAACAAGGAGTGTGCATATAACACTGCTAACACACCCTGGAGTGGTCAGTTTAATCTCCCTGCAAGGAGGAGTTTTGTTGTGAATCTGTACTTAAATGGATCCAATCTTTAATTACTAGTCTCAACATTCTTAATTCAAAGCGCTTGAGGCCAGATCATCGTGGGAGACAGCTGGGAATAATTTCTCATGTACACAGGTCCCAGATGTAACTGTGCTTATAGGACCCATGGATACTTGTTTGCTGATATAAAAAGGTGGGAGGGGGGCTGGGTAAGAGACTCAAACCCAGCTCCATTTAAGAGAAGTACCTATACTTTTTTTGCAAAACTGATAGAAGAAGCTCACATTTTCCCATATTGGTTCCCTAAACATCTCCCATCTGTTTCCTCAGGTTACAGTAATTAAGTTGAACCCATTATGATTCTAATTGTTACACTGCATTTAAAGAATCAAAACCCATATTTAAATGAATTCAGTCCGTTTGCTTAGCACAGACTGTTTATCTCAGATTTCATAAATGATAGAGGGTAGATGCCTGATGTGGATTCTAGTTTAATTAGGGCACGAAGTTGTCCTTAAACCATGCTGAAGATTAAAAATATTGAATGATTTTCTGAACATCCCCAAATATTTTTTTATTTACTTGAGTCTAGAGTGCCTTCTTTAAAAATGTCTTACTCTTGGGGCACCTGGGTGGGTCAGTCAAACATCCGACTCTTGATTTTGGCTCAGGTTATGATCACACAGTTTGTGAGATTGAGCCCCATGACAGTCTCCATGCGCTAACAGCATGGAGCCTGCTTGAGATTCTCTCTCTCCCTCTCTCTCTGCCTCTCCCTTGCTTGTGCTCTTAAATACATACATACATACACACATACATACATATTTTTAAAATGTCTTAATCTTTTTTTAAAAAAAATTTTTTTTTTCAACGTTTATTTTTGGGACAGAGAGAGACAGAGCATGAACGGGGGAGGGGCAGAGAGAGAGGGAGACACAGAATCGGAAACAGGCTCCAGGCTCTGAGCCATCAGCCCAGAGCCCGACGCGGGGCTCGAACTCACGGACCGCGAGATCGTGACCTGGCTGAAGTCAGACACTTAACCGACTGCACCACCCAGGCGCCCCAAAAAATGTCTTAATCTTAAAAAAAAAATTTCTAGGGCATCTGCCCGGCTCAGTTGGAAGAGCATGCGATTCTTGTTCTCCGGGTTGTGAATTTGAGCCCCATGTTAGGTGCAGAGATTACTAAAAAAATATATACTTAAGAAAAAAAAAAGTTAAAAAAATTTTTTCTAAGTGAATAAAAGGCAGAAGTTAATATTTATACCTATAGATGTTTCATTTCCACAAATTTATATCCTTATGTGATTAATAGAAGACAAAAAAAAATGCCGTTCCAAGAGAAAATACAATGTAAAGAACTTTCCTTGCCTAACCTAAATTACTTTTCAGCTTAGACCTAGTTTGTCATGTGATGACTAAAAATATAAACGCCAGCCAACTCTTTAATCATGTACAATGCAAGGTGAAGTTTATCTGATTCTCAGTAGACCCCAGAAAAACAGATTTCAAGGGCAAATTGAACACTAATTTTTTTTTCTCTACAGTGTTTAACACTTCATGTTTACATTACTAAGTTAAAGAAAACAATCACCCATGTACCCAAAGTAGTTTTTTTTTTTTTTTTTTTAATTTTCCTGAGTATTTCTGATCAAGGTTCTTTATTGTAGACCATCCCCAGTCCTTCAGCTGTGGTAACCAGAGTTCAATCAAAGCATAAAAAGACTAATGGTAGAGAAAATTCTTGGCTGGGCAAGAGTGAACATTTGTCATTGTTCACTGAGTGAACATTTGACTTTGCACAGTCACACTGTTCTTCCTGAATAATTTTTGTGCCTCGTTGGGACACACTGGGTTAACTGCAATTTGTGCAGCTACCTGGGGCAATAAGGAGATAGAAAACAACAGCTCAGAAAGAAGTTCTTAGCTACCCTCAAAGGGCTAGGGGTTTGGTCACTACTTGCCATAATGCAATTTCTGCATTAATTTTGCTTAACGAGCTCTCAAGTCATTAAGAACTGCTAATTCTAAAATTTAGAACTAATATCAATGCTCTGATGTCCCAAATATACACCAGTCATTCTTATATTTGGTCACATTTAGATACTAGAGCATTTGTTAATTATGGTTGTCTTTTATTAAGTATCCATGTTCCAGGCACCTATCTAAGCTAAGCACTTTACATACAGAAGCCCATTAAATCCACCGAAAGATTCCTATGAGGCACATATTATCCTCACTTTACAGCTGAAAGAACTGAGGCCTCCAGCAGTTGGTAGAAAAGAGTCGGGCTCTTAAGCATTATGTATATCCATCCAAGCAAATGAGAAAATGAGAGGAAATTTTAAAGTCTGGGTAGTTGTTTTCCTCGCAGATTCTCTTCAAGGTGGTTCCTCCAGTTATTTTCTCCTTTCGACTTTAAAGAGCGGCAATAGATGGTAAGACAGAGTAAGCAATGAGTAACAACGGATGGTAAGAAAAAGTAAAAGCTAAGATCCCTAGATCTCAAGTTCAGTGCGCAGTGCATACAACAGGCAGCGCAACCTGCAAGGCTCCGTCCACACACACACCCTCCTTCACTGAACCTGTGATGATCACCAATTAGATGTGATTTTACCCCTCCGGGCGCCTCAGGGCCTTCACTTGTTCATTAATTATGAGATGTACCACATTCTACCTCCTATCACAGTTCCTGTGAAGCTACTCACATAGATTGGGTCTTCTACATCTTTGTATAAACCCTGAATTTAGCATAGTAGCGTGCACAAATAAAGGTCCATTAAATACTCGGTTAAAAAAGCAAAACCAAATGAAGGGAGCCATTCTTATTGGCAGCCGGTACATTAGGGGGAAAAAAGATAGGATTTGAAATCAGAAACACTATAGTTTAAATCCTGACCTTGGGAAATTTGCTTAGTGCCTTGGTTACCTCATTTACATACATACACTGGGCAGTTTACGAGAGATGACATAAAAGAGGAAAAGACTTTCTGCAGATAGTTAGAACTCAGTAAATGACGGTATTATAGGGGTGCCGGGCCAAATATGAGCTGCAGGTGATGCTGTGGAGTATAAGACATAGGTTCTCGTCCTCGAGGAGTTGGTAGATTGATTAATCTGCTTTTGGTTTATGCCTTATAGACATGCTTGGAAACTCCTGACCTTCCCTATGGATTATGGTCTTTACCAAATCTCCCAAATTCTAGTCCTAATCCTTTTTTTTTTTTTTTTTTGAAAAAGAGAGAGAGAATATAAGAGAATCTCAAGCAGGCTCTACCCCTAGCATGAAGCCTGATGCAGGGCTCAATCCCATGACCCTGGGATAATGGCTGAAATCAAGAGTTGGACACTTAACCAGCTCAGCCACCCAGGCACCCCCGATCCTATCTTTTAAAAGGGATCTGATAACATGCATATTAGCTGAGGGAGCGGGAATGGGGGGAAGCAGGGTGGAAAGTGTAAAAGATCATGAGCATTTGGTTAAGAAGTGAGGAGCACTGTTTCATATTTCATATTGTCCTATTTATTCACAACAATCCCAGGAGTATGTTTTATAATGAATATTTTATAGATAAGGAAATGCTCACGGTCATAGTCAAGAAGTCAAAACTTTGTTATGTGAATCCCTATGTTCGGTCTCCAAAGTCTGGAAGCTCTTTCTGCTAGCTTATAATGAGAGTGGGAGATAAATCCTAGGTGTTGGGGATACAGCCCCCTCACATTCTGGTTCGGTAAAGTGGCTTAGCTGGGTGGGGATCTAAACTGGCAGGGCACATCTCCCACAAGGTCATTCTTGCTGGAAACAGCAGCAGTACTTAGCTTTTCATTTTGACTGCGACTCTTTGGCCTGCCTTAGACCTAACTCTGGCCATCCTTGATACTGATACCACTTTTGTACATTCACCTGAATGAGGGAGACTAACCTGGAAAAAGAAACCGAGAACAGGCAGATTCCACAACCCTCTCTGTTTCCACCTCTGTCCATACCATCTGTAATATGGAGAAGTGGACTACAAAAATGGCGTGTGTGTAGTGGGAGACAGTTGTGTGAGGAATAAGAAACAGAAGTGGGAAACAGGTGACCTTGGAAGGGAACACATTTGCTGTTTTTCAGAGAAATTTCCACCACTCACCCACTCACCAACTCAACCCTAGACACTGTTGTTTGTCTAGTAGTAATACTGAATTTATGCTAAACTAGTCTCTCATTTCCACCAAGTGTAGTACCACAGGATCAGGGGATCAGAGCCAGACAAATGTGCTGATCTTAACCCTGTCATTTACTGGCTGTGGCCTATCTTGGTCACATTACTGATTTCTTTCAGTCTTTGTTTCCTTATGTGTAAAACTGACTAAAAATACTTCCGGAATTATGTGAAATAATATATAGGAAGCATTTTGCATTATTCCTGGCACAGACAGTGATCAATAAATAGAAGTTTCCCTCCTTTCTTTGTATCTAGGGACTTTTATCTCCAAGATCGGGGTTAGTCTACTGGGACTCTGAGACACACAAAAGGGCCAAGGCCACTGGCCTAAGCAATGTGAACTTCAGGTCAAAGTGTAACGAGATGCTTTAAGGACACATCATAGGCATCACCATTCTGCAATCCTTACACCTTATCCTGTCTTGGCAATCTCAACCCCCGGGCTCAAACTCTGAGTAATCCCTGTTCTCTCCGCCTTCCCACCTCAAAACCTGCTTACAGGGAAGAGACTTATCAACTTATTCACACTAAGGTACAAATGACAGATTATACTTCTTTTTCCACAAATACCTGGTTTTTAATATGGGACCCACACTTATGCCAAAGGAATAAATCTGTAATTACTGAACGTCAGAACTCACTAAGAGTGTTCTCTAGCAAACCGGAAGGACCTCACACAGACAGCCACCTCCTCTGTAACATCACTATGATACCACAGACCCATGAACACAACGTTCTAGTTAACTAAGTCAGCATTCCATCAGAAAAGCACCATAAAGAAATGTTCTAGCTGGCATGGCCCAGAAGCTTGGAAAGGTGAGGAGGAACTGGATTAACTATTTGGTAATCCTGGTTCAGGTTTAGCAAGATTCTGCAAGTTCTATACAAGGGTAACATTCAGATACTAAAAGCACAGCTTTGGATCTTGGGGTCCAGAATGGTAACATAGGAAGACCCTGAATGCACCTCATCCATGGACACGCCACATCTACACTTATTTATAGAGTAATTCCTCCTGAAGGACTGCGGACTGACGGAACAGCTTCAGCACAACAAAAGACCGCATGGAGAATAGCAAGAAAGACAGACAGTGACGATGGAAACTGCTACCTCTGGAACTGTGTACTGCAGTGGGAAGGGACAGCACCAGGGACTGTGAGCAGGCTGGGGTTTAAAAACACACAACTAAAATAGCCCCAGGACTCAACTAAATGGCCGGGGAGCAGACAGAACCCTCTGAGTGGAAGGGGCTGGTGAGAGCGCCCACAGTTTACATTCCCCCTCCACCTCGTAGCACAGACAGGAGAGTAGCTGACCTGCCATCTCAGCGATGGGACCGGGCCCGTCTCACACCAGCCCAAGCTGTGCCATCAAGGTCCAGCAGGGTGTACCCCAGGCCACCCCTGGTCAGCGTTCACTACAGCTGTAGCTGTCTTACCAAGGTGACACAAGCAGAGAGCACCCTGGAGCACACCAGGCCTGCACCACTTCAGCTCCAGATGACCTGTTAGAGCAACGCCAGTGGAGAGTGCTCGGGCACCTCCTGGCTCCCGCCTCCATTGGCTTCAACTGCCCTGCCAGGGTGCCCTCTGTACTGGGCACCCCAGGACACCCCAGGCTGCACCTACTTCAGCTTAGCTGTCCTGCCAGGCTTCCCTTCGCACAGTGAGCCCCAGGACAGTCCTGGCCTACGCTCACTTCGGCGTTAGGTGTCTTGCCATGGCATCCTCTGTACAGAGAGCCCCAGGACCTCCTGGCTTACACCTACCTCAGCTTCAGCTGTCCCATTGGGAGCCCTCTGTGCTGACAGCTCTGGGGCTGCCGCAGCCCACGCCCTCTTCGGTTCCAGCCCGGTGGGAAGCCCCAGCATGAAGTATCCCAGGACCTCTAACCCATGGCAATCACAGCTCTAGCCAGCCAGCCAGTCACCAGGCACACACAGTATACACAGGGGGTGACCACACACAAGACCATTCCTGTGAGTTTAGAAATAGTTGTGCTGCCTAATTCATGGAAACAAAAGAAGTCCAGCAAAATGAGAAGACAGAGGAAGACGCTCGGAATGAAAGAACAAGATAAAATATTAGAAAAAGAACTAAATGAAACAGAGATAAGCAAATATGCCTGATAAAAAGTTTAAGTAATGATCATACAGATGCCCATGGATCAGAGAGAAGGGTAGAAGAACTCAGTGAGAACTTCAACAAGAGAAAGAAAATATTAAAAAGAGCCAATCAGAGTTGAAGAATACAACAACTAAAATGAAAAATACACTAGAGGGAATCACCAGTAGGTTAGCAGATGAAGAACAGATCAGCAATGTGGAATACTGGATAATGGAAAGCACGCAAGCTGAATAGTAAAAAGAAAAAAAGAATTAAAAAAAACGAGGATACGTTAAGGGGATCTCTTAGACAACATCAACTGAACAAACATTCACATTACAGAGGTCCCAGAAGGAAAAGAGAGAGAGAAGGGAGGAGAAAACTTACCTGAAGAAATGATAACTGGAAACTTCCCTAACCTGGGTAAGGAAACAGACATCCAGGTTCAAGAAACAAAGAGAATTCCAAACAAGATGAACCCAAGGATGTCCACACCATGACAAATAATAATTTAAATGTTAAAGATTAAAGATAAAGAGAGAATTTTAAAAGCAGTAAGAGAGAAGGAAACAGTTACATATAGGAGAACCCCATAAAGCTATCAGATGGTTTTTCAGGAGAAACTGTGCAGGCCAGAAGGGAGTGGCATGATACATACAAAGAACCGAAAGAAAAAGCCTACAACCAAGAATATTCTACCCAGCAAGGTTATCATTCACAACAGAAGGAGAGAGACTGAGTTTCCCAACACAAACAAAAATTAAAGGAGTTCATCACCACTAAACTGGCCTTGTAAGAAATGTTCAGGGAACTTCTTAAAGTGGAAAAGAAAACGAAATAATTAGAAAAAACTTATAAATGAGAAGATGTAAAATAGGGATATATATACATAAAATGTGGCAGAGAGAATAGAAGTTTTTATGTGTTTAGTTTAAACTTAAAGTGACTATCAACTTAATATAAACTAATATATACTGAGGATGTTAACTACGAACCTTACGGTAACCACAAACCCAAACCCTATAATAGCTACACAAAAAATAGAAAGAAAGGTAAGAATAACAGTAAAGACAGGCATCAATCAAAAGGAAAGAGAGCAAGAAGAAAGGAGCAAGAAGAGCTACAAAAAAACCAGAAAGCAATGAATAAGAGGGCAACATATATTTAGCTATTAATAATTACTTTAAATGTAAATGGTCTAAACGTTGCAATTAAAAGACATAGGGAGGGGATACCTGGGTGGCTCAGCCAGTTAAACGTCTGACTTCAGCTCAGGTCATGATCTTGCGGTTCGTGAATTCGAGCCCTGTGTCGGATTCTGTGCTGACAGCTCAGAGCCTAGAACCTGCTTCAGATTCTGTGTCTCCCTCGCTCTCTGCCCCTCCTCACTTACACTCTGTCTCTCTCAAAAATGAACATTTAAAAAATTAAAAAAAAAAAGACACAGGGTGGCGAAATGGATAAAAAACAAGACTCATCTATAGGCTGCCTATAAGAGACTCACTTCAGTCCCAAACACACATACAGACTGAAAAGTGAAAGGAAGGAAAAAGATATATCGTGCAAATGAAAGTGAAAAAATAAAGCTGAGGTAGCAAAACTCAGACAAAGGAGACTTTATAAAATAAAGACTGTAACAAGACAAAGAAGGGCATGAAATAATGATAAAGAGGTCAGTCCAACAAGAGGATATAACAATTGTAAACATCTATGCACCCAACATTGAAGCACCTAAATACATAAAGCAAAAAGTAACAGACATAAAGGGAGAAATTGAGAGTAGTACAATAATAGTACAGGACTTTAACATCCCAGTTACCTCAATGGATAGATCATCCAGGCATAAAATCAATAAGGAAACAGCATCTTTGAATAACACATTAGACCAGATAGACTTAACAGATAGAGAAAGACCATTCCATCCCCAAACAATAGAATAACATTCTTTTCAAGTGCACATGGAACACTCTCCAAGATAGATTATATGTCAGGCTGAAAAACAAGTCTCAATAAATTTAAGAAGACTGAAGTCATATCATGCATCTTTTCTGACTATAAAGCTGTGAAACTAGAAATCACAAGTAAAAAAACTAGAAAAAACTCACAAACATGTAGAAGCTAAACAACATGTTACTCGAAGACCAACAGGTCAATGAAGAAATACAAAATACATGGAAACAAATGAAAATAAAACACAATGGTCCAAAATCTCTGGGACACAGGGAAAGCAGTTCAAAGAGGGAAATTTATACTATTACAGGCCTACCTTAAGAAACAAGAAAAAGCTCCAATAAAAAAACCCTAATCTTATACCTAAAGGAAGTAGAAAAAGAAAGAACAAAGTCCACAGTTAGTAGAAAGAAGGCAATAATGAGGATCAGAGCAGAAATAAATAGAGCCCAAAATGCAATAGAAAAGATCAAAAAAATAAAGAGCTAGTTCTTTGAAAATAAACAAAAATGATAAACCTTTAGGCATCAAGAATAAGAAGGAGAAGACCCAAATAAGTAAAATCAGAAATCAAAGAGGAAAAGTAACAAGGAACATCACAGAAATACAAAGGATTCTAAGAGGATACTATGAAAAATTATATGCCAACCAATTGGACAACCGAGAAGAAATGGATAAATTCCCAGAAACATACAAACAAAAGTGATCATGAAGAAATAGAAAATCTGAACATACCAATTACTAGTAATGAAAGAGAATTGGTAGTTAAAAAACTCCCAACAAACAAAAGTCCAGGGTCAGATGGATTCACAGGTAAATGCTACCAAACATTTAAAGAAGAATTAATATCTATTCTCCATAAACTATTCCAAAAAATAGAAGAGAAAGTTTCCAAATATGTTCTATGAGGTCAGCATTACTCTGATTTCAAAGCCAGACAAAAGCACCACACACACACACACACACAAATTATTGGCCAATATCCCCGACATAAAACATCCCTGAACATGAAAGCAAAAGTCCTCAACAAAGTATTAGCAAACCACATTATACAATACATTAAAAGGATCAGTCACCACAATCAATTGGGATTTATTCTAGGGATGCAAGGATGGTTATATATTCACAAATCAACCAGCATAATACACCATATTAACAAAATGAAGGATAAAAATATGATCATCTCAACAGATGCAGAAAAAGCACTTGACAGAGTGTAATATCTATTCATGATAAAAACCCTGAACAAAATCGGTTTAGAAGGAACATACCTCTAAACACAATGAAGGATATAAAAAACTCACAGCTAACATTATACTCAGTGGTGAAAAACTGAGGTCTCCTAAGATCAAGAACAAGACAAGGATATCCACTCTCACCCCTTTTATTCAACACTGTAGTGGACGTCCTAGCCACAGCAGACAAAGAAAAGAAATAAAAGGCATCTAAGTTGATAAGGACGAAGTTAAACTGTCACTATTTGTAGATGACATGATACTATACATAGAAAACCCTAAAGACTTCACCGAAAAGCTATCAGAAGTAATAAACGGATTCAGTAAAGTCACATGATACAAAATCAATATACAGAAATCAGTTGTGTTTCCACATACTAACAACAAAGTATCAGAAAGAGAAATTAAGAAAACAATTCCACTTACAGTCGTGCCAAAAAAAAATAATTAGGAATAAACCAAGGAGGTGAAAGATCTACACTCTGAAAACTATAAAATGCTGATGAAAGAAACTGAGGACGATACAAACAAATGGAACAATTCTCCATGCTCCTGAATTGGAAGAATTAATATTGTTAAAATATCCATATTCCCAAAGCAATCTACAGATTCACTTCAATCCCTATCAAAATAACAACAGCATTTTTCACAGGACTAGAACAAATAATCCTAAAATTTGTATGGAGCCATAAATGACCCCAAATAGCCAGAGCAATCTTGTGAAGGAAAAACACTGGAGGTATCACAGTCCTAGATTTCAAGGTATACTACAAATCTGTAGTAATCAAAAGAGTACAGGACTGGCACAAAAACAGACACACAAATCAATGGAACAGAATGGAGAGCCCAGAAATAAACCCATGCTTAAACTGTCCATTAATCTATGACAAAGGAGGCAAGAATATACACTGGGGCAAAGACAATCTCTTCAACAAATGGTGCTGGGAAAACCGGACAGCTACAAGTAAAAGAATGAAACTGGACCCCTTTCTCACATCACACACAAAAATAAACTCAAAATGGATTAAAGATCTAAACATGAGATCTGGGGGGCACCTCAGTGTGAGCCACTGTTAAGTGTCAGCCACAGTTAAGTGCCTGACTCTTGCTTTTGGCTCCGGTCATGATCTCATGGTTCATGGGTTTGAGCCCCATGTCCAACGCTACACTGGCAGCACGGAGCCTGCTAGGGATTCTCTCTCTCTCTCTCTGCTCCTCCCCAGTTCACATGTGTGCACACGCGTGCTCTCTCTCTCTCAAAATAAATACATAAACATTTAAATGTGAAGTCTGAAACCACAAAACTCCTAAAAGAAAACATAGGCAATAATCTCTGTGACATCCGCCTTAGCAACATTCTTCTAGAAATGTCTCCACGACAAGGTAAACAAAAGCAAAAACAAACTACTGGGACTATACCAAAATAAAAAGCTTTTGCACAGCAAAGGAAACCATTAGCAAAATAAAAAGGCAACCTACTGAATGGGAGAAGATATTTGCAGTTGACATTTCTGATGGGTTAGTATCTAAAATATATAAAGAACGGATACAACTCAACAGCCAAAAGCCAAATAATCTGATTAAAAATGGGCAGAGGACCTAAACAGACATTTCTGCAAAGAAGATAGACAGATGGCCAACAGACACATGAAAAGATGTTCAATATCACTAAATCATTAGGGAAATGCAAATCAAAACCACAATGAGATATCACCTTGCACCTGTCAGAATGACTAGAATCAAAAAGACAAGAAATAACAAATGTTGGTGAGAATGTGGAGGAAAAGGAATCTTCATGCTCTCTTGGTGGGAATGTAAATTGGTGCAGCTACCCTGAAAAACAGTATGGAAGTTCCTCAAAAAATTAAAAATATAAATACCATATGATCCAGAAATTCCACTACTGGGTATTTATCCCCAAAGATGAAAACATCTAATTTGAAAAGATACATGCACCCCTAGGCTTACTGTAGCATTATTTACAATACCCAAGCTGTGGAAGCAACCCAAATGTCATACATAGATGAATGGACAAAGAAGATGTCACACACACACACACACACACACACACACACACACACACACACACACTGAAGTACTACTCAGCCATAAAAAAGAATGAGACCTTGCCATTTGCAACAACATGGATGGACCTACAAGGTATTAGGTAAAATGAGTCAGGCAAAATGATTTCAATGACATGAAGAATCTAAAAAACAAAACAAAACAAAACAAAACAAACAAAAGCAGAAACAGACCATAAATACAGAGAACTGATAGATGCTAGAAAGGGAGGGGATGGGCAAAGTGTGTGAAGGGGAGCGGGAGATACAGGCATCCAGTTATGGAATGACTAAGTCACAGGACAGCATGTCAATGGTGTTGTAATACAGTTGTATGGTGACAGATGGTAGCTACACTTGTGTCGAGTACAGCATGACGTATAGCGCGGTAGAATCACTATGTTGTATACGTGAAACTACCGTCACACTGTAACTATACTTCAGTAAAAAGCAGAACAAAAGCAGCTTTCCTAAAACTTCCAATATCAAGTTATATTGGAAGAAGATTTGTGGATCCAAGCAAAGCTCACCCTAGATAAACAGATTATTCATACCTTTCCCCTGAATTATAATTTATAATCTAATTTCTCTCCATTAGAGACAAGAATGGAATATATTCCGAGGTGCTTGGCAATAATATGTCACCTTACATCTACTAACTGACAACTGCATGGCTCTACAGTAGGAAATGGTTTACATGGATGATGTAGTTGTTAAAACATTCAATAAGGTAGGGGCACCTGGGTGGCTCAGTCAATAGAGCGTCTGACTCTTGATTTCTGCTCAGGTCATGATCTCGTAGTCATGAGACAGAGCCCCATGTTGGGCTCCACGCTGGGTGTGGAACCTTTTTAAGATTCTCTCTCTCTTGGGGCGCCTGGGTGGCTCAGTCGGTTAAGCGGCCGACTTCAGCTCAGGTAATGATCTCGCGTTCCGTGGGTTCGAGCCCCGCGTCGGGCTCTGTGCCGACAGCTCAGAGCCTGGAGCCTGTTTCAGATTCTGTGTCTCCCTCTCTCTGACCCTCTCCCATTCATGCTGTGTCTCTCTCTGTCTCAAAAATAAATAAACATTAAAAAAATTAAAAAAAAAAGATTCTCTCTCTCTTCATCTCTCTCTGCCCCTCCCCTGCACACACATGCTCTCTCTCCCAAAATAAACAAACATTAAAAAAACAATCAACAAGCTACATATTATAATTCTTACTTTGCAGATGATGGAACAAAAGCTTTGAGAGGTTAAGTACCTTGCCCAAGGTCACTCAAAATGTGGCGGGAACAGGATTTGAACCAGGTCTGTATGACTTCAAATTCTGTGTCTTTCCTCTAGAATGTCTTGCTTCCCATATCATCTATTGTTAACATGCAATTCTGAAAGGCTATCATTGGAATAAATTTCTACATCATTTAAATTCTAGTACCCTTCAGATCACTAGCCATTTTAGTACTGCTTATATTTGAATTTATAGTAGCTACCATATTCATCACTTAATCAAAATTTTCAAATGCATTTTAGGTCAGGCAGTAACGACATCTATATGGAATTCTATAAATTCCTTAAGTTACATTGGGATAAATAACGTTTTATGTTGCACGGGAAACTCTTACATTCTTCTAAGGCTGTACATTTTTATGCATCAGTCATGTCATAATTCCTAACTCGGTCTTCATTACATAGCTTTTCTAGCGTTAACATAATATCCAGCTAAACCGATAATGAAGCACATCAATGCATTCATCTCAGTGTCTAATAAATTTAAATCACACTATACTAACAGCGACACCACCAAACTCTGTACACTCTAACAGGTTCCCTGACTGACTCGTATGCAGTAATTTTAAACGTAAGGCATTTGAAAACATAATGCAAACAAAAAAAGGACAGCCTTGCATTCCTTAGAAACAACAGAAATGATCAAATTTTCCAGGCACCAGTTCTGAGGGAGTGTTTTGCACTCTGCACGAAGAGCACCAGGCCCCGAGAGGGGGTGGAGTGCTGCACAGCCTGGTTTCCAAGCCTGGCTCTGACTGATACCAGCCAACTCACTGAACTTTTCTAAGCCTTCGACTAAACGAACTCCATGGCGTTCTCTATATTTGTAACGGAAAGCCAAGGAAAAATGATGGTTCATACTCCTTCAGAACACAGGGATATGAAGACTTGGTTGTGTCGATTGGGAAAGACCAGGTCGGCCATCTCCAGTGAGTCCCCACAAGACAGCCCTGGCTAATTTGGTACAGGCTTTTGTCTGGTACCTAGTCTTGTAGGCTCAGAAACTCAAGGTGATCATATATATTTCTCGAGAGTGACATTATAATACCAAGTTCATAAAACTGATGGATAAAAGCAGACTGACAACAGTCTATAATAAGTATGAGATATAATGATCATAGAGTAGGTGATCAACATTCTCTTTTCTGGTAACATACCTATACTGGAAACGAAACATAATTAGGATGCTGATGAGAAAGAAACCAGAACAAGTGGAGTGGGTTAGGTGAACAGAGTACTGAATGCAGAGTTAAGCCATTTGTTGAATCCTCTACAATTAAGATGACCCTGCTAATTGACAAGAACATTAAATGTCTAGTTAGTGGGGGGCCCCCTCATTTCAAACCAGTGCTTAGATGGACTTGAGCAACTTCAACCTCTTTGAGTCTTTTTCCAGGTGTCTGTCTGTCTGTTTCTCTCTCAGAGGGAAGAAAAGTGAGTGAGCTAGTGAGCAGAGGGAGAGGCAGAGAGAATCTTAAGCAGGCTCTATGCTCAGTGCTGAGCCAGACGTAGGGCTCAATCTCACAACCCTGGGATCATGACCTGAGGTGAAATCAAGAGTCAGATGCTCAGCCAACTGAGCCAGGTGTCTCTTTTTGAAGGTTTTGCATATTTCTGTTCAGATATAAATGGTGATTTTAAAGTCACTTCCTAAGACACAGTCTTATTTTTTCATTTACAAGTTCTTAAAGGATACTAGATTACAGCCCCAGTATACTGATAACAATTTATATAATAGGTGCTTTGGGAAGATAAAATAAATGGGAAGATGTTTCCTGTCCTGAGTTATGGAACTACAAAGTAATATATACATGTAATATACATAAAATTACACAATAAAGCATTCTAGTCTGACACTCTCCAATATTCAGCCATTGGCAATGATTGGTTAGATGGTAATGATTGTAACAACAGTCTTTCTTGATTCTTCCTAATCAAAAGCTGTAATCGGCCCCCATGGGAAATTCTCAAAATGTTCTCCCTCAATAAACCTGAGGGGCTAATAGGAAATGTATCATTGACATTTTGATTTTTTTAACCCATGTTTTTGGTATTTATTACCTGCAAGACTTAAAGAAACACTATTATTGTTCTGTAACAGAGGAGATGAAATTAGAGGAACTCTAACACCTTATGAACAATTAGGGATTTTTAAATCTACTGCAAAACTCTGGAATCACAGACATTTCACTTTTTCAGAAAGCTTTTAGTTAGAATGTATATTTGGAAAATACAACTAAAATGCCAACTCACAATGATATTAATAGTATTTTCAGATTTTAAACTGCCATGTGAGGTTATTTCAAGCTACTACAGTCCAGCGAACATTTTGCAATCACCAATTTAACAGAGGCAAGCCAGTGTATCACAATAAAAGCTAAGCATGATATTTTCAGCTTCCTCATTCTTCCAGTGACTTCTATGGATTAGGCTGGGATGAAGTCTGTGTGTTTTGGTTCTTTTAACAATGGCCTGTTACCAACTTACTTAAATTTAAGTTATAAACGCTTATTTCCTATATGTGTAATTGGATGAAAATATTCAAATTGTGATTTATTTTAATATTGTTTTTAAGCCTCGGGGCACCTGGATGGCTCAGTTGGTTGAGCACCCAACTCTTGATATTGGCTCAGGTCATGATCCCAAGGTTGTGGGATCGAGCCCCACATTGGGCTTGGTGATGAGCATGGAACCTGCTTAACTTTCTCTCTCTCTCTCTCTCTCTCTCTCTCTCTCTCTCTCTCTCCTCTGTCCCTCTTTCCAACTTGTGTGGTCTCTCTAAAATAAAAAGAAAAATGTCTTTTTAAGCCTCAACAAAGATAAATGTTGATTCATGGTATAAAGTATACTTGTGAAGTTCAAGCATACCTATTTTGAAAACCTGTTCTTATTATTTGAAAATGGTAATAGTGGCCTGAAGGCAAAAAATTTAACTTTCATAGCAATTACCTTGAGAAGAAGTATAAACATGAGCATAATTTATAACCTCACTGTTAGACACTAACTTGTGTTTTCTTGTAACGACACTGCCGTGTGGCATGTTTTACATCAAGACAATGATGTTAAAAAAGTAAAAATAGCCTGTATCTGGGCACTTTCTAAAATCAACTTTTTATATCATGCCCATAGTATTTCATTTTCTGAAATTCCTGTTAGTTCACAAGATCCTAAGGAAATTAAGAGAGAACTTTAACAACCCCTAACTTATAAAAGATATATATATGTGTGTGTGTGTGTGTGTGTGTGTATACACGTATATATACATATGTGTGTATATATATATACATATATATGTGTGTGTGTGTGTATATATATATACGCACATACATGTATATATATATGAAGTTTGACATCTTAAGAGTAATTTGAAGCATCTGGACGAGGCCCAGAAATTATCAGTACATTACTCAATAAGACACAGAAAGTCAGACTACAATCAACTTCCTGTGAGCAGGAAGAAGAAAAGATTAAAAAGGATAACTTAACATCTATCTTTCAGTGACATTTTAATGTACTGGGAAGGATCCACCCTGCCGCTTTCCTCTTCTACAAAGGATAGGATAATGGGGGATAATTTAAGTGAAGATCTTCAGTTGGTAAGGTCAAATGTTATTTAAGGCATCTCCAGTGAGCTTAGGCTAGAGCTTTACTACCTTTTCCACTAAAATGTCCCCAAGAGCAACCAACAGTAAGCAGGGGTGGAAGCCACCCAGGGGTGGCTAAACTCCCCCATAATGCCCCCACATCAAAATGTTTAATATAAAAATGTTTTCAGTCCATTACTGCTGGGTAAAGGTGATGTTCTAGGAAGATGTTTAGCATATTCCTGTCTTGTTTCAGGAGAGCAGGCCTGGGTGACCGAGGGAGATCCCTTCCAGCAGCAGGCCTGGTTCTATAGCCACGTGACACAGCACAAAGTAATCTGTGAGGTAACTGGCTTAATGATCCTATTCTAGCCTTACTTTACAAGAACTTTCATTACCGTATTCTTCCGCATATTTTGGTTAAAAAAAAAAATCCAAGTCTGGCTCTTATGCACTTTAGCACTTACACAGAGCTTTGGATTCTACAAAGCGTTCTGTCACACACACTACCGCATGGCATCCCGACAATCCCGTTTTTCAGAAAGAAAATTCTGTGATGTTCAAGTATTTGCAGATAATCGGTAAGCAAAGCAGCCGTGATGGAGACCCAAGACTCCTAACTTCACACTCCATTTCTCTCTACTCCGCTCTGCTTCCCTGGGACCAGGCATAGGATCGCTTAACATGTGATGAGACTGACTCTGACCTTAGGAAAGCCCAGGGTTACGAAGAACCAGAACCAACAGCAAGCAGAAATGTGAACAGGTGAACATGGCCACCCCCAGTTCAGTTCTAAACCTGACAAATGGTTTACCGAGAAGGTCAGCTTTGGTGATTAATTTCTGGCAACTTAAAAGCTTTCTTGATTATTTTGATGGCGGTGAGTACAGTGATGTGTTGCTTTTAATTAGGTGTATGCAGAACCTCTGTCCAATGTCTACCAAGCCTGCAATGAGAGTTATGGAGCAGCTTGCCTTTTTATTTTTATTTTTATTTTTGTTTTGGCATTGGCTTTTCGTGTTCCTTAAATAAAAACAAATCAACAAAAGCACCCTCCAAACCAATGGATTGAGAGAGTAGTCAGTCTCCTGAGCAACTAATTAAGCTGTCTTTAGAAAGAGGTAATTAAACTTTCCATTAAAATTCACCAAACAGACATACATAATTTATAAGGTGGCAAGCCATTCCAATCTCATGGGTAAACAATTAACTAAGTCTTATATTTATAACAGAGATTCCACAAACTGGCTAATGCAGGAATTTCATAATTAGATGCATTTTATCTTTAAAAGAATATAGTATAAATAACTAAGAATTTGGAGTTTTGGACATGTGGCCCAAGAGTGTATAAATACTTCATACAGCCCACTAATTCATTAAAAGAAAATACAGAAATGGTCAAAGTATATATGTACAATACACAGTTCTAAACAGTCTTCATTCAGAAGATATTTTATTGACGGACGCCTGGGTGGCTCAGTCGGTTAAGCATCCGACTTTTGATCTCAGCTCAGGTCTCGACCTCAGGGTCATGAGTTCAAGCTCTGTGTTGGGCTCCATGCTGGGCATGAAGCCTACTTAAAAATATATATACAAATAAATAGAAATAAATGAATAAGAAGTATTTTATTGAATATCTACTATGTTCTAGGAATTAGTGAAACTGGTGAGTACCAGAGAATAGAGCCCTAGCTATTTTCATAAGGACCTGATATTAAACAAATAAATATATATTGAATGAACCAATTATAACTGGGGTAAGTACTGGATGGGTAATGGCTTTACTCCATCCTGTGTGAATCCCAAAAATCGTATTTTCTAACAAAAGTTGTGTTTACTCATGAAATCTACGTCCAGGTCCTCCTTCCAAGCTTCTTCCTCCTTTTACAAGAGGGTGACTTCTACACGTCTTTCCATCCCAGATCTCTTTCTTCTCCCAACCTGGAGGTACCTTCGGCAGCCTCTAACAACTGAACCACAAAGCAGTTTGCTGACCACCTCGTAACAGTCCTCTGATTGTCAATAACAGGCAGGGAGTTGTCGCTTATAAACGTCTCCTCAATCTGCCTAAAAGAGTTAAACAGGGATTCCTGGGTGGCTCAGTTGGTTAAGCATCTGACTCTTGGTTTCGCCTCAGGTCATGAACTCATAGTTTGATGAGTTTGAGCCCCACATCGGGCTCCTTGCTGACAGTGTGGAGCCTGCTTGGGATTCTCTGTTTCTCCCTCTCTCTCTGCCCCTCCCTGCTAGCCCCCCTCTTCAAAATAAATAATAAAAAAATAAACATTAAAAAAATAAAGAGCTAGCAAAACGAATTTTAACTGAAATTCAGTGTTATCTACAGTTAAAATAGCTAAAAGCTTGGCTCTTGAATAAAGACTATCTGTAAAAGACCTCAGGTCCACTTACTATCATTATGCGATCGCAGGGGAAATTTCAGTTTCTTCAGTGTAAAATTGAAATGATGACAGTATCTTAGCATTGTTGGGAAGACAAGATGAGGTGAGATCACGTAGCAGAATGCATGGAATGAGGACACAGCACGCACTCTCAGCACCTAGCATGCAGAGAGCTCCCCGAGACTAGGTGTCGGTGGTTATACCGATAACTACTATCATCATTGGCCATCAGTCTTATCACCTAACAGTGTTTGGAACCCAGCAGGTGCTAAATGTTGAAAGCATGACCATAAATAAGGAGATAAATGTTGAAAGAAGGCGCACACAAAGTTCATGGCATATTTGCAAGCCTCAGTGAATTCTTCAGACTCCTAAATGAATGCCTGTCTGAAGGATTCTAGCCTCCTGTCCTTATGATACTGTCAGAATATATTAGACAC
Organism: Prionailurus viverrinus; assembly: GCF_022837055.1. Lineage (NCBI taxonomy): Eukaryota > Metazoa > Chordata > Mammalia > Carnivora > Felidae > Prionailurus > Prionailurus viverrinus. The sequence continues at coordinate 53,836,565 of NC_062568.1, read as the reverse complement.
AAAAACAAAAACAAAAAAAAACAGAAAACAACTGTTTTCTTCTAATGACCATTCCTTAAAATATCTTATATCATGTGTTTTAAAAAAAGAACCGTCGGCCAGGGGTGCAAAGAAGGGCAGTTTAAATGCTGTTTCCTCATGTGACAGCCAAACTGTATGCAAATATGAACTGAAAACATGTTGGGAAATTTGTGACAACACAGGTATCTTAGCAACCATAGCCGACTAAAGGATGAGACTGCATGAAAACCACAGGTTGTGTGAGGAGAAGAGGTGCCAGCTGAAACAGAGAGGATGCTCGGGATTCATGGACTGCAGTTTTCAACTCTAAAGATGGCTGAAGCGCTGTGGTCTAAATGATATGCAGGAACAAAACAACTAGTGTTGAGGAACAAAGTGCAGTGAATGTTTCTGGATTAATAAAACCCTTCCGTAATGATGTTAGAAAGAAAAGGGAATTTGGACAGCATCTACCGCTAGTAAACCTGGTTTAAAGTTTGATTATTTTCTTCCCAAGAACTCAAACCCACAATTTGCTATAAAACTGTAAGATGAAACTATTTTCAAATGCATGTCTTAATAAGGAAGACATTAAAATAAGAAGTATGATGTTAAAAAAAATAACTTGCCTAAAAATATCTCCTCCTGCGGGATCAGCTGTAGATTTTTTGCCTTTGGATGCTTTTGTTACATTTTTCACTGTTGGAAATATCAAACCATGTCATCAGTTGAATAATGTTTCCTTGTTTCCATTTTTAAAAGAACCAACTCTCTGAGATACTAAGTACAGCATTTAATGCAGTCTTTTATACCAAAGGTACTGGTTTTAATGAACAATAGCATGTTAAATTAGTTATTGTGGGTCATACATTTAGATTTTTTCTCCCCCCACCAACTTCTGTTGTTTCTGTGGTAGATTACATTTAGAGTTTTACACCTCAGTATTTTTAAAAAACTCTCCAAAAGAGAGTCTGCTTCACACAAAACGATGTAAAAGATATGTGGGTCCCTTTTAGGGAAGGTTTTCTTGAGGAAAAGTATTGTTTGAGTTGCAAGCTGAGCTAGCTGCTTTTTCCACAGAACAGCATTTTTCACTTGGAAGAATGATTAACATAAATATTAGTTATTCAGACTTGGCATTTTCTCAAAAATGAAAAAAATGAGCCAGCCACCTCAAGGAAAACAACTGACTGTCAATGATAAAATTCAAACTGTCAAGTGAAAAGAATTTTGGAAATTTTATATCTGCCATCCTGAACATATTACCAGCTTCCCACCACTCAAATGACTTTTCTGATAGGTCAATGATGGTATTAACAAATGCGATTTTTTGATATCGTATAAAGAAATGTGTCAATGTTTAGAAAACCTGTATAACTCTGTGAACCAGTATTTTCCAAATGGCCAATGCATGATACTATAGAATTAGGCACAGTTGAAAGATCCATTTGGAGTTCAAAACAGATCAAGGGATTTTAGTGTAATAGAATATATATAAATGCTTATTGTGAAGGTTTCAGATAATACCACTGCACGTTAACCGTTAAGAAACTACTACTTATCTAGGTGGACACACACACACACACACACACACACACACACACACGTATATACACACACACACACACATATATATATACACACACACACACACATATCTGTATGTACACATACACAAGCACTTTAATATATATATTATATATACATATAATATACATATATGGAATATTAGTCATAAGAAAAGAATGAAATCCTGCCATTTGTGACAACATGGATGGACCTAGAGGGTATTATGCTAAGTGAAAGAAGTCAGAGAGACAAATACCATGATTTCAGTTATACCTGGAATCTAAAAAAAGAAAATAAATGAGCAAACAAAACAAAACAGAAACAGATTCATAAACACAGAGAACAAACTGGTGGTTGTCACAGGGGAGGGGGTGGAGAGATGGACAAAACAGGTGAGGGGAATTAAGTGGTATAAACTTCCAGTTATAAAATAAATAAGGCAAAGTAAACATAGGGAATATAGTCAATAATATTGCATTAACTTTGCATAGTGACAGATGGTGACTAGACTTCTCATGGTGATCATTTTGTAATGTACATAAATGTTGAATCACTATGTTGTATACTTGAAATGAATATTATTATATGCTAACTATACTTCAATTAAAAAAAATTACCATTTATCTAGTTTTGGTGAGGTACCAAAGACAAATGTCCACAACTATCTAAAAAGGCTATCCGAGTACTCCTTTCTTTTCCAAATGCACATTATTTCTATGAGGTCAGATTCTCTTCATATGCTTCAACTAAAATAACATATCACCACAGACTGAACACAGAAACATTTATGGGAATCCGGCTGCTTCCTAAACATTAAGACATTAAAAAAAATTTTTTTTAGTGTTCGTTTGTATTTGAGAGAGACAGCCAGAGCATGAGTGGGGGAGGGGCAGAGAAAGAGAGGGAGACATAGAATCCAAGGCAAGCTCCAGGCTCTGAGCTGTCAGCACACAGCCCAACGTGGGGCTTGAACTCATGAACTGGGAGATCATGACCTGAGCCAAAGTCAGACACTTAACTGACTGAGCCACCCAGGCACTCCAATATTAAGACATTAAGGAGAATAAGAGAAATGCAAAAAAAGCCACTCTTCTAACTAAAGTTGTTCAACAAAATATGATCTTAATAATGCTATTACATTAATACGTATTGGGCTTATTGTTTTTTAAATGAATTAGCAGATTGAAAAAATCTGTTTTAATTTCCAGTATAGTAAATATCAATAGACATGATTCATATAAATAAAAACTCTTTAGCGCTTCAACAATGTTCCAAGTGTAAAGAGCTCCTCAGTCCAAAATGTTTGAGAACCACTAATCGAATCCATTAGCTGTGATCTTTACTGTGCAAAAGGATCTGTGCACTCCGTGCACGCAGTTTCTCTCTTTCTCACTTGCTCACTCTCATATATTAATGGGTGTCTGGGCCCCACACTGAATCTACTAAAACAAAATTTCTGTAGCCATCTCTACTGCATATAAAGTTTCACTGATGAGAACTTTGATCTAATTTGACTATTTAACTTATTATTATTTTTTAATAGAATTTATTGTCAAATTGGCTAACATACAGCGTGTAAAGCGTGCTCTTGGTTTCTGGGGTAAATTCCCGTGGCGAATTGGACTTTTTAATCAAAAACTCTTTATGACTTTGGGGCGCCTGGGTGGCCTGGTCAGTTGAGCGTCCGACTTTGCTCAGGTCATGATCTCACAGTTTGTGGGTTTGAGTCCCACATCGGGCTCTCTGCTGTCAGCACAGAGCCTGCTTTAGATCCTCTGTTCCCTTCTCTCTCTCTGTCCCTCCCCAGCTTGTCCTCTCTCTCAAATAAATACTTAAAAACAAAACTACTTATGACTGCGTATTTTAGAACTTCCCCAAAGTTTTATTTTATTTTTCAATATATGAAGTTTATTGTCAAATTGGTTTCCATACAACACCCAGTGCTCATCCCAAAAGATCCCAAAAGATTGATCTCGTCAATGCCCATCACCTACCCTCCCCTCCCTCCCACCCCCCATCAACCCTCAGTTTGTTCTCAGTTTTTAAGAGTCTCTTATGTTTTGGCTCTCTCCCTCTCTAACCTCTTTTTTTTCCCAAAGTTTATTTTATATTAAAGATTTTTTCACTTTCTTTATTACTTTCTCAGAAGTATGATCATTAGCAATAATATCTTTTTATCTTTTATAGTCACGAATACTAAACCTTATTGTTACTGATTTCCCTGCTTCTGAGAGATAAGACAGAAAATGACAAATTGTCAAACTGTGTTAAGAAGACGAGAGAGTTTTGGTTTTTGTTTGTTTTTCTTTTTTTGCTTCTAAATTATAATAAACTCTCTATAGTAAGTTTTACATATGGTCTCTAGAGTATTGATTTGAAAAACACTTCAACTGCCTTCACAATCTTATTTATTTAGGAGGTGACTGTCAACTCAAAGGTCTTTTGTCAGTTACAAAGAGCTAAGTAAGCTTCAACTTTGACAAGGGAATGCTAATA